>NW_004955417.1:18277148-18345626 GCF_000276665.1 Chinchilla lanigera
GGTACCGGAGAAAAACCAAAAAAAAAAAAACCAAAAAAAAAAAAAAGAATACAAAATTGATCAAACAATCAAAGACAATAACAAGTAACAATAAAAAAATCATTGGAAATGATGTAGAGTTTCACCATACAAGACGGTAGGAGTTCAACAATGGTTCTTACACTGCATATTGTTGTTCTCAGGTCAGTCATTCTGATTACCAGGTTCAAGAGTGCAAAATTGGTCAAGAAAAAAAAATTTAAGCATTGGCTGTTCCTTTCACACTGACTTCCACAAAAAATAATGTACCCACATATATTTTCTTTCAGAATACCTATCTCATTCTAATTTAATAATTCAATCAATTTAATTTTCTAACTCTTTTTGCATTTCAGATGGCAAATGTGGCAGACATGGCTAGCAAGTCACTAAATCTAAATTCCCTGCTTCGTTCTTCTTAAGAGAACCTTATTTTAGGTATTCAAGGCACGCTTGCACTACTCAGCTCCACTTATAACCTGGGATTTGTCAAAGTGGGTTGTGGTAGTCCCAAAGTGTGCAGTGGTGAATAGTTTAGGAAAGCGATTGGAGCCTAAAACAGATCTAAAAAAGAAAAAAATCTATCACCTGAGAATAATCTGAATACAATTTATTCACTCTACTCAGTAACAGGTGCTTCCCCATTTTGATCATTGTATATGATCTCTTTTTTTTTTTTCCGGTACCGGTAATCAAACTCAGGACCTTGCACTTCCCAGGCAGGCGCTGTGCCGCTGAGCTAAATCCCCAGCCCCAGGTCATCGTATATGATAAATGGAATATTTCTAACCATCTTGACACTGAGACAGGGGTCCTGCCCCTTTGCCTCCTTTCTTGGCCCATCCCCCACACCCCCACCAATACACAGGTCCACCTTGCTTAGCCGCATCCTTTCTGGCCTGGAGCAGCCACTCTCCACTCCACTCCAGCAAGGCGTAGCACTAGCCCTACCCTGCTCCGGCCACTTCAGCAAGGACTGCCGCCATTTTGAAGGAGGGAGGAGGCACCCCCACTGCTAAGACAGGGAGGAAGGGATCCGGGCCCATTATTAACATCCTCCGCCACAGCCACCCTGCCAGAAGATTCCCTGGTTTCCTGTCTGCCCCTTCCCTGCCATGACTATTTAAGCTTTCCCGGAGCCTTGCACCAACCACGGACCCCCGCTCACACCAATCACAGGCCTGAGGCTGGTCTATAAGCAACACTCTCCGCGGATAGCTCTGATTCCTCTAGCGGGGCTCCCCCCACTATACTGATAGCCCCTGTGCTGCAGCACAGGCTCTGCTGAAATAAAGGCTTGCTTCTGTGGTCCTGTCAAGTTCCTTGTGATTTAAATCTTGGACAGCATGGACTCCGAAAGTTCTGTAAGTCTGCTTGGGATTTGTATCCTAAGTAGTGTGGAGGGACCCCTTGGTTCAAAAGAAAGAACAGTAAATGCTGAGTCCTTAGCACTGAAGAGCTCCAGAGCCTGGTGGAGACATCCTACGCTGTCCCGTACAAGCTGACTCTGGGCACCGGCAGCGAGCAGTAGCAGCGTCCCGCAGCCAGCTGTGTGAGCTGTGACACCCAGCACTGGTGGTGTCATCTGCTGACATCGGCCTGCTAGAAGAGCTGCACTGCGCTGATGCCGGCTTCCCATGTGAATCCAGCAAAAGAACCCTAGGCTGACTGGCAAGAATACTAAACTAATTGTAAATGTAACTTTCAGGAAAATAAAAAGGGAGACATGATGAACCTCCTATTCCCACTCTTTACTGTCTGCATTTATATGGTATTCTGGCCATTTGTGGTATGACAAAATTCACCTCTCAGGCTCTGCTTCCCGCCTGCTAGTCTTTATATGGTCTGATTTCCAAATTTTCCAGTCTTGCCCCAAATATTTCAAAGGCTTCTGGCCATACACACAGTTTTAGTTACAGCAATGATCCCAATTCTCCCATGAAGCGTGTGGATTCCGCCTTAGCAAAATCATTTCTGTGAGCATATGCAGGGCTTTACTTACCAAATCACCCACAGTAGGGGTGCTATGAACTGTTCCACCATAAGCGACACAACTAGATGTGACTTCATTACCAATCAACATAAAGAAAATGAATTATTCTGTGCTGAAGAGAACATTAACCTTGTATTCAAAAGGTTTATCATTGATACATAGCTGTATTCTTTACTAGGGTTGAATCAATTGCTTAAATTCAATTCTATCTTAAAATTTTAAGTGAAGATAATTATGAAGTCTAAATCATAGGATTGATCAATAAAGCGAATTTATGTATAATATTAGCCAACGAACATATTCTATTGCATAGTACATATTTGGAACCAAAGGTTCATTTGAGGGGTCTATTTTTGGAAACTATGCTGTAAGGCCTCGGATACATGAGTATGCACGGTACCACTGAGCTACACCCCAGACCAGCAACTCAGTGAGTTAGTAACAGAGGACAAGTGCTAATAATGAAATAAATTTGAGTAATGTCAAATAACCACTTTTAGGTAAAATGCTGTGCATGTTTTAATATAACAAGCTAAATATTGTTAAGAAAAATATTAAAAGTAGAACATAGTTTTATTAAAAATTGAAACTGTGTTCCTTTTATTAAAAGCAAGTAATGAGAAAATGTACAAAACAAAAATGTTATAAGCTTGAATGATAGTATAAGAAAATGTTCTCCTAGCTTCAGATTTCATAAGGGAATGTATTGTCACCTAGAATTGAGTTCAGTTATTCCATGGTATGTCCACACCAGTCCTAAGATGTAATTGTACACACTAAATTTGTAGCAGAAATCTACATTTTAATATATATGCATATATATAAAACACCTAAAATAAGAGCAATTATCAAAATGAATGCCCACTACCCTCTTGTCCGTGAACTTTTAAGATTTTCTTGGGTGAATGTGAGACATATTTTGTGCCTTGTGAGAAGTGTCTGAATAAGTGAATATTAACTTACTATCCCATGGAAAAATAATATTATAACTGCCTCTGTGTTCTAGAATTAAGAAATATTTCATTAAGGCCATAGGACTACCTTAATCTAGACAGAGTTGTTGTAGTTTAAGACACATAATAACAATACCTTAGATTATTTCCTTATAAATTTGGTTAATATTATCCAGAACTGCAAGGATTTAAAATGTTAGCAAGAATTGAGCAGAATTAGTAGCAAAAATTAGGCATTCATTAAATATTTGTCTTGATTTTTTTCTTTTGTCTCCTGTACTGTCAGTATTTACTAATGAACAGCCCCCATTTCATAAAGATAAAGCATGTCCTTTCTGTTCTCCAAAGAACACTGTTGTCTTCATATCATTTTCGTATCATCACCTTTGCCTGTGCCCATAAAAGGAGCCTCCTGAAAAATCTAGGTCAATTACTCTTATAATTGGGGCACATAAAAATCACACGAGGAACTTACTAAATATTCAGATACTTGGAACCTACCTCCAAGTATTCTTATTTAATAACTGTGAAGCTAGGACAAAGAACTTGTATGTAAATTAGTGTCAACGCTAAGGCTGAAAACAAGTCAGCTGATAGAAACGAAAAAAGAAATGCTGAAACTTCTCTGATCCAGACCACAGTGTACTGACATAGTGGGAAGTGTTAGTAACATATCTTCATAACATCAGAAAGCCAGTGAGTGCTTTCCCTTAGAAGGTAATGAGGATGATCATCCAACAGCCTTCAGAGTAGGTCAAGCCAAAAGAATCATGGAATCTTAGACCAAAAGGTTGTATGTTGTGTGGTAAGGTTATACCATCACTGGTTTTGGTTTCCTGCAATATTTGCTGTAATTCCCTACCCGTGCATACTAGGATTTTGCTAGTGTTTGACTCATGTGTCCTGTTTTCAGTCAAGTTCATGATACATCACTTGATTTTTTTCTCATGCTATTTAGGAAGATATTCCTTCTTCCACAAATAATGTTTCTTTCTCTTCTTGAAATTTAATCATTCGTTAATATCCAAATAAAATATCTATGATCCTCAAAAAATTCTACTGTCATATTTAGGTGATATCACCTTCCCAGTTCTCTAACATTTCCCAAAATCCTATAATACTTTGATTTTTGGTACATACTTCTCTGTATTTCACACATATATGTTTCACACATATACTTCACATATATGTGTGTATATATACATATACATATACATATATATACATGCACATATACATATATGACTCTAACCTATTAATTTTATATGAATGTATTAGGCTACAAATTAAGTCCAGTAAATGACTGTTTATTGCCCTTTACCATACATGCAACTCAAATCACAATATCACAATCTTTGCATGGTTCAGAATGTCATCAACTCTATAGTAAGTTAACTGTCCAATGGTAAGGTTTGGAGGATTTTGTTCCCCCCGAAATTCATACTGAAGGGTTATGTTATGTGCAACTCTGTTAAAATGCATAGCTATTAGGAGATGACTGAGTCCTGAGGGCTTTGATGCCATGACATTAAATGCCCTAATGGAAAGGCTCTTCAGGGATTTCACCTTTTTTGCCCACCTGTTTTTCACCATGTGAAGACACCATCATTCCCTTCAGTAGGCCCAATGACAAAGTACCATTTCTTAAGCAGAGAGAGGGTCTTTTTAAGATGTTGAATCGGCCCACCTAAATCTCAGAATTTTAGCCTGTATCACTGCAAAAAATGAATTTCTGCTATTTATAAATTACCAAGTCTCTCACGTTTGGATCTATACCTGCACTAATTAATTAAGATATGTATGAAAATGATCAAGAACATTATGACTATTTTAACTTTTGATAACAAAAAATGATGGTTAACATAATTCCTTACATTTTGAAAATGTATATTTTAGATATCCCAGCTTGTCATTTTCACAATTGTTGTTTTTATACATAATCACAACTTGAAGAAAAAGTAGGCATTATAAAAGTTGCCTGTAAAATTTTATTATAAGTCAAACCACAGTATTTATTTAATTAGTACTTGTGTCATTTGACATATATTTAAAGTCAATTATATAAAATTAAATTGCAAATTAAAAGGCAATGCAACACTGAAAAGCCAAACGTTATTAGAATGTTTTCTTTATGAACAAACATATTTTTACTGAAGGTTTATAATTGGGCTATAAGTTTTCATTTAAGAAGTAGATTTCATAAAAGATATCAGTGTTAGCATGATCAGAATTGTGCTAATTTTTCTCTCTTAACTAATGAATATTTTTGTTTGTTTGTTTGTTTGTTTTTCTGGTACCATGAATCAAACTCACCTTGTGCTTGCCAGGCAGGCACTGTGGAGCTGAGCTAAATCCCCAGCTCCACTAATGAATATTTGGATTATCTTGATTTTCAATTTGGGATTCAATTTGAAGCCTATTATTTTACTATTTTGTGCCTCTTTAATATTGCAATCAAAGAGATACAGTGTGGGATCTTTCAAATATTTAATTCATTAACACTTCCTTGGAAGGGATATAGATCTCTCTTGTTAACCTGTATTTATTTCATTTCACATTATAGTGGTGCATCTATTTTCCTACAAGTAACTCTTTATTTTTCTTTATATCAGAGTAGCACTCCACTGTGTGTAAATGCCACAGTTTCTTTATTCATTCATATAGGTGGGCATAGAGGATGCTTGCAAGGTTTGTTAGTAAATGTTTGAAATACATAAAGAATACATTAATTGTGGTAAATCAATGTGTACACATTACAGTTTAGTTCTTTTTACTTCCTCTTCCTCTCTTCCCTTCCCTTTTCCCCATTCCTCTATCTCTTTTCCCTCTGCAAAAGGTCTACGCTTTGTTTCCTATCATCTATCTTTTATTTTGATCTTTAGATTATTTATACTTTTGCTTGTTTATATAAGAAAAACTATGCACTATTTATCTTCTGTGACTGATTTATTTCACTTAGAATTATGGTCTCAAGGTCATCCATTTACTAAGAAGAACATTTCTTTAGACAAGTAAGTCATTTCCCAAGTAGCTGCTACTATTTTTCAGTATATCATTTTACTGTCATAATTTATTTAATCAAAATCATTTTGAAATATATTTTTTTGTCAGTTTCACTGATATTATATTTTTTTAGAAGCACTTCTAGGTTTTCCTTCAAAGCAAGGATGGGAGCCTCTACGATGCCTCAATTCTTAGATTTTTCATGCCTGGACATCCAGCGTCTTGTAGATGGCACCAGGGTCTGCTGCCAGCTTGAGCAGCATCCGTTCCCCCTCTAGCCATGTCTGCAGCAGGCTGTGTGCCTGGTTGGTGGAGCACGGTGAAATGCATCCTGGGGAACCATTCTCTAAACAGGCACCTTCAGACAAGGTGCATATCTCAAATAAAGAAAGATTTACAGTTTTACATTAGTCAGCCTGCAGTGGGTGGAGTTTTATTGATTCCTAAGAAAACCTATTTTGTCTCTGTACATGGCATTTGGCTTCTTTTTAATGGTGCTAATTTCTTCAGCAATCAAACCTCCTTCGGTTCTAACTTTACACATGGTTCCTCTTTAGCTAAAAAATTTTAAAATTGTCTGCTCTGCTTTTGCTCCCAATTCTTACTGCAAGAAGGCTAGAAACAGGCATCATCTATTCCACATGATGAATGTGAGCCCTTCCTGAAATTTCTTTTTCCAGATCAATTAATACATTCCCCATTAACTGCATCTCTCACAATATTTCAGGACTTAGGAAAACATAGACTGTTTGACAGAATGAAATATAAATAACCTCCAGTCAATTTCCCAGCATAGTCCTCATTTGCCCACCTGAAACCTCATATTCCATGCATTTATATGAGTATTCTGGTCATTTGCGCTCTGACAAAATTCACCTCTCAGGCTCTGCTTCCCCGCTGCTAGTCTTTATATGGTCTGATTTCCAAATTTTCCAAAGTCTTCCCCCAAACATTTCAAAGGCTTCTGGGCATACGCACAGTTAGAGTTACAGCAATGATCCCCATTCTCCCATAACAATTTTCTATTGTGGTTAGTGTTGTTGTTAATTGTGGCTTCAACTTGAATATTAAATGTCTAGTCATTTACTTAAGCACAGTTATTCGTGTGTCTAGGTGACTGATTTACTGAACGGGGAAGACCCACCCTAAGTGTGGGTGCAGCAACCATTGAACTTGTAGCCTGGATAGAATCAAGAAGGAAGGAGGAAGAAAGTCTCAGTTCTGTTTCTTTGGAAGAGCTCTAGTTTTTGCCAGTAGTTTTGGATGTCAATCTCTAGGCTTCCAGAGCAGACTCTTCAGTCTTGCAGCACAGACTCACATGGGACTCTGGCCTGAGCACCAGGTCTTAGACTTTTGACTGGATCCTCAAGCTTTCTTACGTACAGACTTTTCATTTACATTCTTTCATGCCTGAACCTGCAAGCAGCCATTGAAAGCCTACCTCGTAAGTCATATCTACCTTCTAATATATATATAATGTGTTCCTAGTGAGCCCCAACTGATACATTCAACCTTCTCATTGGCTAAAACACCTGGTACTTATAACATAAAGGGTACTATAGGCTGGGTAATGTTACTAGAATGGAGGCAACATACTGTTTTAAAAGGGTTTTCTTACTCTCAGCTTTGTCTCATTGTTGCTGTGCAACTAGGTAGAGTCAGATTTGCTAAATTCTCTCTCCCCCTAAAATAAAGCTGTAAATTCAGTTTTAAATGAGAAAAAAATACAAAAATAAAAACATTGTTGCCAAAGAAAACAGTGAAGGTTGATGTGCACATCGAAAAACATGTAATGCAGGCTATACGTGACATCTTTAGGGGCATCTGTTGTGCTGTGGACTGAATTGTGTCTCCCTAAAATTTATATGATGAAACACTAATCTACAAGGGGATATTATTTAGAGACAGGGTCTAAAAGCAAGTAATTAAGGTTCAATGCTGATATAGGGTAATTTGTAATAGGATTTGTAATAGGATTAGCTTCCTTATAAGAGGAGAGATCAGGGAATTTGCCATTCACAACCCAATCTTAGAGCTTTAACTTCCAGAGCTGTACCAAAATAATTGTCTGTTGATTAAGCTGCCCAACCTCTAGTATATTTTAAGGCAGCAAGTGCTATGATATATGTATGCAAACCCATTGTGAGTTTAAAATATTGATGTTTGAAAAATACAAGTATTAGATATTCATAGCTTCAGAGTACCTCATTGCATATCTTAGTCCATATACAACCACAATATGTAAAATATTTCATAGTGTTGACAATTTAGTTTAAAATAAGTAATATAGCATAAATGAAAACAATTTAAATTTAATCTACTATTTTTCATGCTTAGATCTGGTAATCTGAACAATTTATGTGATGACAATTTGCAGTATAACAACCATTGGTGAATTCCTACAATCCTGTCTAGTGACACTATGTATTGTCTCTAATGTTCTTTTAAATTATTATTTTTTTATTCTCTTTAATGATTTGGCCAATCTTCTATTCTTACCTCTGGTAACCTGAGCAACTTCGCTGAAGATAACAATATGTAATATAACAACCACCGTTAATTCCTACCATTTGGTTTGAAACCCTGTATTATTCTTTTTTTTGTGTGTGTGTGGGTGGGGGGGTTTCCTCTGGTACCGGGAACCGAACTCACGACCTTGCGCTTGCCAGGCAGGTGCTTTTGCCGCTGAGCTAAATCCCCAGCTCGAAACCCTGTATTATTCTTAATGTCCTTGGTTTGTTTTGTTTGTATTTTGCCATTGTTCTTTTTTTGTACTATTTTCTTTAAAATAAAAAGAACAATTTATTTTTAAAAACCAATGATACAGAGAAATAATGTCATATTTTTTAGTTTTCTAAAATAAATATAACGACAATTGTATATAATGACATTTGGCCTTTAATACATGAGGATTAGAATATTCCAACTGCAAAAAAGGAAAATCTCTTATAATAACAAATTCTTATCAGAACTTTGCAGAAGAGAATGCTTTTCATCTCTCAATATGATTTGTCATACCTTTTATTATAGTTTCAGCTAAAATTTTATTTCAATAACAGTAATATACATTTGTTAAAAAGAGGCTAAAGATAGAAAAAATGTATTCTTCCAATTTTTTGTTGTGAGTTTAAATATTTCTTTGAATACATAGAATTATAATGAGTATTAAAACAAAAAGAATGTTAAAAAATAAAAATGCAATCTTTGAAATCACATTGATGTCGCTTTTTAAAAAGAAACTCCCCATTCTGAATACAAGAATGAAAAATAATATGTTAGACTGAAATTTAGAATACGAAAATTAAGGAAAATTAGGACTGAAAATTAAAGGTAACATTATCTTACATTTAAATTACCAGAGAGAAATTATGAGTATACATGCCATTTCTTTCTTTTATACAACAAAATTCTTCATATTTAACTGCCATGTCATCTACAGCAGTGTAAAGTAATTAGCCTAACAACCTCTCTTTTCTTACCTTTACATTCAGTAATAGTTTTAAAATATGAAAATAGAGTGGAAAGCAAAAAAATGAAGTGAGGAAGATTTCCCTCCTCCTTTCTAAGTACCACTCTCCTATCTCTTGCTAGGAATTTGACTACATTAGATACAACAGAAATGTGATATTGTGTAGTAGTTGTCTTTAGTATTGGTGATTGTATAATTTCATTTAGCATAACGTCCTCAAGGTTTTTCCATGTTGTAGCACGTGGCAAGATTTCTATTTTAGGGTTAAATATGACGACTCCGTGTGTATATGTGTATGCCACATCGTATGTTTTTATTCATCTGCTGGGAGAAGTTTGAGTTGTTTTTGTGTTTTTAAATCTTTTTATTTTAAAGAGAATAATAAAAAAGATAGGTAATTAGCAATGGTTATTATGGTGCATATTGTTATTCTTTTTATATTTTGGCTCTGATGAATAGCACTGCCAGGAACTTGAATGTGCGAAGGAATTAGGCAGTCTTATGGGGGCAAGAAGTCAGTAGGAACAAACTAGAGAGTATAGATGATAGGATCAATTCATGTAAAACGTTACAATGGTTAAGATTGGTAATATCAAGTATTTATTAAAAAGAGCTATAAGTAAAGATGATTTGCAAGAGTATGTATAAAACAAAGAATGCCCTTAAATTCACATTTGAGTGATATTTGAGATTTGTATTATGGAGTAAATATTTAGTATCTGAAATGACTGGAGTCAGAAGTGTTTAATATTTCAGATTTTTTAAAATTTTAGAACATTTGCATATACATAATGAGAAGTCTTGGGAATGGCATCCAAGCCGAAAAAAGAAATTTATTTATGTTTCATATATAACTTACACATATGGCTTGAAAGTAATTTCATACAATAGCTTTAGGGTACCCACATTTTTAGTGTGATCCTTCATAGACAATCAGATGTGGAATTTTCCTCATGAGGCATCATGTCAGTCATAAAAATGTTTCAGATCTGGAAACATTTTGTATTTCATATTTTTGCATTAAAGTTTTTCAACTGTACTAATAAAATGATAACTAAAATATATGGTAAGACATGTATAAATGAGTTTAGTTCTTATACACTAGCAATAAAGATTTAAGGAAACAATTATTCTTGGTGTAGCAACAGAAAGAACAAATCAATTCCACATCTTTACACTGGAACATATTACCATGGCCTATTTATTCCCTAATTGCCTACTTTCTCCTCTGCAAGTTTCTCTTCAGTTCCCTTAAAATTAACTTTTATTTTTATCACTTCATTGTGCTGCTTCTATTAAACTAGCATCAAAGAGTTTCAGCTTAATTTTATGTATTGTTTCTGTTAAAATATGCCATTACTTTCATTCTATAATCTTTATGTCCTGGTTATCTACTCAGATTTAAATTTGTCTTAATTTGACTTTTTTTGTAAGTTATTTCCTGGAAAATTTATAATCTGTTGTTGATATTTCTGCAACCACAATTTTAGTATCACTTGATATTAAATACAATTTCTATAATATCTTGGTTAGTAGAAAAATGAAATTAAAATAATAGTACAGATGATTTTCAAAAAAGTAATTAAGCATGAAATGTGGACAAAGGAATAGAATGGAATGGAATAGAATGGAATAGAATGGAATAGAATAGAATAGAATAGAATAGAATAGAATAGAATAGAATAGAATAGAATAGAATAGAATAGGATAGAATAGAATAGAATAGAATAGAATAGAATATCATAGCATAGAATAGAATAGAATAGAATAGAATTTAGAATAGAATAAAGTACAGTACAGAAGAGTAGAATAGAGTAGAGCAGAATTAATAGAATAGAATAGAATAAAATAGAATAGTATAGAATAGAATACAATAGAATACAATAGAATAGAATAGGAGTAGAGTGAAGTGGAGTGGAGTAGAGTAGAATAGAATAGAGTATAGTAAAGCAGAGTAGAGTAGAGTAAAATAGAGCACAGTAAAGTAGAGAAGAGTAGAGTAGAGTAGAGCAGAATTAAAATAGAATAGAATAGAATAGAATAGAATAGAATAGAATAGAATAGAATAGAATAGGGGATATAGAAACAATTCTAGACAAAGTTACATCATGTTTGACAAAGGGGTCAAAAACATGCTGGCAGAAAAAAACATTTTCAGAAATCTTGCTCTCTTCATGCATAAGATTGATACAAGTTCAATACCCTACACCAGGTATTACACTAAAATCAAAATTGTTCAAGATCTAAATATTAAGGCAGAAGCACTTAACCTTCTGTAAGATAAGGGAGGCAAACTCTTGAAGCTATAGGCTTAGCCCAGGACTTTCTGAACAGAAACCCACATGCACAAGAAACAACATCAAGCACCAATAAATAGAATTATATCAAATTAAAACCTTTGCACAGTACATGAAACATCAACAGAGTGAAAAGATAACTCACAGAATAGGACCAAAACATTACCAGTTACACCTCAGACAGAGGGTTAATATCTAGAAACAATATTTCTTTCTTTCTATACAAAGAAATAAAAAAAATTAGACCCCCTAAATAAAATCGCAATCAAAAACTGGGCAATTTAAATAGACACTTCTCAAAAGAATATGTGTAAATGGCCAATAAAAAGATAAAAATTTTCAGCATTGCTGGTAATTTGAAAAGTGTAAATTAAACAACACTGAGATTTCATCTTACTTCAGAAAGAATGGCTATCATCAAGAAATCAAGTAACAAGAAATACTTGTGTGGTTGTGGGAAAAAAAATCTTTCTACATTACTGGTAAGACAGTAACCTAGTACAACCAGTATGAAAATCAGTATGGAATTTCCTTAAAAGGTTAAAGTAGAAATTCCGTTTGACCCCGCTCTTCCCGTCCTAGGTATCTTTCTGAAAGAACTAAACCCATGATATTACTATGATACATGCATACCCATGTTTATAGCAGCTGAATTTATAATAGCTAAATTGTGGAAGCAGCCTATATGTTCATTCTCAGATGAATGCATAGAGGAAATTTAGTAAATATATATAATGAAGTACTACCCAGCCATAAAGGGTAAACGTAATTCACTTGTAGAAAAAAAGATGCACTTTGACACAACAATGTTAAGTGAAGTAAATGAGACACACAGAAGCTTAAAAATCATATGTACCAACTGGCCACTTTGAATGTTTCTTGATATGCTGCAAACATGTACTAATAAAATAACATAAAATCATTTCAATAAATTCTCAACTCTTTTGGCTTCAACAAATGGCTAGGAATCAGAACTACATTGGTGCAAACATTATATTTTATTTTATTTTTTATTTTTTTATTTTTTGGTTTTTCTCCAGTACCGGGAACCGAACTCACGACGTTGCGCTTGCCAGGCAGGTGCTTTGCCGCTGAGCTAAATCCCCAGCCCCACAAACATTATATTTTATCAATTAATCTTTGAAATTTTATTTTCAAAATCATTCATCTCAATGGTTTTGTTATATATAGTATCAATGAGAAATGTGATGAAGGAATTGAATGTACCTGAAATATTTCTCATTCAAACTCAGTACACACATACTAATTTCATAATTATACTATTTTAAGGTATAGAATTATTCTTATCTATGTTTTTAAGTTATGATAAATTATAGCTTTGTGTTAACAAGTAGAATGGGGCACTGTGAATTATTATTTCCTTTATTTTCTATTTCTAGGTCTAATTATATTATTTAGCAAAAGATTTTATTCATGTATAAGAGTAAGTAGGTGTCAAATATTAATTTATTCATGAAGGCTCTATCAACTAACTTTTGTCATATACTTCAAAATATGCAAAATTTAGGAGAAACAAAAAGTCACCAACAAAATTGGTTGTTAAAAGCTTCCTACAGTTTTGAGAATCATTTTCATTAGTGGAGAAGTCCAATGAAGGCCTGTCACAGACAAAAGCAAAGGTGCAAATGAAGAAAAGGTCTGTCACTAGTTCTCTGGGTTGGGCTCACTGCATGCCTTCAACTACATTGCAGATACAAATTAATGTAAACAGATAATTGCAACAATTTCTAGAGTAATTTAGGTACATTTTCAAAAATTATAAAAAGTGTTCATGTATGAGGTTTAAATTTTTGTTTTTTCAAATTCCATCCATATCTCACACATTATTTCTTAGTGTGTCTTGCTTATCTTTACCAGTAATTCTGAAAACATATCAAAGATAAATTTCAGGTTATGAAAGGGCTATGTATTAATAGCAGCCTGTAGTGCCCTGTTGTTGATTCACATGATAATCTAATCAATAATTATTGTGTATGAATAATTACTAGTAACTATTCATATGAATATTAGGAATTATTCATTAGTAATTATACATACGATTTTCAAAATCTTTATATTTGTGTGTTTATAACTTTCAAAGTTATCAATTTAACATGATAGGTTTTTGATAAAAGGTGTGAAATTCTCCTGATTGGCAATGTAGAAAATGACACTTTATCTGCATGAATTGCTCAAGTAATTGCAGTTGGAAAGGTAGTTACTCACAGTAGTTTCAATCCAAGGTTTCTCAGTTCACTCCAGTTAGCTTCCGTTAGGTAATGATGGTGCTACTAGAACACACCTTATGATTTGCGATATAGAATTCCTCAAGCAAATGACTTATTCTACAAAGATAAGGAAATTTTAATTCAAATTATTCACAGCTCTGTAGAATGGTTTCCTTTTTCCCTTTAAATTCACTTTTAGAATTAGAACTCAAATCAATTTATAAATTAAATCAATCTCTGAATTTGTTATGCAACAGTAGCAACCTATAACAGTTAATTCATTTTTTTTATTTTTTTTTTTTTGGTTTTTCTCCGGTACCGGGAACCGAACTCACGACCTTGCGCTTGCCAGGCAGGCGCTTTTTGCCGCTGAGCTAAATCCCCAGCCCCCTATAACAGTTAATTCAGATTTCAAGCAAGAGAATACATTGTATATATGAAGGGTGCTCTATAAAATTGTCATGTTGAATCCAACAATCAATGAATCTATTATGAATATTCCTATCTCATTAGTATTTTCTAATTTCAGTATTAGTATTTTCTAAATTGCAACTAGAACTGGTGTACCTTGTAGTTGGACATGTATGGTCCAACTACTATTCATACTTTTAATTCCAAATCATTTTAACTAATAGAAAGTTCTAGCTTACCAAATGTTTTAGAAATCACTTTAGAATATTTTTAAATGTTTGAAGATTTTTATATCAATTGCCTTGAAGCAAAAAATTTACTTCAGAAAAATTAATAACTCAAAATATCCAGATTTTGTTTATAAAATTATTATACATAAGTCTTTGATTTTTCTTAGCAATGAACTATTTTACCATAAATGTCTTGTATGCCTTTTCTTTAAATTTATTCTGACACATATTTTCTTCTTGGTGACAATAAAAATGGAATAATTTCTAAATTTAGTTTTTCAGATATTTCTGGTAAAAAATTGAATTGCATTTTACATTTTGACTATTGCATTATAGCATAAAAAGTTGAAAAAAATCATAAATTAGTTTCTTGGGCTCTCAAAAAAATCTTTTGGAGTCTCTCTAAAAACTTCCTTTGAAATTTTTCCACTATGTTCCAAATAGATATCTCCTTGTATATTACCATTTTTGAATGGATACAGTGTTGTCTCTTCTATATGAACTTTAAGATTTTTTTCCCTTGCCTTATTTCTCTGGCTACATTCTATGGTTTAGTACTAAACAAAAACAGTAAGTGAAAATGTACTTCCTTCTAAACTTAGGAAGAAAACTTCCAAAATTTTTTCATTAAGTGTAATGAAACTTGTGCATTATATTTATAGTTGTCCTTTATCAGTTTGAGAAGATTATTTTCTATTCACACTTTACTTTGAATTTGAGTATTTGATATTTGTTGGTGTTTTTACTGCTTCTAGTGATATTTTCCTCAAACATTCAGTTATATAATTAAGCACCTTAATTTTTAAACATGGAGGCTGTTTGCAGTTCTGTGATAATCCAGCTTCTAAGCATGTTGAAATAATACACTATTTTCAGTCAAACCTATAATTTTATTATATATCCATATTCATATTTTGTACACTTCCACATTAGTGTGAACATTTTCTCTATATTTTTTGTACTCAAAATACTGTCATTTGTTAAATAACTAATTTTTTTACTGGAAATATGACTTCCACAAATCTAAATACAAATATCAGATATACTACTTGTTATTAGATTGTGACTGCTTAAAGTTTTCAAATTGCTACAGAACAAGTAAATCTAGACATATATAAACATTATTATTTACAAAAATTAATTTCCCACTTACACATTTTGCAATTATGAGTTCAAATGGCACATCTAAATTTAATCTAAAACTCATCACAAATTCTTGTTTTCTCTTTTTCTCTATTTCCATAATCTTTTTCTGATACCTACTGTCATTAATGTGCTTATTTAGTTGTTCAGCCCTCCGTCTCAGTCTTGTATATTTTCCTTTGGTTCTCCTCCTAGGGTACGCACCCTATGCTCTAATCTCAGACCCAACGTGCTGCACTGTCCTCCCTGACTGCCCCCCTGCTGGAGGTAAGTGTGACATTTCTTAATATTCAGCTTTATCGTGTTACCAACAGCTGTCTCCTTGGAATCTTAGTTCTCAGTGAAAACTGTGAATGTTTCCTATTGTGCCTTGGAATATATTCTGGTATAATTTTCTCCACCTTCATTTTCTGGAAGGTTAAATACATTCGCAGTAGATGATTAGATATTTTCCAAAGTGTCACTTAATTCCTATTCATTCCAGTACTTCCTTCTTCTGTCCTTCTTTCCTTCAGTGCTTTCTTCCAGCTCCCCTTTTGATTAGACCATTCATATTGCATACTTTGCCTGTTTATGCGCTACATTTTTCCTAAACTCTTTCTTTGGCTAGTAAATCCACTAAACATTATTTTCTGTTTTTATATATTTTATTTCTAAGATTCAAATTTGTTCCTTTTAATGTGTTCTCTTTCTCTACTCATGCATCACATGTGTCAACTTGGTATATCTATTTTTTTACACTATTGACACATTAAGTTTTTAAGCTCTTTACTATTTCCAATATCTGAATCATCTTTATATCAATCTCTAGTAAGTATTTCTATAAGGTGATAGTTTAATTCCTCATGAAACATTTTATTTTATGTTGACATTAAATTTTTGTAAATTTTAGATTACGATGATTTCTTTTAAAGGATTTCTACCCCTTTCCTGGTAGAAATTGGAGACTATTAATAGTGTTAGGTTTGGTCTTTATTTTAGTTGTGAATAGTCTAGTTATATTTATGTTATCTCTTCAGCATGATTCCTTCATTGTGTATCATTATTATGTCCTTGTAGAACAGTATAATTTTGGTACTACAAACATGGTGTTCATGTCTTTGAAATACTGCTTATGGTTAAATATTATTTTAAGGAAGTCTATGTTTACAATACAGAAGGAGAAGAACAAAGAGAAAACCAATATTTGCCTTCAATAGGTACTACAGTAATCAAAAAAATGTGTAAAAAGAAAAAAATAGATTAAAAGAAAAAAGTAGTGCAGAAATAGACCAACAAACACGTTCATTTGACCTTTGACCTTTGATAAAGAGGCAAAGGAAACACAATAACAGCAGTGGCTTGGTAAAACAAAGACATAATCATGAAACAAGTAATTGAGAAGTTCATGCTACTAACTTGTTTAAAAGCAATATTTTCCTTTCCAGCAAAGATAATGTATGTGTATTGGAAGACATAAAATAGACATAAACACATGCCAAAAAACATATACACATAATTGAAATTCAACACAAAATCAGTTTGATTGAAAGATGAATGGGCTAGGGATATAACTCAGTGGCACAGCGCCTGCCCGGCAAACCCAAGGTCTTGAGTTCGATTCCCAGTACCAAAAAATAAGAATAAAACATAAAAGCCTCTAAAAGAGGAACAAAAGACCTATTGATACATTTCACAGCAGGAGGTATATATGGAGCTATTAGCATGAAAATATATTCAACCTCTTATTTGAGTAATAAATTTGCAAATTAAAATAATAAGGCAGATTTACTCACTGAAAAGAATAGGCATAATCCCAAATATTGACCACACCAAATGTTAATAAAGATGTGCATCAACTGGAACTATTATTATTGCTAAATTGTATGCAGAATAGTACTATCATTCCAGGAAATCATTTGACTGATTCTTACAGTAAGGAAACATACTCTTTAAACATAATCCAGAAATTGTAAATCTTGGGATTTATTCAAATAATTTGAAAAAATAGGTCCACATTAAAAATCTGCATACAGGGGCTGGGGATTTAGCTCAGCGGCACAGAACCTGCCTGGAAAGCACAAGGTCATGAGTTCGATTCCTGGTACCAGAAGAAAACAAAACAAGACAAACAAACAAACAAAAACCCTGCAGACAGATATTCATAGCAGCTGTATTCTTAATTGCCAATATGTAAATGTGTCCAAAGTGAATGAATATATAAATAAACAGGGTCTTTCCAGATAATGAACGTTTCTCAGCATTAAAAATATCGAGTTACCAGCCATTAAAAAATAGAAGACCATTAACACATATAATCATATGAATTAAGCCAGTATGAATAGACCATGTGCAGTTTGATTCCAATGGAATGACTTTCCAGAAAAGGCAAAATTATAGATAAATAAACAATAGTAATTCCCAAGAGATAGGGGGAAATTTGAACAGAGGATTTTTTTTGGCTGTGAAACCACTGTGTATGACACCGTAATGATGGGTATATGTCACATTTGTCCAAATTAATCAAATGCACAGTACTAAGAGTACACCGCTGTATCACCTCTGAATTTTGCATGAAAAGGGTTTTACATGGCGTACGCACATCAATTGCAGAAAATACACCACTCTGGTAGGGGGAATTGACAGCAGAGGGTTTGTTGAGTTTGGGGAACAGAAGTTTTGTGGGAACTCTGTTTTCACTAGACTTTTCTGTGACTAAAATTGCTCAAAAACAGTCTTGAAAAGTAAGACTATGTCTTTTTCAATATTCAGTATAATTGTGTTGTTCTTTCTCCTTTATTCTTTCTCAAAAAAGGCATTTTATGTATTTAACTGGGTACATTTTTGCATGTTTTGAAGACAACATTGCATTTCTTGTCAAGATTAGATTTTATTAAACTTTTTACTGTCCTAATAGTACTTATTTTATGTCTTCATGTCTTTATGGATAGATACCCTGAATTAGTGCAAAAGTAATATTTGTGCTCCTATAAATTATATAAATCTCTCTCTTGCTAAAATACCTTCTATATCACTTGATGAAAAATTTCTCACGAGACATTCTGTACCTTTGTGGTGAACATCTATGTGAGGAGATGTTTCAAATAACTGTGCGAAAGACTTCAGGAACCTTTAGATTTTCTTTTACTTTACATTTGAAAACCGTACCCCACAGAACTAACAAGCAAAGAACTTTATTTTAGTTCCTACATTTAAGAATGGGTGTTAAATATGAAGACATTTGAAGAAGATATTTAAACAGGAGAACATTTTAAATAGATGAAGTCATCTATCTAATAAGGCATGTTGCTGTAGGCCAAAACACAAAATGTCAAATTTGAGATTTTTCTTCAGTGTCGGGATTTTGAGCAATCGGCTTGAAATATACAACTCTTATAAAAGTGCCCCAAGCCCATAAAAAAACCCAGACATTTGATGGATGTTTTTTCAACACTTTATTTCCAGACCAGGTAATTATATAAATTTGTGACAGTCATTGTGGTGAAATACCTTAGCACAGCTATTTGTGACAGTCATTGTGGTGAAATACCTTAACAGCAAAATGGTGTTATTATCAAGGAACCTGGCACTAAAAAATTTATATTGTGAAATGACATCAGTAATGGTAGGACAGTAAGTGAAAAAAATTAATTTTATGTTCTCTGCTTATGTCTCACAGATAAGTTAGGCATAATTAGTTAAGAATGTCACTTTGTGTCTTGTTGGCTAGGAGCAAATCTTGGCTTTATCACATTCAACCCTGGAATCACAGACTAGCTGCATTCGGCTTATTTCCTTCATATTTATATTGACCTTAATAGTTTCTTCCTCAGAGGAGTATTGTGAAATGAAATTAGTCAACTTCTATTAAGCTTTTAGAACAACATTCAGTAAAGTAATTATTCAAAAATTAGCTATTATTCATAATGCCGTGTTATTGCTTATTGTTCAGTAACCATTAATTACACTAGTGTTTTTACCATTTATTTTGAGAGATATCATTCTATATTTACAAAAGTAAAAGATGACAATTATAATACTTCTGATTATCTTTCTAAATACCTGACAATTCACAGAAATTTATTTCTCCAAGACAAGAGAAAGGAATTTAATTTAATTGTAAAATTAATGCTGGAACCACTTACCAGTAATAGCTCAAAATACTTTGCAAATTGCAAGTGAAATATGTTAGATACATATTTATACCTATACAATGTCTTTTAACAGCAGTAGGTGAAGAATTGAAAAAATTCTCCCATTTGCACAAGTTTCTCAGCATATCCTACAGCAAAAGTATCCTGCAGCAAATCATTCTGTCCAGATAACTGTAGACTGACATATTTAAGTCATATTCACCTTCTCTTACTTACTTTAGTAGACACCCAAATTATTCTACTTCCCTCCAACAGTCTGTTCTTCTCCTGTCCTAAATCCTAGGGAAAATTGGTCTTCCTTCATACTATTTGTAGCTCAGTAATTTATATAAATATGAATTCTTGAAAATTATACTAATAAAAATTGAAAACTTCAATGTAAAAGAAAACACAATAAATTTTATATATGTAGTTAAATATAAAATATTGCTTTGTTTCAACAACATTCAAAGACAGTTCACTAAACAAAGAATTAATAATGTTTATTCAATTAGAATTTTGCAGACTAAGTGGAATAAGTTTCCCGTTATAATAACATAAAACCAGGAACAGGAAAGGTGGACATCACAGTTTTAAAGTGTAGCAGAAATTATAAATGATCTAAAATATTTACAGATTGAAGTAAGTACATTTTTTTCAGATTTAACAACTCTAATTATGATTTGCATATCATAAGCTGTACATGTAATACACCACACACGTACAAACTGACTTTAATATATTACAAATAATGACACCGAGCACATGTATCATATCATAAATGTCTCATGTTCCACTGTGATCTCTCCTATCCTTCATGACTGTCCTCAGTAAAGTTAAGGTCTACTGTCTCTACACATTAGTTTCAAAACACTGGAATGCTATATATATATTGATTCATGTTTATGTAGCTATAGTTTAGTTCTAAAATGTTCCCCAAATGTCCTGTGTTCAGAGATTTGATCTGGTCAGAGTAGGCGGAGACTGGAGGCATGACCTGGGTAGGTGTATTCTTGTCCCCCTCTCTTCCATAATCACTCTGCTTTCTGACCATCATGGGATAAAAAACTTCCCTTCACCATTTTGCTTCTCCATTGCATTCATCTGACCATAAATTGAACCCAATATATTTGAAAATGCACCTAAATATATCTTTCCTCTTTTAAGTAATAGATGTTAGATGTACAGTCTCTATGGCAAGAAAATGATTAATGTAGAAAACTCATAATAGGAATGTTGTCATTCTGGGAAGGTACCTAACTCTGTGATTCAGAAGTCTTTTAAAATGATTTGTGAGTGGAAATTAGGAAGGTTTGAAGAAGCTGGCTAGAAAGTCTCAGAACACTATAAGCAGAGATTAATAAAGAATTCTGGTCAGAGCTCAAAAGCCCAGAAATCTAACAGGAATGAGGACAGTAAAAGTGGAGTACATAGGTATCTGGATTCTATGGGAAGGTAGACTACAGGTCATTTGTATTATACCCTGGCAGAACATGTTTTCATTTTCCAAGAGAAAGATTTTTCAGCAGACTGAGTGTAAGGCCAATTGATGGATTTATCTGGCAATGAAAGTTTTAAGGACATACAATTTTAGGCTATGGATGGGTAGTGTTTGCTGTTTTCAGCCAGATTTACAGTGAGAATCAGAGGCAAAAGTTACAGCTGAATGATGGGATGCTTGGCTAGAAAGGAAGTGCCTATAAAAGTGCTGCAAACAGTGTGATCACTGAGAAGTTTAGCACTAAAAAGGAGCCAGGTACTTTGATTCAAGACAATAGGAAAGATGTCTTAAAGGCATCTCAAAAGTTAGTCAGACTATGCACTGAAGACTCAAGGATAAATAAGATTAAACCCCTTGGAAAGATTTTGCTTCAATAAGAGAGCTCTGAAGAACCCTGCTGTTGTAGTTTGTGGTTTTACCAGGGTAACAATATAATATAGGATGCATATTTTATAATAGTCACCCAAAGAATCATATACAAAGAGAGTACAGGAAATCTGTCCACATACTAAAGACAAAAGGAGTCAGATGAGGGTCTGGATCCCATGGTGATGTCCTGCATGAGTCCAGCTAAAGACCTAGAGCCCATGACAATGCCTCCCATGAGTCCAACTGGAGGCCTAGAGCCCATGACAATGCTGCATGCAGACCTGTTTCACGGGTCTGCTCTGGGAAGGCCCAAAGGTCAGTGGTGGAAGCTAGAAAGTTTGTGCCAGTGGGATGAGGGATCTGTGCTAACAGGCTGAGGGATCTGAACTGGAGCCAGGAAACAGGACTCAAAATAAGAACCAGAGCTCCGCTGAAAATTACCACACTATATTCAGCAGCAGTGAGGTCCTGAGCTCCTCCGACAATAAAGAGAGCCGAGTTCCGATCAGGAAAGCCAATATCCAGGAAAGCTTCTCCAGGATACTGAGCAGTACACTATATTCCCCTCCAGAGCCAAGAATCAATGCTCAGAGTGAAGACCAGAGCTCCCCCAAAGTGAACTGTAGTCATTCTCAGCGACAACAAATTCCCAAACTCCTTTGATGATGAGAACAGCCAAGTTCATCAGGAAAGACAGCATGACAAGCTTCTCCAGGAAAACCAATAGCTCACTACAGCTGCCCTAAAAGCTTCTAAACTTCTTCCTCTCCAGTTCTGTCTCTTATGCTGCCATCAACAATCCTCAGGTGGGCCTCCCACACCCAGCACCACGCTGATCCAGTTCAGCAGGTGTTACAAGTTGAGCACCAGTTGTCAGTCCACCAGACCTGCTTAGGGAAGTATTTCTCCATGTTCAGCCATCCCAGAATCCAGAACCTGGGGCAAACAGGGGCCCAGATACTACTTGAGCTGACAACAGACCTTGGCATCATACACATGGTGCTGATTTTTCAGTCATGTAAAATGAGGAATTGTGGAGTTATGGAGGCTTCAATCCGGATTTCAGAAGAATGTGTGGGAGGCAAGAAAAGGGCTTCCAGGAAATGTATGCAGCTGTGAGAGTAAAGCCAAAGGTACATTAGAGAAACCAGGAAGTTGGAGATGATAGAAAGGTGAAATGTCTACTAAGAAAAACTGTAGGCAGTGAGGGGAACCAACCCAAGGGAGAAGCCATAGATACTGGAACCAGCAAGATCACAGAAGCAGGGCAGTACAAATATTACTATCAACTGCCCAGAGAGTTACGGAACTTAACGTTTCCCCTGCTGTGTTACAGTCTTCCTTTGGTTCTGATTCTTCTGGGTACTGTATTCCTCCTGATTAGAATGGGGATGTTTATCCTTAGTATTGTCAGAAAAATAGAAATATTTGACTTTCTTTTTTATTTTTACAGTAATTCACAATAAAACATTTGCCTTGAGTCTCAGAGGAGACTTTAGACTTGCAATTCTCAAGGATGCTGAGAATTTTAAGA
Source organism: Chinchilla lanigera (assembly GCF_000276665.1). Taxonomy (NCBI): domain Eukaryota; kingdom Metazoa; phylum Chordata; class Mammalia; order Rodentia; family Chinchillidae; genus Chinchilla; species Chinchilla lanigera. The sequence goes on from NW_004955417.1 coordinate 18,300,410, forward strand.
TATGTCGACTTTTAGTGATTGACTAAATACATTTTATATAATAAGATGGCAATGATCCTTTTGGAGCCAGGAGTTGAATGGTATGTTCTAAATCTAAAATTTCTTTCAGTATTCTTACATTCCAGAGTTGCTTTTGTTATAAAAGACAGGTTACTGGCAGAGTTGTATTTTTGGTCCGGCTTCTTCCTGCTCTCTCTGCTTTCTGGCTTCCATGAGGTGAGTAGATTTCCTTCACCAGACCTTCAACCATGGCATTTCTGCCTTGAACCCATGGACTGAACCCATTGTGAACCAAATAAGTTTCTACTCCTTTAAGTTGTGTGTTGCACATATTTTGTCTCATTAACATGAAAATGACTAATGCATCTACCCTTGTGTTGTTCTTCTTGGTAGATATGGTCTGGGTTCTTATGCTTAGCATAATTTTATGACACAAACATAGGTATGTGTACACAAACATACTGTAGGTATGAAGTATCTATGTCTTTTTATTCTTGAATATAACATTGCACAGGTATATCACAATTTGTTTTTCACTTCACTGGTTTTCCATTACTATAAAAATTATGAGACATAATAAACAGAAAAGGAAGAGTTTTATTTTGATTCATAATTTTACATATTCTAATTCATGATTGTTTGGCACTGTTCCTTTTAGGTCCAAGGCAAAACAGCATCTCATTGTAGGACAGCATGACAGAAGACTGCTTACTTCTGGAGGTGAGGGGTAAAGATTGAGAGGAACCCCTTCCAGGTTATATCCCCAGTGACCAAAAGAGCTTCTCCTGGTCCCTGTGTCTCATAGTTCCCATCCAGTGTCAGGGTTATCAAGGTGGGAACCAAGTCTCTATAACATGGACCTTTGGAAGACACTCAAACTTCCAACCATAGCATGGACATTTTCTATTTCATAAGTTGTATAATTACTGTTAATTGTGTATAACATTTCCCTATTATCCTCATAACACATATAGAATCTGGAGAGACGTCTCTTTCATTCCTTACCTTTGTAACTTTTGTATGCTGACGTTTTTCTCATCGATATGACTCTGAATTTATCATGGTTAATCAATTGTATCATTTGTTTAAAAGAAACAGATATTTTGTATTATTTATTTTCTTTCTTTTTCTGTTTTGTAGTCTATTTAGGTAAACATTTCTTCTACTTAAATAAGTGATTCTTTTTAGAAAATATCTTTATATTTCTGGCACTAACTGTGATAATTATCCCATTATGCCATCCTTCATTGGTATCACACAGTTATTATATTTACGTTTTTGCAATCTATTTAAAATTCTGCTGATTTTTATGTCTCTTACATTTTCTTTACAGTGAAAATATTCTCTAATTTTTAAAATATCATTGTTGATCCACATATTATCTAAATGTTTTTAATTATTTTCAAATTACTTGGGGATTTCTTACAGATCTTTGTTACTGACTTCTAATTTAGTTTTTTTTTTATAATCAAAGTACTTTGTATTATGTCTTTAAATTTATTCAAAGTTACTTTATGACTCATAATATTCTATAGTGCATTTAACAAATCCTAATATACTTGACAAAAAGTATTTTCTACTGGTTGGAGTACTCTGCACATGTCAGTTAGATCAAACTGGCTCATAAGGTTATTTCATTCTTCTTTATACATTTATTGTATTTTTTCTTATTGATCAATCAATTGAGAATATTGAAATCCATCACCATACTTGGGCATGTTCATCCCTTACTTTTAAGCTATACATCCCTTTCTGTTTATTTTAGGTTCTCTTGGGATTTTCTGTTTTATCAAATGTAACAATCTACATTTTAATTAGAGAGTTAGGATATTAATATTTAATGTGGTTATTCACAGAAAGTAAATCTATCATATTGCCATTTCTTTTCTCATCATATCAACAGAAGACAAGAGAGCTTAGTAAGCAGCAAAGCAGTTATTCAAATTTATGTTTATTGTATTCTAAATTCCATTTTTAATTACTTCCTGACATAAATGCATAGAATTGTAAAGCATTCATGTGTTATTCATACATACATTCATTCATTGTATAAATATTTATCAGCTGTCATAGATTATGCTTGCTCATGAAAGTAATTATACCCAGTGGATAGTAGTAACAGAGTCAAAAATTACCCAATTATTTGGACAGTAGATTTCATCATTGTCCTACTGTGTAAAACTACTTTTGCTAAGGCTTTAATCTCCTGCACGCTTAATGACAGATTCTTTGCAAGGCTCCCTGCCCTCTCCCTCTCAAAGGATGTGCTAGTCTGCTAGGACATTAATGAGTCTGTGCATGTAAAGGAGAAAGAACATTATTCCCCACAGTACAACTTGCTCTGTTCAACAAGTTTTGGGCCAGGGGAGTTGTCTTGCAGATGAATTATAAGCTTATGTACATATCACTCTTGGCCTGAATTTCGGGGTGTGTTTGTTCTACATCAAAAATTCAGGAGTGAATGTTTATTGTTTTACTGCTTTTTTTCAATAAAGACAAATTTTTCTCTCTCCATTTTCTTTTGTTTAATCTACAACTTCTTGTCGTGCTTTTTCTCCAGGATTTCTTTCATTCCCACTAAATGCCTTTATTGTGTCAACATTTTAAAACTGAACATTGGCTGACACTGTTCTTTTAATTCTCATATGAAAATTTCCTTTGTGTCTTATCAACATGGATGCTTTTTCACCTAGAGATATTGATTACAAGTGCTACAAAAATTGCTGGAATTAAATGTATAATGTAACAAGTAGCTTGGGTCTAGTGAATAAATAATCAGTCGGTGATTGACTTGGAAGTTTCCTTCGTATAGTTAACCTATTGTTAACAGTTCTTGCATGAAAAAGTCTTATAGAAAAATTCCTTCAGCCATTTCAGAATGCCCCCACAGTTTTTAAAAGTATATCACCTCTGGCACCTCCTACTGTAAAGATGAAGACTATGGCGGCAAAACAAAATTTTAAATCATACAAGAAGGAGGCAATTGGTAGATAATCTTCAAATTATAAGATGTATACAATTATACATGATTTATTTCTCACTGATACATAGGTGAAATTGAAGTTTTCACCACAACATACAAAATTGTAAGCACAAAATTTGTTTCCCTATTTTGATTAACAGGCTGAGATTAAAATTACAAGAATTTGTACATTTTAAAGGTCAAATCCTAGTTTGTCTCTTTATAAATTCCCAAATCTTCCACATGAAATAATGTCTAATGAACACATAGCAATCACACTGCAAATGAAATTGAATTATATTTTTATTATTTCTTCAAAAAATTTCTTTGTAAAATTGTCATGATGTAAAGACACAATCAGAGTACGCAGTTTTGTGACGCTCTTAGAATTTGTAAGTCTTCAAAAATTTGTAATTTATTGGAATTTACTAATCATTCTAAATATTTATTTTCTATAAGCATTAAAGGAAACTCAGTACCTACTAAGACTGTGAGTGAGAAAAGCTTATGTAGAAATTGGAGTGTGTTAGCTAATGATGTTTAAAGGCTAGAACAAACCCTGATTCTAATGGGTTTGTAGGCTCCAGAAAAAACTGATATTTTATCCTAATCAAGTGGGTTTCTCCTTTAAAAAATAGAGTAAAAAACTAAAATAATATAAAATGAAATAAAAGTTACCCTGATTACTGTGTCCAACGTAGATTAGGGATAGTTAATAAGGCTCAAATTGGATAGGAGTTGAAAATACATTTTCTTGTTGAGACTTTGTATATTGATAGTTTGGCCAAGAATTTCATGAGAAAAAAGATGTAAAAGGTTAGGGAAAGTGGAGATGTAATGTGCTCTTTACAAAAGAGGTTTTTAGCTTTGTTTTTTCATTCTTACATCTGGTAATATGAGCAATGTAATTGAGGATAGTGATATGTAATGTAACAACCAGTTGATTCGTATTAGTTTGTCTTGACACCCTGTATCACTTTGAATGTTCTTGCTTTGATTTGTTTATGTTTGTGATACTGGTATGCTGCTACCATTCTACTTCTTTGCTTGTTTCTCATTTACTACTCTCTTTAAAATAAAAAAAAATAAAATAAAACATGTTAACTGTTAAGAAGACATGCAAAAGGAAACTGATACAGTTCTCATAGATATTTATTTTGACCCTTTGGATAAAATGTTAGTACATTTTCTAACATAAGGTAAAATAAAAATAAAAGACATTTGGGCATGTGGAAAGTTTATAAACAGATACACCAAAAGGAGAAGGCAAAGAGACCAAATATTTCAAAGAGACAGGCACTGAAATGTGAAGGTTCACAAGCTGTAGCCTATGCCAAATAGTCTCTGCTGAGATGCTGAGACTCATGAAGACAATAGGAGCTCTTGGATTTAAAAATAGTTACTTTCCCAAGAACACTAGTATTCTGGATAAGTTTGAACCTCTTGCTGGGTAGGTTGGTTTGAAGAGTAGTACAGAGTGAGAAGATTGCCTTCAATAACAAATTCTTCAAAAAGAGTTTACTGAAGCTGAGCAGAGAAATACCAAAAATACAGAATAAAATGTAGCCTACAAAATTACTAGTGAGCAAAGTATTCTAGCCAATTCCTATGAAAGTGGAGAGTGATTCTTCTAACAGTAAAAATAAGGACATTGAAAATTTGGTGATGCAAGGAAGACAACACAGTTCAGAGGCTTATGGATAAATGTTCGAGTTTGGGTTTTTCCAACAGCCAAAAATGAGCTGAGAGAAGAATCCAAGTACAGGCAGTTTATATTGGTGGTGCAGAAATACTCATGAGGAGTAGGAAATTTAAACTGGAAAGGAAAGGTAGCGTATAAATTATATTATCTAGAGAGCTAACATCCTGAACTATAACCTAGAACACATTTATTATCCTCTTCAAGAGATAAGAAGTGGGAATAAATTTATTTGAAAGCTTCTAGTTGTGAGTTCCTGGTTCTGATAGCATCTAGTATCCTTCCTTTGAAAAAGCCCTGGGACAGAGACAATGATAGTGCCTGCTAGAACTGGCCCAAGACACCAGAGCTGCTAATGGCTTAAGGGTACGCATGGAACACCTATAGCATCATCCGAGAAAAACAGATGTGTTACAAACCCAGTTTAAAGCACATTATGGCTTAAGATTGTAAATATTATAACATATGAATTATCACACTTGTACAACTTTAAATACTTATTGCAGTGATCAAAACTAGAGAAAAATGTCATACTTAATTATTAATCTCAAACGTTTGGATAGAATAGATTGCAGAATAAAAGCATTGGTTATTCTTATCAACTGAAAAATAATTTGCCATTCATTTTAGATTTAGTTTTAGGATGACACGTGGAACTTATTAAATACATTTTATCATTTTACCTAATCCAATTACCTGATGTTGAGGCTACAGATGATAAGATTGAAAGAGACAGGGTGATTTCTTTTGTTAACACTTAAATTAATTTTTAAAAGTTCAGATAGACTAGCTCTAATTGTTCCATAGTCATGAATGCTTAAACTGAAGAAATCTCTAACCAGAAACTATTTCATAAGAACAAGAATTTGGAAAACAACTATAGTGATTAAATTCATAGAAAAATTATGAATGTTTTGCCCAGTGTGAAACAATCTACCAATTCAATTCAGAGAATTGTAAAGACGGTGTGACGGTGAAAGCTAGAGTTTTAAATATTAATTCCTTCCATTGGAAAGGTAACAGTGCTCCTTTAAACTCTTACATCATGGTCCCAGTTGGTAGTTGATGATTCTGACAAATTGTGATGGTATCTACTTACCAAAGCCAAGAGCTTTCAAGCTGTTATACAACACTGACTTTCTGATGTTGATATGAGTATGAGGTTTTATTTTAATATTATCTTGAAACTCTGACTCCTCTATAGTGCTAGAGAAGACTGTGACAGCCAGTGAGAATCACATTGTGTATAAGGCGAAAATTTCACTCTGATGGAAGAAAAAGAGACAATTCAAATGACTACAAATTACTATGAATCAGTCCCGTAGATTAAAAAAATAAACCAGCTTTCCATTAGCTACAAATAATGCACTTTTACATAAATCTTTCTCTGCTATTCAGAGTTTTAATATGATAGCTAAGTGGGAAATAATGTCTTATGGTACAACTATAGGCATTCCATAAAAATGTGAAATTGTGAAAATTAAATTTTAAATAAAGACTTTGTCTTTTAGTATCTTATGAAATATTTTTAGTACTTTGATGAAAAATAAATTGTATCTCTCACCAAGTTAGCAGTCACGAAACCAGAAAAATAAATTGTATCTCTCACCAAGTTAGCAGTCACGAAACCAGAACAACTGCTTAGAAAAGGGCACCTCCATTACAATGGCACAGGGGAATGGCTGACACGTGGAGTGGATGTGGTCAGTTCAAGAATGTAAGGCTAATCAGAGAGAAGCAATGACCACAGGAGTATTGCATAACACTACTGGCTGCCCGATAGGATAAGGTTACAGGAAGGAAGGAGTCTTCCTCCATAGCTGAGCTATCAGAAACTGCAATCCATGGTCATCTCACAGAATGGAAAACGGCGAGGGAACTTCAAAGTAACAGCAAAGTCAGAGAGAAACTCATGGCCAGGCAATGTCGCTCAGAAGCAACGTAAGGAGGCTTTGAACTTGAAAGTTCTAAGGAGCTGTGGCAATCAGGGGCCTTTTAGGGTTACGGGGTTGTCATTTCTATGGCTAGGAGATGATGCGTGGATATTCACACAGAGTAGAAATTAAATTGGCTCAAAATTAGTAAAATTTTGATGATCTGAGCTATGCTTCCACTAATTGTCTGTTGAAAATTTGAGTTACGTGCCTCACAGTATGCCTTGCAGCTAATGATTCCAGTCTGCTGTGAGGTAAATTGTGCAGGGACCAACCAATATAGGGTGCCATCTTTGGCCCATTTATGTGGCAATCCCTCCTTTGGCTGCCTGTCATTTAATAATCTAAATTGTATTAAAATTGCATAATATCTGAGTTTAGAACCAGTGATAAAACATCCTAAGACATACAGTTCTACAAGCACACAAATTTAAATTTCAAAGGCAATCCATATATATATATATTTTTTGTTTGTTTGTTTGTTTGTTTGTTTGTTTTTTCTCCGGTACTGGGAACCGAACTCACGACCTTGCGCATGCCAGGCAGGCGCTTTTGCCGCTGAGCTAAATCCCCAGCCCCTAAAGGCAATCCATATATAGTCTGCCCATTTAGTGGGTGGAATCTAGGAGACTAGACAGAAAGGACTGTGCTTTGTTCTGTTCAGTCAACTGTATGACATTATGCCCTTTTTGTGTACGTTCTAGCTGTCTGTAAAACTTGGTGCATATTACCTAATACATACAAAAAGACATGCTACTAAGTGCACAGATTTCCCCTTCATGAAAACTAGGGCTATGTATTGAGGCAATTTAAAGTATGGGGAGATTGATCTAAGAAATGTACTCCTTGGGTCATTTGTTTAAATTGTGTGGATGATTCAATGGTTATAACTATCTGTGTTTTACACACTGCTCTGCATGTATGCTGCTCCTACTGCTTCGAAAATCATTCATCCTAGGGTGTTTAACAGCAGGGGGAGAATCAGAAAGAAATATTTTTTTGTAGCCGTCAAAAGTTGTAGTTAGCCTTGTATGGATTTGCAGAGAAGAGTTGGGAGAGATTGTCACCTGGTAAAGATCTTTTGGATTTTTGAGCAAACCAAGAGGTGCAGGAAATATCAAAGGTAAGATGAAGCTTGTGATAGAGGCAGACTTTTGAGCTGCTTCCAGGTTCGGTAGATACCTGCCATTACTTATATTCTCTGTATTCCCATGAAAATCATCTTGTGTGGTTTAATGCAGTTTTAGATAGTATTAATAGATTTGTAGTGTTCTATACTCGAAGAAGCTTGAGTATTATTTGACTTACTTTCAAAATCTAGGTCACTAGGCTGAACCTACTCTTTCCCATATATTTGTGTGTCATTTGCTTCTGAGTATTATTGTTGGACATAGATGTTAAGACAACAGGCTGTCTAGATAAAGAAGTTTTATGGGGCTATTGACCACAGAAGACATAATGAACACTGCGTGGAAACACCAGGTGGGAAATATCATACATCTGTACTATACTCTGAGGTTAGCACTAACTTCATGTGGAGGTTGAGTTATTGAACTGAAGGTAATATAACTGAAGGCATTAATTTTTAATATTAGTCAATTTTTATCAAGAGCTTTAGAATAGTCTTATGTTTACAGAAAATGATGCAAGAATAGTACAGAAAAGTCCTCCACATTTATCATTTTTTTGCTGTAACACTTGTGGGATGTTTATCATAACTAACAAATAAGGGTAATTAAGCTTCTTCTCTGTTCAGATTTCACTAATTATTTTTCTCCTAGTATCCACTTTGTGTTCCAAGATTTAATTAAATTTACCGTATTACACTTGGTCACTATGTACCCTTTTGTCCCCTCTTGTCTGAGATGGTTTCTTTATTTCTCAGGACCCTGAGAGTTTAGATAAATATTAATTAGGTATTTGGTAAAACATTTACATTAGTATGTTCTGATGTCTTTCCAATGATTATACCCACATGATGGGTTTCTTCATCACATCGTATCAGCAGTATGTGTTAGCAATTTTGACTCACCAGTGGTGACATTAACCTTGACCATTTGGGTATGGCAGAGTTTGATAGTTATCTCAAATATACAATTACACTTTTCTCTTTTCCTTTGTTCTTTTCTTAGGAAGAAATCATTGAACTATTTATTGATATCATTATGGCTATAGGAATGTTTCATACAAATGGATTATATATTTATTTTTTGCATGTACATTATATTTATATTTGCATGTACAGATATTTATTTTGCATGTACATCATTATAAATCAAAATTATTTTATATACATATACAATGCACACATGCATACAATTTCATTTGCATATAATCATCATTTGTAGCTTAAATGGTCTAGCAAATGAAACTCTTTCAGTTCATTCCCAGCTGTGTTTCTCACATGCCTTGTCTTATCTTCTGGCACAAGTAATAAGAAATAATGTGAAGAAGCCCAGACACTGTTTCCCTACCCACCTCTGCAAGGTAATTCCTTGCATAACTGTAGGACAACATTAAAATGAGAAAACATGCATCAAGATAATACACCAAATTCATTTTGTATTTTCACATTTTAAAAGAAATTCACTTTGTGTGTGCATGTATTTAGTTATATAAAATTTTGTCTCATATGTGCAATCATGTACCACCATCTTAAGATAAACAACCATCACAAGACTAAGACTTCCTGTGCCACTTTTCTTGTGACACACCCTTCTCTGTCCACCTCTCATCTCCAAATTTCTGACAGTCACTAATCTGTCATACATCTTCACATTTTTCATTTTGAGAAGGTAATATTGATGGACTCAGAAATAACATAATGAGAAATAATTTTATGGGCTTATTTCACTAAATAAAATCCCTTGAGATCCAAGTAAAGCAGTAGATTTTTTTCCCTTTCCCTTGTTTTCGTTGTTCACTTGGATTCTATAGCAACTCTGAATGCATTATATTTGTTTAGTCATTCACTTGAAGGACATTAAGTTGGTTCCAGGTTTCGGTTATTGTGAATAATGCCCCGATGAGTACTTTCGTGCAGGTTTTTCACTGAACATAAGTTTTCATTTTTCTGGGATAAATGCCCAAAGTGTAGATAGGCTGGATCCTATGATAGACGCATACATAGTTTCATCAGAAAATGTCATGCCATTTGCCAAACTGGCTGTACCATTTTACTTTCCAGCAGAAATTTAGGAGTGGTGCAATTTGTATACATTCCAGCCTGCTTTCATAGGATCACTCTTTAATTTTAGCCATTAGAATTATATAGTGACATCTCATTATTTTATTTTGCATTTCTCTAATGATTAAGTGTTGAACATTCATTTGTATCCTTTTATTTTATCTTTTTCCCATTTTATAATCTCATATTTTTCAGATCATTTTTTCATTCATATTTTTCATTTTACTGTTATCATGATTATTTCTGGTGCTGGGGATTGAACTCAGAACCTCACACATTCTGAGTAAGTGCTCTACCACTGAACTGTATCTCTAGCCTCTTCATTTTGGTGTTTAATGGTGAGCAGTGTGGCTTGTTTATGTATTCTAGGTACAAGTATTTTGTTGGAGTAGATAGCGTCTATGTATTTTTTCTGGCACATAACTTCTATTTTTATCTTCTTAACTGTGTGTTTCTTTTTGTTTGAAATGCTGATTTCTCATCAATTTTATTTAACCATGAGTCTGGAGGAAGAAAATGTATTATTTTGGTGAGGTTTGTCAATTCTTTAACTGATTTTTGTATTACATGTAAGAACTCTTTCACTATATTTTGCCAAATTTTATATATTTTTTCTCTACAATAACTTTTATGATTAACTTTTAGTAAATTTTCCACTAATGTGAAGCTTAGGCCCAGATTAAGTGATTTTTCCTTATCGGCCTCCAGTTGTTCCGTTATTATATTTACAAGGATTATCTGTCCTTGATTTCATCATTTTTCCAACTTTGCCAGATATAGACATCATTTATCAGTTCTACTTCTAAATTTTCTAATGTATTTCATTGGTCTATGTGTTTGTCCTTCTGCTAATATTAAACTCTTAATTCCTATTGTTGCATAATAAGTTATATAAGTAATAGCGATTTTTCTCAATTCATTCTGCTTTTTTTCTGAAAAAAAAAATTTTGGGGGTGTTTGTGTGTGTGTGTGTAGGTGTACTTGAGACAGGGTCTTGCTGTGCAGTTCAGGCTGGCCTTGAGCTCACTTTGTAAGCCAGGTTGGCCTCAAACTCACAATGATCCTCCTGCCTCAGCCTCTCTTCCAAAGTTTTTAGGTATTTTTCTTCCTCTTACTTTACATATAATTTTGAACGTAATTTTTACATGTCTACAAAGCAAGCTTGCTTGGATTTTGGTTAAAATTACAATAAACTTACATAAATCAATTGGAAAATTACTTACATCATTACTATGGTGATTCTCTGGTGATTCCACATCGTGATATCATGATATACTATGGTGATTCCAAATCATGAAAATTGTATGCCTTTCTATTTATGTCTTCTTTGGTTAATTTATTCAACATTTTGTCACTTTCAGGGTGAAGGTCCTATTTATGGTTTTTTTTTGGTTCATTTACACCAAAGCATTTCATTTTCTTTGTAATGAGTATAAATGAGTTTTGTCTTTTTTGTTTTGCTTTCCACATGTTAAATGAGACTGTGCAGAATTTTATTAATTTTAACATGCTGATCTTGTATCTTGGGTAACTGCTATCAACTTATTACTTCCCCAGGGATTTTCTTTCTCATTTTATTACAGTGAACACAATTTCTAGCACCATATTGTTTATCAACAGACATATGTGTCTTTCTATTGTTTGTAGGAGCAAGCATTCAGTGTTTTGCCAGTAAGTATTCTATATACTGTAGGCTTTTCTTCCTAGACAAGATCTATTAAGTTGACAAGTTCAATTTAGTTTTTTAATAGTTTGGTTTGTTGGGTTTGTTTAAATGCTTTTTTTAACAATTGATTGAATAATATGTTTTCTTCTTTCTCATACTACACTTAAAATTGATTGACTATCCAATATTTAACCAGCCCTACAGTTGTAAAAACAACTCAGTGTTTCATTGTGTATATGCTTTTTATTTAATACTAAACTTGATTAGGCAAACATTTTGATAGTGAGGAGTAGAAGTTAAGGAACAACATTCCATTTGACTTTTATTTTTTGCTGTTGTTATTGCTGTTATCGTTGTTCATTTTTTTTTTTTTTGTCCTAGCTCATCCAGTTTTGATATTAGGTTAATAACAATCTCATAAAATGAACTGGTCAATGTTCCTCTTTGTTTTATTATTTGGAAAAATATTGCATAAACCTATTGGGACCTATTCTTTAAAATGTTGACAGAGTTTTTTGACAACTCTTGTGGCTCTAGAAATTTCCTATGGGGAACATTTACTGTTGAAAGATAATCTTGCTGAATATGATGTACACATTTTTCTCAGAACCTCCCAAATGACAATGTATATTTTTCTGGCTGATCCTACTTGTCCTATTTTGAAAACTCAGCTAAAAGTCTGTAGTTTCTTCTCTGAATATGAATTGGCAAATAATTAGCTATAGTATTTTGCTACATACTACAATAGATGTTTATGTGGTATTATCGTACATTGTCTCCATACAGATATATATATATACATATATATATATATATATATAGTGTAATATTTAAATCAGGTTGAACATATCTGATTTTTTAAGCATTCATTGTTTCTTTAGGGTGAAGCCATTGAAAATTCCTTGCTGTAGTTTTGCTTCCTATGCAAGATATTACTGTGTCTCAGATTAGCTTATTATTATGCAATATTACCCCAGAGCCAGAATGTCTACCTCTTATCCAACTATCACCTAGTGCCATTGATCACCCTTCCCTAGCCTCCTCCCTTCCTCTGCCCGGCCCCTGGTCATTACCATTCTACTTGGAAGTTTCATGAGATGTACTCTGAGATTCCACTTATGCATGACATGAGGCACGATTTTCCTTTCTGAGCACTATTCCTTTTTTAAAATTGCAAACTAGTGAGTTAAGTACACGAAGCTAATTTTATGATTTTGATATTCAAAATCACACTTAGGTAATTGAAAATTCTATACATCATGAATATTTATATATAATCATGACATCTGACATTTGCAACTATACATTATGAAAATTATTTTTATGTGGGAATTACTCAGAGAGGTCAGAATGAAAATCCTGCTCAATTGAAACACAGATGGTGAGTGGTAAAAAACTGTAATGAGATTTATCACCATATGGAGTCAACTTAATCACTTAAGAGTGGCTGAAATGCAGATTATTTAAGGAGTTTATGAGGGGGATATCATTTAAATATACTGTTGCCTGTGTACATGTGTGGTGGGTACACATGTGCATTTTTCTTCATAATTCATTTATTTATGAATTTATTTATTCAGGTATAAATCATAAATATCATACATAGTTAGGGTGTTATACACTGTTTCCAAATATGTATTATTATAAACTGTTTAAGTCAATTAAAAAATATCTATTCCCTCAAAATTCATCATTTCTTTATGGTGATAACATTCAAAATCCTTTCGTTTAACTTTTTGATAGATGCAGTATCTGACTGCTAATAATAGCGAACACATAGTAGCAATTTTTACTGTAACGTAGTCTCTATTCATGAACTTTTTCCCATTTCTCCCATTGTCTGGATACTTTTACTGTTAACATAAACTTAAATTAGCTTAAAGGCTGAATTGGGGTAGAGGTATTGTCTATTATCGTATATGAGATGCACATTCACAGAAGAAGGGAGAATACTACATGTAATTTTATAATAATATCATATATTAAAGAAAGGGATGTGAGAGTCAACATGCATTCTTACATAATTACTCTTTTTAAAGAAAATAAGCTTCTTTTTGTCGCATGGTTAGAGACCTCATTTCAGAAGAAGAGTTGATTATCATGTAAACACTAAAAAACTTTAACTTTAAAAATGTTTGAGCACCATCTATTCAAACCACGTATTTTTACTTATCAAAATATTCATCTTCCACATCAATTTTAAAATTTACTCCCATGATTCATGTAGCTTTATTTCTCTTGCTATTACAGATCAGATCATTTTAATACAATTATTAATATCTTATTAACATCTGAGCTGTAATTATGTATAAGATGTGCATAGCAAATTTTTTTAAATTTCTAGATATATTGAAAAAATGTTTCAGTTAGTTTTCTTTGTTTTTTTTTAGGCATATAAATATGATAAACAATGTGAAATGTTCCTTTTCCTAGCTAATTTTTTTTCTTCTATCTAAGTAGACTGGAGAATGCATTTCAGGGAAAGAATTTCAAATTATGCTTGATTTGACAAGGTGACAAAATTTGCAGATATTGTCAATATGTAAAGGAAAACTCTTTGAAATGCACATGTGAGGAGAAAAAGAATATTAATAATAATATGAATACATAATTTGGAATAAGTTAGCAAAGAAAGGAAAGAAAAAGAAAAGATAGGATACCACAAAATCAAAGTACTTATTTCATATGGAAAACTCATTATCTCCTAAGACAGCTCACAAATTTATTCTAATACCATTAAAATTTACAGTGATATATTTTTTAAATGTATAAAATTAGTAAAATCATTATCTTAATAAATAATTTATTAAGGAGTCAAATATGTTTTTTAAAAAAGAGTAATAAAAAAAACATGTGCTTTTCTTATTTTTGTTTTGTTTTTTTGCCGGTACAGGTAATCGAACTCACCACCTCATACTTGCCAGGCAGGCTCTGTACCACTGAGCTAAATCCCCAGCCCCAACATGTCTTTTTCTTAAAATATATTAACAGATATAGTGCAGAATCATTTAATCCCAGGGTAGCAAACAAATATTAATAATATAATTATCAGAATTTCCAAAATTCCTATGAAAGTAGTTCATGAGCAAAATTGCACCTTGGTATCTAGTGTTGGCCTAGTTACTGAACTGCTTTGGATACATCCTTATCTTAAAGTATAAGCCTTGTCATAATTCTACTGCTGTTTTAGCTTTTATCACCACCCTTCTGATTTTTATTTTATCACACACTTGCTCTCCGTGTTACAGTTACAGGATACCCAGATACCCTGAGAATACGATGTGGTTTTTAAGGAGAAGCAAGGGAATGTTGAAACGCTGGGCAAATAAGAATAGGTGAAACTGAAAATTATAGTTTTTGATGTTTCTGTCAAAAAACAGCAAGAAGATTATTTTCTTACATATTTAAATATCGTATGTAACACTATCTTGTATTTTCAAATAGTAAAAATTAACTTTTTAAAAGTTATGAGTGACAAAATACAATTGATATTGAGAAAAATAAAGAAATATTTAGAATATTATTAACTGACAGAAAAGTGAAAGCATGGTATATTTGTATCTAGAATTTAAAAGTTATATAACAAAAATAATGCCTGATCTTTCCAGACAGAGTTGTCTTTTAGAATTCTGCAAAACTATTGCCTTGGTTACTTTTCCCTTGTTGCGGAGACAAAATACCTGATGCCCAAAATTAAGGAAGGAAAGGTTGATTTAGCTTACAGTTTGTGGAGGGTTTGGTCCATACTTGGCTGGCTCCAAGACAGAGTGGCACATGGCAGAGAGCACCTGTTCATGCAGGCAGAAAACAACAAAAGCAACAAAAGCAAAAGGGAGGAGTGGCAGCAAGCAGCCTCTTTCTCTCCGTTATATATGCAAAGTATCCACCCCCGAGGCAGTTGTAGCTCTCACACCCATAGTTCCAGCGTTAGAGCAGGGATCCATCAAAAACTCTAAAAGCCTGCCTCTTGACTGCATGAGGCTTTGTCGGGGACATCCAGACACAAACCATAGCAACTATCAGTGAGGAAGTTTACACATTCTTAATAGGCAGGCTATATATTAAGAAGAGAGGAATAATTTAAATGTGAAGTCAGGGCTTTTAGATCTAGTCTTTTGTTCTTTACAATTTAAAAGTAATTTTCCTCATCTTAAACTGTTTTCTAGACAGAGCAATTGATTTTCTATGGCAGCATCGGTATGCTGATTGAAATCACATTTACAAAGCTCTCGGAGCTATAAATATGTATACTGTTTAAATGCAGGTCTGAAAGTCTCAGAAGTAAGAAGAATTTACATGAAATATATTGAGGTGAAACACCATAATTTCATGTCAGAAAAATGAATTGGGCTCTATTTAGCATTAGTTGTATATTTTACTGCTGTGTACTCAGTTAAAATATATCCTTTCTACTTTTAATCATTCAAGAGTTCCAGGACATAATTAATTATCAGAGCTGAGCTGAAATAACAGCAAAAAGAAAATATACATATAAATAGATTCAAAGCATATTTCTCACAAATAACTCAAATTTGTACTCATCTGTTAGTGGACAGAGAGGCTGCTTCTATAATTTATCTGCTGTGAATTGTGCTGGTATAAACATGGTGCTCATGTAGCACTATACTGTACTATGATGAATTAGAACTTGCAGGAAGATAACCAAAATTGGAATAGCTGGATCTAATGAAATTTCTATGTTTAGTGGTTTGAGCACCCTCATCTTATTTTCATAGTGGTTGTATTAAATGGATGGATTGTAAGGCCATAATGCTGTGAAATAAATCTGACACAAAAAATCATATATGTGGTTTATTGTATATGAGAAACTCAAAATATAAATAAATTAAAGAGCACAATAAAATATAGATGATAGGAAACAGGTGGATTGTGTGGAGGTGGGAAGGGAAGAGGGAGTCAGAGGAAGAGCGAACAAGGATGAGGGCAAAGAGGAGTCAAAGGATCAGACGGGACATGTATATGGACCAGCTCCCTAAAAGAATGATAATTATTATATATCACACATAGATGCTAATAATAAAATATAAAAACACAGTCCTACTTTGATGACAATAAAAATGAAATTATAATTCACTAAAAATTAATGTTTCATATAGTATGGGTAATTATAAATTATCATTATTGTTTGAGTAATAAGAATCTCTGATTGCAAATCAGCAGTGGTAACTATATTTTAGTGTTTATATATCTGAATCATTAACTTTTATAATTCTCCAACTATTTTTAATAGTTTGAAATTATAAAATTTATAACTGGCTGGCTAGGCGGGTGTCCCCTTCCTCCCTCAACACTTTATGTTGAGAATTTTATAATTCTCAATCTTTTCAGAAAAAGTACTTTCTGAGTATAATTGACTAGCCTAGTGCACCGAGAATCATTTTACTTGTATATAACACTGGATTTTGCTTTCACTTTTCTTTTAATTTTAGATATTTTTTCATTTTTTAAAGTTGACTTTCCTGGTAGTATTATATAAACTAAAGTAAATTTTTTTCTTGAAGTACACTATTGTACTGACATATATTAGTATCCTGAACATCACTTTCTGTGTTTTATCCAATTCTCCTCTAATGTTGCTTTAATCCTTTTTACTTTTGTTGTTTTTATTTTGTAGTGTATGTCTTTCTTAGTTCCCTACCTCACCTCAACTTCCCTGTCCTCTCTCGCTGTCTCTTCTCAATCAAAAGCCTTGAAATGATATTACCATCCTGACGTTTTATTCTTTTCCTATTTTTGGTTGCTTAGTATGTTTCACAATAATTCCCACCATTGTACTTTAGTGTTTACTTTCCTTATTGTTTCTTCTTCACATCTTTCTCTAATGTTCTTCATACCTACTCATGTTTTTTGCCTAGAAAGGTTCTTTCTCCAAAAATATTGATATCTGGTGATCTCCCATTCTTTAAGAGCTTGTTTGGAGGTTCTAGCAGGGGAGCGCAGCTACTCGTAGACCCTGGACCGAGGAACGGTTCTCCTCTATCGGGGGTTGTCGTCCTCCGCCACCCAGTGCGCAGCTTCAGGAGGGACGCACATAAAGCGTTGAGGGAGGAAGGGGACACCCGCCTAGCCAGCCAGATCAGCGGAATCAACCATGGCAATCAATGGGGTGGCCAGTGTCGCAGCCAGATCGCCCTCACATCCAATTTTCCATTCTTTAGGATTTGAAGAGGATTTTTTCTAAGTCCTAGAGTCTAGTAAAATGTTTACAGTTGAGTGTGTTTAATGCGTGTACAAATCACTGGAGCCATTTCTTTCTTAAAGGTAAATATTGCCAATTCACATGCGTTTGATAAGGTTAAATGAGAGGCCAATATTGCTAGCTTATATGAAGTTGATAAAATAAAATAAAGTAAATATAATGTTCTTTCTTATATCTTCAAAAAATAATCAAAATGCTTTACTTGAAGTCTTCCGATATGTACAGGGTTTATGAAAATTGCAGAATACAGAATACTATTGTTCTTTATTTACAATTTACTTGTATTTATTTGGACAATCCATTTCACAGTTGATTCATATTTCCCTTGATTCTTCAGTATTGGTCTTACAAGAATGCTGTGATTACCATTTTAAGATCACAGTCAGGCATGTGCTGGAGTGTTAGGGAGAAACTAACACATATTTTTACAGTCCAGAGTACTCAGAGGCATAGTCTATATCAGAAAGTCCTCTAGTGGGCACATGAATCAATTTTCTTTAGAAGAAGTTGTGCTGCAGGTTAAAGGAGCAATATCAAATAAAATGACGAGTGGGATCTGGTGTCAGAATGATGATAATGAAGTGTGACTCAACTCTTAATATTTTCAAATTATTTTTATTAGGAATAAGAAAATTGAATGAATAAAGAATAATCTAGTAAGACTTTGGTCTCTTGTTAAAATACAAAGAGAAATATTGAAGCTGACAGGTCATAGTTGAAATGACAACAATCCTCTTGCTTCATAGTTAAGAGTTTGCAAATTCATTATTAATAAAGTTACTTAATACTCTAATTCTCGATGCTAGTGTATTCTACCAAAAAAAGGAGACGAAGTTTCAAATAAGTTATAATTTTTCCAGTTACATATTGTCCACTCTCAATTAATACTAATACATTTTTCTTAGCATATCAATTTAGCCAGCTAAATATTTGTTTAAAAAAGTTTCCATCTTTTAAAATGCAAAAGCAATGTGCTCCAATAATTATTTTTCTTGCATTAAATTTGAATAAATACCTTTTTTCAAATGTAATATTATTTTAAGAGCTGTTTCATATTGCAAAGCCATGGGAGGACATTGGGTTGTAAAATACATTTCATTTTAAATAAATGATTCTGAAGCACAAAAGTAAAATAAACTTATTGATAATTTTCTTCTCACTTTTAATATTCTGGGGTAGATATAAGAATTTAATCTTCCTTATTTCCTAAAGTTTTATGTTTTAGATCTTGAATGGTCGCCAAAGGCTCATGTGCTTCAGAAGTGGGACTTTTGGGGGAATTCATTAGGGGATACATTAATAACTGGGTTAAGACATTGATGATTTCACAGCTAAATGAACTACCAGGAGTTGGGGTCGGTTGGAAGAAACAAGTCATTGGGAGCAGGACCTGGAAGGAAAGGCAATCTTCCCTGACCTCTCCTTCTGCTCTCTCAGCTGGGACCTGGCTGCCATGGATTGACCACCTGTCCTTCACCTAGACCCGTGCACCCTACTGTTTCTGCCACTGACTGCATCTGTGAGCTAAGAAGTAACCTGACTTCCTTTATGCTGTGGGTGTTGGGTAGTATGTCTCAAGGATGGGAAAGGGGCTGAGATGGTTGTACTTTAATCAATATCATTTCAAATTCTTACTGGAAGTCATGATAACAAGAATGATTTGATTATGCTAAATACTATAAATAAATACTTCTTCCAGAGAATGTTCCAGGCAACCTACCTGAACTCTATCAGTGAACCTGGGTTGCAACTATGTATACTAGGTACACTTACTACCTCATTTATTGCAGGTAAAATTACTGAGACCTAGAAAACTTAATTAGTTGAACTCTTAGCTCACAGATGATAATTCCAGACTAGCACCATGCAGCGTGTTTGTTCAATAAACTTACATTTTCTTTCTGGATAGAAAAATACTGAGATCTACATGTGGGCATTGCCAACAAACCATCGTACTTGCATGGTGGGAGAATTGTGAGAGGAGAAGAGTAAACAGATGAAAATCATCAATGACCAGTTGAACAGGGATGACTTAGTAGTGGAAAATAGCATCATACTAAAAACACCTTGGGCAGAGTTCTTTTTATCCACTGCTAAATGAGGAAATGGCACAGCATCTTTACCAAATATATGCACATCATCCAATGTTTATGTACCTGGTTTTGCTAGATTATGTACGTGACTTTGCTAATTAGGAATGGGCTCCCAAAGGGCATTGCATGGTTGACTTGACATATTCATAATAAATCATGTTGTATGTAGGAGCATATGTACCAAACTGATACTATTTTAGGTTCAAATTTCACCTAAGCTATATAATGAGTATGTACAAAGACAGTAGAACAATAGATAAAAGTACAGTACTGCATGAGTCTGGAGCAATTTAGGAATTTTTTATGGAGTATAAGAAAGATTAGGAATCATCTTTCCTTTAGGTAAAAGAAGTTAAGGATATATAAAACAATATTGCCGTCAAAGAGCCCTCTGATCCAACCAAAGGCAAAAGAAAACACATATTAGTGTTTGGAAATTCATTTAAGGCTACATAAAAATAACTACAAAATCTGGACAGAATTTCATGCAAATATATAATAAAGTGTCTTAGTCACTTTTCTTGCCTCTAGGATACAATACCTAACACCTGTAATGATGGCATGGCAGCAGGACATAGTAGAGGAAAAGCTGCTCACTTCACAATCAGAAAGCTACGGGAGGAACCACAGAGGGAGAAACAGCCTTCCAGGTCACACCCCCAGTTACCCACCTCTTTCAGTTAGTTCCTGCCTCCTAATTGGAACTCAGTCAAATAGTCCCCATACTTCAAGTACCTTTCAAAAACTCTACATATGAGTACACAGCCTGTGAGGGGAACCTCTACACATAAACCATAACCTGGACCCGAAAAGACTCATTCTCATTTCTTTGTGCCAAAATTCATTTTTCCATCTCTGAGAATCTCAACAGTCTTAACAATTTCTGCATTGCAAAAAAGTCCATGTCCAAAGTCTACTCTGAGATGTAAGTCCCTCTCAACTGCGATCCCCTGTAAAACCCAAGAAGACATTAAATATTGTCACCATCCAATGACACACAATCAAATTTCCCATTACAAAAGGGAAGACTGTAGATAGAAATGAATGGGACCAAAGAAAAACTAAACCCCAGCATAGACAACATTAAATCCTGTACTTGCAGGTCCAACCACCAGGGAGAGTTGTGGTACTATGCAAACTCCAAATGCTTGGGTGACTCATCCCTACAGCGTCACCTCCTGCAACCCCTACGCCCTTTCGTTTGAGTTCCTCCACTCATTTTCTGTGGCTTTCCTCAGATATCCTGTGTTCCTGAATTATCCAACTTTCTGGCTTTTCACTGTATGTTGAGATGAAATCTTACAGCTTCATCAGGAATCCTTTCAGGGACACATTGCCTGGCTTCCCAGGCATTCTCCTGAAGTTTTGGGGGAAATTTGCCTGACCCCACAACTCATGCATTCTGCATGCTCATAAAAACAGCACCAAGTGTATGAAATCAAGGATACAGAAACTTCTGAATGTTTGTACAGCTGAGCTCTGGGAAACTATTTCTTAGATGGTTCCAATGAGATAATTTCCCTAGGCATCTCATCTCAAAGGAAAAACTTTTAACTTTTTCAAGGTTAAGTGTACAAAGGATAGAGTCTTGCTGGATCCTCAGCAAATCTGAAGAAATATTTTCTCCTATCCTAAAGTAAAGTAATTCGCTTCTTTTCATTGTTACAGAAATGAAGCTCTCTTCTGCTCAAAATTCACAGGCATTTCGTTTCTGAAATGAGAAACTTTTAAGATGGGCTTATTGCTCCCGATCTTCAATATAAACATAGCTCAAACCCTTCAACAGTACTCATTTCAGAGCCTCAGCATTGTACTATCTTAAAATTTCCTTTGATAAATTAACTAGTTCCCTATCTTTGATCTGTCTCTTGTAAAGTCTCAGGACAGGAGGAAAACATGGACAAATTTTCTGCCAAAATATAACTCACATTTCCTGGAGTCCAACTTCCTATAAAGTTTTGTTCTCAGAGGAAACATCTTGTGCTAACTCTCTACTATCTGCCTTTTTGTCAGCATTCTGCTATTTTGAGCTCCAACCAGAATCTCCCTTCAAGTTTGTCTTACTGTAGTCTAAGACTGCTTCTCCAGCTAGCATCTCCAAAACTTTTCAAGCTTAGTTCCAAAGGCTCCCGAACCAAATGGTCAGGTAGCATCATAACAACACTCCTATTTCCTGGCATCAAAATCTGCCTTAATCATTTTCCAATCACTGAGATGCAATAGCCAGCATCCACAACTTGAGGGAGGAGAGGTTTATTTTGGCTCATGTTTTATCAGTTTCCATTCTTGCATGGTCCATGACATTGTGCAAGGGCCTGTGAGGAGAAAAGCTGCTCATCGCACAGAGGACAGGAAGCAGTGAGAGTAAAGGAGAAAGGTGAGGACGGAGGTATGACCTTGTAGGTCCAAGTCCGTTATTTACCTTCTCTGGATGCCACCTATGAGGAAGTCAGCTATATCACCTGTCTATGAACACACAAAGATGTACGGGTACATCTAGGTAGAAACCGTAACCTAGGGTAAAAGAAAGGAAATAAAGATCTCTTTTCTTCTTGAGAGATAAACATATACATTCTGGGATTCATTGTGTCTCTATACCCTGAGAAAATTCTGAGGTAATTTAAAGGTATATATTTATATTTATATATAATATATTTAAATTTGCAAGTGTCAGATGGGCTGCAATCTTTGCAGTGTAAAATGAAAAACTGTAAGATTTTTGTTAGATATATTCTATTCTTTTCATTTTAAAAATTAAAAAAATAACAAAACAACAATGAAGAGAAAATGAAAAAACACAAAAACAACAAAAACGGTACATGACCTCAAAACACAATGATAAGAATTAACAGTGGTTGCTACATTACATATTGTTAACTTCAACGAAGTTGCTCAGTCCACCAGATATAAGAATGTAAGACTGATCAAACAACCAAAGACAGTAACAAGTAATAAATAAAAACAACATTGGAAATGATGCAGAGCTTCACCATACGAGGTGGTAGGAGTTCAACAGTGTTTTCTATACTGCATATTGTTGTTTTCAGATCAGTCATTCTGATTGCCAAATTCAAGTGTGCTTAAAATTTTCTTTTTTCTAGACCTATTCTATTTTAAAGAAGACTCACTAGGGAAGAGAATGTGAACAGAACCCCTATCTCTGCTGATAAATTACATCATTTTATCTTTCATATGTCATTGCTCTTGTTCTTCAAATCTATGCAAGGAGAGTTCCTTATCACATGCTCAAAAGAGGCAACCACAGCAGTGATATATAATAGAAAACCAAAAATTGCTTTACCAGAAGTGTGCATTTAAATGGAGGTGATGGCAAACAAAACAAGCAATAAAGAGCTTGGTGGTGATGCTATTTATGTCAGACATAACTTTTGACAGTTCCAGGATATATGTGAATGACATTCTTCAGGCCGTGGGGACCACACACAAACTAGAGACAGAAAAGGGAAAGTAAGATTGTGTGTACAGAGTGGTTCAGACATTTAACGAGACTTCAAAATATATGATTTATTCCATAAACACATAAAATAAATGACACACATGGATACACATGCTACTGTAATCTAGTTACCTTAGGACAAGAGAAAAAGGAAGCAGAAATTAATTTGAATCTTGTTTTTATGTGGTGTGTTATCTATTGTTCATGTTAAAAATACTTGGTGTTTTACTATAAAATAATCCGTATCACCAAGAATGTAAAAAGCTCTGTAGAATAACAGCTGAATAAAACAGTCCAATTTAAAATTCTTAACATTTTCTGAAGACCATAGAGTTAATATATGTTAAGAGATGGATTGTACTTCTGGCACATATTTCTGATTATGAACAGAGCATAAATTCTCTGCAAAATATTTAAATAAAAATAGGAAATACTAATTTTTAAGACGTTAGTTAATACATTTATTTGTGTGGTTACATTACTAGCCCATGACAACCATCTTATTAGGTGTGAAATATATGTCTTTAACTCTATCCATTCATCTACATATATATTTATTATCTTTGCAAACAAGTTTGATATCACAGTACTACTCCTCTTTTTGTGTATGTGGACAGTTACACTCAATATGGTGGAAAGCAACTCCCAAGGAAACAAACACAATGATGCACAGAATGCAAGAGGTAGACTTGGATGTGCTCTTGGGATCATTACCTGTAGAAGAGAGAGGATACAACCAGGGT
The DNA here is from genome assembly GCF_000276665.1 of Chinchilla lanigera. NCBI lineage: Eukaryota > Metazoa > Chordata > Mammalia > Rodentia > Chinchillidae > Chinchilla > Chinchilla lanigera. The sequence continues at coordinate 18,324,371 of NW_004955417.1, forward strand.
TGAGCCAAGGGACAGGTGAGACTATGGCACTGTCCAACACGATCTGATTCCTTCTTGAGACAGTGCTCACTGATAAGGTCAGGCCTTTATCTGCATCACTGGGGCATTAGATTAATAACTTGGGAAAAGGGTGTGAATGAGAAAAAGCTTTTCAGCTGAGACAACCCTCAGAGAGGTCTGACAGCTGAGGAATGGAAGCTAGCAGCTCTTGCAACAGCAGGGAAAATAATTCTTTCATTCCTGGAGGCAGATCTGGGTGGCACATCATAGCATAATGGACTACATATCACTCAGAAGGCACAAATGTGGAATAAAGTTGATTCCTTACCGAATAGCCACTCCCCACCTTTTTCTGTGCTGATAGAAACTCAATTTAGTTCAAATTGCTATAGAAGTTTTTCACTTCAGGTAATATCTTTCTACCCATATATCACATATTTAGGAAAAGAATTATGCAAATAAAACCTCCTCCTTTCTACTTGGATCCTTAGGCAGAGTTAAGCACTCATTTTAGATAACAAACTCACCACTCTCGTGTTTCTAAAGTAGTGTCAGATATATGGCATCCTTGAGAGAACTGGTAGCACAGGGTCCCAAGTTATGTCCTCTACAGCTTCCTTCTGTCCTTTAGTCCTTCTTGGACAAAGCCTGACCGGTCCATGCAGCCTCATTGACCATGTCACAGACACCTTCCAAAATCATCCAACTGACAAAAAGTTAGGAAATGCCTCCTCTGGGTCTTCTTGGCAAATTTTTCTTACTTTAAAATCTGTGTCAAGAGAAGGCTGTCTTCATCCTTAATCCAGACAAGAGTAAGTGAAGATAAATCGCCTAAATACTGCATGGTCATCTAGTGACCATGGCTGAACTGGGGAAAAACTGCTGAGAAGCCAGAATGAAAAAGACTGCAGCAGGTCCCTGATAACTTCACCAAGCTTCGAGATTAACTCGTATCGGCTTCTCCCTCCCTACAGGCACTGGCACGTGTGAGGTAAATAAGTATCTATTATTTAAAAGCATGTTTTTTTTTTTTTATGTGCGATTAAAAGTGTCTCATCACAATACATAATTGTTTAAGTGTTTCGGACTAATTTATTTTGGATTATCCCCAAAACTTGTCCATTTTCCACTGTGTCTACTGCCTCTTAAGTAGACTTTCAAGGCAAAATTGATCTAGTAATGTTTTACAAAATGAAATGCACTGGGGCTGGGGATTTAGCTCAGCGGCAAAAGCACCTGCCTGGCAAGCGCAAGGTCGTGAGTTCGGTTCCCGGTACCGGAGAAAAACCAAAAACCAAAAACCAAAAAAAAATGAAATGCACGAAAATTTTTTTTTTTAAAAAGCATTTCATGGATCTCTAGAAGCCAGATAAGCTTTGTCAGGCTCTTCCATAATACAAACTTTCTCAGAAGCTGACACTGAGCCCAGTCCTCAGTCAGTGGCTCCTTATTGAAGAATCTTTTCCCCACCCCTGAAACTTGAAGTCATTGGTTGTCCTTAGTTGCATGGGCCCTAAAGCTCTTCTTTCTACCAGTGAGTGTTTATGTTCTCTTCTTTTCAGGGTACAATAAAAAGTAGAATTCTTTTTTTAAATCTGAAAAGTTCACTAGTCCGTATTTGCAGTGTATAATACTCACATTCCTTGTGTGGAATTGGCATGTGGACATACACATCCTGATTCTTTTCTCACCCTCTTTCCCCTCTGTCCCCTTCCCCTCCCTCCGTCTCTTGATTCCTTTCCCACGTGAAAAAGATCTATTTCACAGTTTCCTGTAACCCATCTTTTCTTTTGTTCTTCACCTACAATTTGAGCTTTTCATATACTGGAAATCATATGATGTGTAAGCTCTTGTATCTGCTTTATTTCGCTTAATATTCTGGACTCAAGGTACATCCATTTTCCTACAAATGACTCAAGTTTATCTTTACTGAGTGTTCAAATAGCAACAATAGTAAGAAAAGTAGGTTTGTGCCCACTTCTAACATAAGTATGCTGTATTTAAAATTCAAAACAGAAAATGACCAAATCGAGCTGGTTGTGCCTTGTGTATTTCAGATTTAATCATATGTTGAGAATGCTCTTCTGTAGATCTTCTTGACACATCCTACCATTATTTTGAATAGTAAGATAAATTATGATAAAAATCATGGATATTGAAATATTCAATTTCTTTTCCAAATCCTTTTATATCTGTGAGATTTTGCAACCTAATTTATCAAATGAAGTCTACAGATATCATAATTTCTACTGTTTTTCCAAACATAAATTTTATTAAATCTGTATTAAGTGATGATATCATTGGCACAGCAATCTTTTTTTCATATATAGGAAATTTTTTTAAAATATACATTGCATTTTAAAAATGTTTTTGAAAGAAAAAATTAATAGGGTGATCTATGGACACCTTAGTATTTGCAAAAACAATATTTCAGAATACATGTACAAATATTTGTTTTCAATGAAATACATCTCTCATTATTGCATTTTAATGAAGAGATTTATATTTTAGCAGATACAAATTTATAGACTGAATCCTATGAACACGAGTTTGGCAGCAGAAAAAATTTTAGTTAAGTAGCTAATATTATTATTTGTTTTTAAAATAGTTCATGTATTTAATAACTTCATTTAAATTAGAATGTAAGGGCTGAGGAGACAGCTCAGTGGCAAAAGTGCCTGCCTGGCAAGAGCAAGGTCCTGAATTTGATTCCTGGTACCAAGAAAGAAAAAAATTACAATGTAAAACAAATAAAAAATCTTAGGTTGACAGCTTAATAAAATTTGAATAGCTAAAATAGCTAAAATAAACTAATTTATAGAAAATTCTAAGAGCAATTATCATTATTGTATCACGACTTTTTAATGTGCTAACTTGTAACATTTCACAATTCAAGACAGTCTTCATATTGTTTTCTATTATTGACTGAAAATATCTTATATTCAATATGATTCATCATTTTCTCCTGTGGAGAAATAATGAAATAGATAAACCAAAGGTTACCTACCAGTCATTCATAAGAATTTTTAAAAATTATGTGCTCATTTCTTGAAGATATAAATTATATCTAAATTTCAAAACAGGAAATGAACAAATATAGTCAGGTTTTTATTATGCTAGATTATATTTAATATTTCAAACAATACAAATAACAGGTTTAACCTTTTAATCTACCTCAGATATGTAGATTTCTGATAGCTTATAATCATTGCCAATAAGTTATTCTCTGAGAATTAGGTTAGGATTTATTAATTATACAAATTATTTTGAAGCAAATGCATTTATGGTTCATATCCTTTGTGTCTGTTTCTTAAAAACTGAATGTGAGAGAAGTGTATGGTTGGGCTGAAACACAGCAAAAGTAAAAATACAAAATAAAATTTTGAAGGATTTAGCTTCTACCTATATTAAAATGATCTCAACCCGGCTAATCTTCAAATGTTAAATACTCTGTCAAAACCTATCAAAATTCATGGACAAATGATTTTCAGATTATTGACTAGGAAGAAAGCAGGGAACAGCATCTGCTGAAAGAATGGTAATAAAATTTGCTTCCTGATTGCCCCTAGCTCCCTACCCTGAGAGAACTTCCACACCACAGAGCAGGGAGAAAAAGAAAATGGAACTTAAACAGAACCTGGTGGACTTACTGAGTAAAGGACAGCTGGAGTTTGCAGGGCAGAATAGCAGAAAGCAGAGAGCCCACAGACAGAGGGAGCGCAGGAGAACAGTTGAGCTTTGTATTTGAGCCCCTGGCTATCAATGGATAGTAGTTGTAGTAAGAAGACTTTCTGAGGTGAGGCTTAGGAGAAACCATTGGAATGAGGTAGGCGGCCTACTCCTCAAGGCACGTGGTTCAGAATACTCAGTGTTCCCACCAGGCAAGCTGAAAAGACTTAGATGAGCCCCGGGAAAGAGTCTTTGGAGAGATGTTACCTCAGTCATGGGACTAAGTGGGCTCTAGGCTATGCACTAGTTCTAACCTTGAATGAAAAATGACCCAAAAGCCAAAATGATGAGCCACTTTCAAGTAAGTTAATTACTTATAGCTATGAAGTACACTAATACTTAAAATTACTGAAGAAATTTGTGTACTGTGATATGGAAACTTCTCAGTGTGCCACATTTGTTTAAAAATTGTAAAATATTTAATGAAGTAGGATAATGAGAATCATGAGCAGGAACAACTCAGTAATAGAAATACATAAAAAATATGGGCAATGTGGAAATAAATATGTAGAAGATATGGGCAAGGTGGAAATATATTTAAAATCTCTCAAAAAATGATATGTGCAGAAATAAAAAATATAGTATATGTACCTGTATGTATAAACCAGCAAATTAAGATTTTTATGAAAATATATGATATATAAAGAGAATGGCTTGTAGTATATGGAGGTGTAGTGGGCCCTGCACCAACTTTAAGCAACCTAAAATACATGACATTGGAGTCTAGGAGGAACAGGACAAAGGAATATTGTAGAAATCATGGTCAAAAAATTACACATTTGATGAAAACCCCATGTCCAAACACTCAAGAGTTTAACATTTTTTTAAAGAGAGAAATGAGATAAAACAAATGAATGCAAAGCATAAATCAATTATTGAAATGCAGTGAAAAGAGACAAGGTTAACAACAGGTAGGAAAATAAAAAATACATTATTTAAGGAGGAGCAAAAATGACAGCAAACATAGCATCAGACACAAAGTAATCCTCAAAACAATCTCTAACATATGGGAGCTGTGGGGCAAAATTGCCAATGAAAAAATACATACCCAGCAAAAGTATCTCTCATGTATTAATGTGAAGTGGATATTTTCTCTGATAGACATTTTCCATTGACAAAATTTGTCACCTTACATACTATAGAAAATTTTCAAGGAAGCTGTTTAGTCAGAAGGAAAATAATACTAGATAGAAAATCATTTTCTTTTCAGAGGGATAAAGACTACAGGAAGAGATAGTTCTGTAGATAAGTGTACAGAATATGTTTAGTTTTCATAACAGATAATGACAAAATAAAATAAAACAAGTATACCAATATGTCATACCTTTTCTGAGATTTATAAAATTATGTAATAAAATGCAATATTAAAATTCACGGCAAAATGAAGGTATACTACCTTGAAGTTCTCATGTATATGTTAAACTAAATCATCAAAATATATGTTATATCAAGTGAAAAAGAAATGAATATCAGGATCAGTTCAATGATAAGTCAGTTTGCTTTGCATGAGTGGAGTTTGACATTTGAAATTAAGCACCTGATTTTTTTGTGTGTGGGGAAATGTCTAATACAGTACAGAATTTTATATATCCATAATAATCTCATGCAACAAATGTATTTTTACTAAGTGAATAAATATACATGAGAATTTCTCCTTTTATTTCTGAATGGCCCACGTTTAAAATCTAACATGTTCCCCACTTCTACCTTCTACTTACAAATCCTTTCATGATTTAGATGAAAGACTTTTTGTTATTTCCTTTTATGTAGCTAATCTTCATTATTACATTTAAAGATTTACTTTCTAATATATCACTCACATCAAAATCTAATGCTGAAAAATAGGGCTGCCTTATTTTCTGTCCTTGATACATATTTTCTCCCCTAAAAGTGATGTCTTTATAAAGTACTGCTATAATGAATGACCACCCTCATTCCTTGAGTCTACTGTGGTTTATTTATTGTCATCTTTCCTCCCATTAGAAATGGGTTTCCTATGACAAATATCAGAAATTGTGAGTGACTATGTTGAAGCTGGTAAATACAGACTAAAGCTCAATATCTAAGAATGAAATGGCAAGTGAATAAAATAATGAAGTAAACATGATTTGACTGCAGGCTACCAAAAGGTAGAAGAAATAAATGTAAACTCCCCAAAGAAAGAATAGGAAATAATATTCTTGTCTTGGCAAATTATTGACTACAGAAGAATGAATTAAGAAGACATGAGTATGGCTTAAATATATATTTCCTAAGACATCTACCTGGTATTTTCAAAATATCACAGAAAATGAGAAGAAATTCACTCGTAATTCAGTAGCTTACTGAAATTTATATTGCTAAGCAATTAACAAAATCTGAGTGACATTCATAGACTCTGACAGTTGAGAAGTAAAACAAAATAAATGAGTTGCTAAGTCATGAACAAACAACAATAGCATCCCAAACTTGACTGCAATACACACTCAGTTTAACTGAAGACAGGCTGATTTTCTTAGGTATCCAAAGAGAGAGCACACTGACTGACTGCACTTTAACTTTGCCCTATAAATAAGAGGAGAAGCTGGGCATGGTGGTGCACACCTGTAATCCCAGCACTCTGGAGGCTGAGGCAGGAGGATCCTTGTGAGCTCGAGACCAGCCTGGGCTACAAAGTGAGCTCAAGGCCAACCTGAACTGCATAGAGAGACCCTGTTTCAAAAAAAATACAAAAAGAGGAAAAAAAGTGAGAGGAGAAATGTTTCTGACGAAATACCCCTCTGTAACATGCAGTAAAACTTTGTCGGTTCAAATGTGAAATCAAAGTTGAGAAGTTCTGGCTAGGTTTAAGGTTTTGGTCATACGATCAATCACTCTCATCATGGTTCTCATATTTTTTTGCATTTGGATTTTGATTAAGATGAAGCCCAATACTTTTTTCCTTCCTGGAGTACAAACTCCTAGGGAGATATTTTTGATGGATTTTAGTAAAAAATAGAGAATTATAAAATGTCAGGTTCAATTTCTTATTTTTTAAATTACTGTTCTTTGGGGGACAAGTAAGCCTTCAATGACCACCTTTGTAACAGGGAACGCAATGGAGGATTTAACTTTGTACATACTAATTGTTACCCTTTGTGTCTGACTGTCCCCCCAACGACTTACGTAGTCATGGGGAGGCGGGATTTCCGGAGGTGGCTGAATCTAGATTTTGTGATTGGTTCATTGTCTAGTGCTGGGATCGGCAATACGGGTGTTGCACTGGCCCTGGGGCAGGTAGCCTGCATTCAATATAAGGGAGGGAAAGAGGGTTTCTCCTTCTTTCTTTGCCCTGTTTCTCTTCCTTTTGCTGCCTTCCGTTGTCATGTGCCCCTCTGCCATGCCACCCTGCCTTGGAGCCAGCTGATTATTAATGAACCCTCTATAAATTGTGAGCTAAATAGAACTTTCCTTCCTTAATTTTACACATTGGGTATTTTGTCCCAGCAAGGAGAGAAAAGTAACTACAACATTAATTGTTCTGACTGTTACATTTGTAGCAGAGACTGTGGTACAGGAAGTAGGGGAAGGTGAGAGGGTATGGGAAGGTGTGACTGCTGACATTTATTACAGCCGTTCTGTTGGTGGGTATAGTTATTAACAAAGTTAGCTAACAGTGGAATTCAGGTAAAGACAACAGGTAAACTTGTTGTCCTAAAAGTGAATTCCTTGACCACTGTGAGTACTAGACACACATTCAGAGGCTGCAAGGTCCAACCAATAAAGGATACTTTTAATGTAATAATAATAAGAGTTTTTTTCATATTTAGTGTGCTAATTTTTGCACATCTGTGGCATAAACAGTGGTGGGCACTATTGATAGCTACTTAGTACAAATCAAAACATTGTCATTTATGCATACTCAAAGTTACTGTATTTAAAATGTCACTCACAAAAAAATTTGTTTACTTATGTTTTGATGAAACAGTAAAATAATTACTGTTCTCATTCTCATGTCTTGAGCCTTTGGTTAGCATCACTTTAAATACTATCAGTGACAGTAAAATCCTTCTGTTGAGGACAAAAGCATTTGCATGATGATTTGATTGACCAATTGAATTTGTTGACTTGTTTCATGAAGTGCCACTTCCACTTGAAATAACTGACAAGCTATAGAATCCAGATTCGGGCCTTCAGCAAACACATTCTCAAAAATGCATGAAGTGAGATTATGAGTTCAAAGAAAAAAAAAAATAAACCTGACTGTTTAGTCCCAGTAATAAAATTTGAACTTTCACACTGAAACATTCTAGAAAACATAGCCATAACTAAGAACTGAATAGATTTCAACAGTTATTATGATTCGTGAAGAGATGAATGATATCAATAATGTGAATTTTTATATTGTATCATACAATGTACCAGTATTGGGAAGATCTGCAATAGCAGTAATTTAATATTTTCCAAATGACTAATTCATATTAGAGTATTATGCGTATGTAAAACATCCATTCAGAAAGCAGAGAAGATCAACAGACTTCAGTATAGGTAAATACTAAGAAATTATGTTTATGGTTTTGATTTCAATTTGAAACTGTCTTGAAGAAACTATAATGTGTTGAGTTTTGATACAGTATCAAACTGAAATTGTAACCGTTATATTAAATGTTGCCTACCACTTCTTTCGAATGATATATCTATGTGAATCCAATTTTTTTCTTATGCTTCAATCAAAAATGTGGAACTTCATATTTAAAGTAGAAACTGATATGAGAATAAACTTCTGTTTTATTAAATAACATTTAAATGAATTTTCTTGGTGAGCATGTGGAGAAAAGGTAACTCATATGTTGTGGGTGGGAATGTAAATCAGTGTATCTGTTCTGGAAAAGAAGATGGGGTTTCCTCAAAATTTGAAAGTAGAACTACCATGTGACCCAAAAATCCTACATTTGGGTCATTACATGTCACCCAAAAGTAATATATTTTCTGAGTTTGTAGTTAAAGAAGTTCAAATAAGATGCCTGTAGAATGTCTGTGCCTCCAAGGATGATTGTAGAATTATTTATAGTAGCCAAGGCATGGCAACCACCTAAATGTCTCAACAAGAGAATACATAAAAACAGCAGTGCATTCACACAATGGAACAGCATTCAACATTCATCAAAGGGAAACCCGACACTCAGAAAAACATGAGTGGATCTGGATAACAATATTCTAAGCAGAATTAAGTCAGACAGAGGTGAAAATTGCTGCCTGATCTGACATATATGTAAAATCTAAAAAAGAATGAGTAGGGAAATAAAGAATGAAATTGATGAAGTACCAGGGAAAGGAAATGGGAAAATGTAGGTCAAAAGGTAGAAAATAGTAGTTATATAGAATGAGTAAAGGTAGAAATTTAATGTTCAGCATAAGGACTGTAGTTAATACTATTATATTGTGTACTAGAAATACATTAAGAGAGTAGATGCTAGGTGCACTTATAAAACATTAAAAAGAGTAATGATAAAGATTAATAAGAGATCAGTTAATTCTATTCACTTATTCACTGTAGTAATCAGTTTCTGTAGATGTCACAACATCATGTTTTATAACTCCAATGTGTACAATAAAAATGATATTATTATAAAAATATATGTGAATGTTATTTTTCTAAATAATGTATGGTTTTAGAATGTGTGTGTTATTTTTATAAAAATCATTATTTAATATGGAAAAGGTTTTTTTTAAATTAACATGCCTATATAAATTTTATCAGTTTTAATTTCTCATTTTGAATATCCTTATAAATAAATAATAATACATAGAACCTATAAGAAAATTTATTTGGGTTTTTCCAGATTTTAAGAGGGTAAATAAATGCTGAGACTACAAACATTTGTGGTATTAATGATTAATTTTTCTACTCCTATGGAAAAAAAAAACCCACATTCTCCAGAACACACCCAACTGAAGAAAAATATTGAACAAAATTTCATGTCTTCTGTTGAATTTTCTCTTATGCTAATGACAATTGTTTCTGAAAAGTTCTATTCATGAAATATAATGATTATTCTGACAAGTACACAGAATTTTTATGAAATGTGATAGTAACATAGAATTTTTAGGTTTTCATTTCTTGGTTACATTCTAATGATAGTGAATATATACTAAACCCTAGAAATAGGGATGGTATTACATTGTTTATATTCTTTATTCTATCTATAGTAGGATGTTTTGTCATCTTCAAAATCTTTCTGGTTGGGGCCAGACAGTCCCTCCATGTGTTAGGCAATTTTCAAAGACACTGGAATTTTTTCTAGGAGTATGTCTTTGATATGCCCAAACCAGTCAATTCAGAGACATGCCTCCTTTTTGCCATGAATAAATTCTAAGAGACAATATTTTTTCCTCCATCATCTAAGTGCTGGGCCCTAGCACTGAGGGCCACTCCTACAGAGACCATTGCAGTTATCCAAACCAGCCCACCCCAAACTCTTCACAGTGATCTGCCTTTCCTACAGACTCCACTGCAGGCAGTGGCCTAGCCTCAGCTCTCAACCCTACCTCCTAACACCAGTGCTTCCTGAGCAAAACTCACTAACACTGCTGTTTCCCTGTGGCCTGCCCGCGGTGTTCTGTCTCCTGTTTTTAGGAGCTGTGACTATAAAATAAATGCTTTGTTTTTCTGAATCTCTCGTTTCTCCTTTTATGGCTCTACCTGATTGATCATCAAATAAAAGAACAGAGAACAAGTAAATATATTTCGAATTGCTTTTAAAATTGAATTACTGCTTCTAAAAATTGTGCCAGATGTATTATACCTATTCCTCTCCCAAAATCAAACTAAAATTCCTGAGCATTATATATAGAACACTCAGAAAAAAGGCCCTGAAAGAGGCAGAAAGGGAGAAAGGCCTATGTAGGGTTCTCAATAAACAAGAAATTTCTCAGTGGTGGGTCCCCTGCAGTTTCTTAGTTTCCAGTATATCCCCAAGCCTACAACTTAAACATCCAAACAGTTTCAGACAAAGAAAGTCTAGACAAAAGCATATTTTCTTAAAGCAAATGACTTATAAGAGACTAGCTAGTCAGGCAATACATTTTTTATTCAATAACAACTCTATTTTTGTCATAGACTCCAGAAAAACCTAAGGCCCTATTCCCATTCACATGAACTAATACTGAGTAAGGGGCCTAGATTTTCACTTTTGAGAGAACAATGGGCATCTCAACATCTCAAAGAAAGTTGATTGGTGTATTCATGATAGTACTACCTCTAGGACAAAATAACTAACACACAATTTAAAGGAGAGGTTTAATTTGGCTTACAGTTCTGGAGAATTCAGTCAGTAGTTGGTTGGTTCTAAGGCAGAAATAACATCGTGGAAGGGTCTGGCAGGGGAAAGGTGTTCACTTATGGAAGCCAAGAGGTAGAGAGCGTGCAAGGATGAAGGGGGAAAGAATATATCCTGCAAAATCACACCCTCAGTGACCAATCTGTAGCATCCAAACCTCAGCATCTAATAACACATTGAACTGTGAACTACGGCACCCTCATGATCAGCTGCTTTCCAAAAACTTCACCTCTAAAGGAGAACAGGTGGGAGAGGAATCTACAGCATCTTCCACAAGAATGAAGAAATGCTTCTCAAAAATGGAAGACTTTGAGGAGGAAGCTGGACTTCTACTCCCTTTTGCAAATAGAAGTTATATTCACCTAGTTCAATTCTTCTGCAGAGCAACACCAAAGGTAAATTAAAACAGACAATTTAAATGTGATTCAGAGGCCCATAATAAATGGTCAGCTTTCAAGAAAAAGTCACTGGTCATGTCAAGTACCAGGAAAATATTACATTTACTGTAAGTAAGTGATTAAATTAGCAAATAAATAAAAAGTTAGCTGCTAACATGACAAACAGGGATTTTGGAATTATCTAATGAAAATTGTAATGAAGCCTTCATAAAAATGTTTTGATGGTAATTTGGATTTACAAATGGAGAACATAGAAAGTGTCAACTAATGAACTAAAAATTTCAACAAATAAAATATATGAAAAACAAATGAGAAATTAAAAACCAAAAACTTAGTAACTGAATTTAAAAAAGTATTCAGTAGATCAATTCAGCAATAATGTTGAAGAAATGGAACAATCAATAGATTTGAAGATAAAATGATAAAAACTTACCAGTACAAACAAGAGAGAAAAAATACATTTTAAAAACTAGTTTCAAGTACTTGTGAAGCTAAAAAAATTCTATTTTTTTATTGGATGCCCTGAAGGACAAAAGAAAAATGGAGAAGCTCACAAAAATACTCCAAGAAATTATGACCTAAAACCTCTCAAATCTTACAAAGGGCATAAATCTTTAGACATAAACGCTGTGTAAACTTCATGCACAATAAACCAAAATTAATCTAGGTGAAAATACAAGAAATAAATGATACTTTCCGAGCACAGAATCAAATCACTACTCCCCAAAATAGCTTAGAAAGTTCTATTGCACAAGGAAAAAATAAAAAGAGAAAAGTTTGAACCTTTTAAAGAAAGAATATGATGGCAAAAATATGGGAAATGCCTTTTTCTTGTTTAATTTTTTAAATTGTACTTCATGGTTGAGTCAAAATTTTAAAAATATCTAATTTGAAGAACATATAACAGTGATGGTGATCCTATGATATTTGTGTCACAATGGGCTGTTATCATTGAAAGCTCTAAAAGGTTTGCCTTCATTCGTATATACCACACATATATATCATAAATAGGGGAATATACAAGGAAGTAGAGGAAAGTACAATTTGAATCCTTCACTCTAACTAAGCATGTAACTACAACCCTAAGCTTTGATAACTTGTACTATATATGAAATGTAATATACAGAACCACCATTCACAAAGCTATGAAAGATAACTACTGTAGATGAATCGAAATAACATTCTGTATAATATTCTGCAAGTAGAATGGAGCATGTTGGCATACACCTATAATCCCAGCCTTAAGAATGGAGGCTGAAGCAGAAGGATTGCAACTTTCACTCTACAATGAATTTGAGGTCAGCATAATCTACATAGCAACACCTCTCTTTCTCTCTCTCTCTCTCTCTCTCTCTCTCTCTCTCTCTCTCTCTCTCTCTGTCACACACACACACACACACACATTTTCTACAAACAGAAAAAATAGACACAGAAAGAGTGAAGAAATAGAAAAAATCACAAAATAAATCAGTCTTAACTCTTAATTTATTAACAATTAAGGCAAATGATCTTAATACCACCGATAAAAAAAATACCAACAAAGTGGATTAAAAACACGATGTAGATCTATGCTATCTCAGAGAAACCCTTTGAATCTATTAATATAAGCTGGTTGCACGCACTTATCCATATATTTAAACTAAGACCTTGAAGAGCTACTGATAGTCCAATGTTTATTGTAATATTATTATTACTCAACATGTAGAAATAACACACACACACACACACACATACACACACACAGAGAATATTGTAAAGCCTTTAAAACTGAAGGGAGTTGTACAATATATGTCATCATGACTAAAATGTAGGACAAGTTTCTGTGAAAGTAGACAGTCTCAGAAAGCAAGCCCACAATTCCACTTACATGAAGTTTCTAAAATAATCACATTTTTACAATAAAAGAGTGGATGGTGGTTACAGGCAGCTGGAAGGAGGACTGAGAGAGCCCTACTAAGCAGTAAGAATAAAGTTTCAGACAGGCAGTGCAAATCAGCTCTAGAGATGTGTGTCCATTACTTTCAGAGTCAGCAATAAAGTAGTACATGTTAAAAATGCCTTCAAAGTTGTTCTTCTCACAATAAAACAAAGGCTAAAAATTAAATTTGACTAAGTGTAACTCAGCTTAATTTAAAAAAAAAACAAACAAACAAACTTCCAAACCAGGTATGGTGGCACACCCCTGTAATCTCAAAAGGACAAAAAAAAAAACAACAAACTTCCAAAGATGTATTGTTGACACAGACAAATTTCATGATCATATCAACTAATAGAGAAAAGACATTTAACAAAATCAAGTAGCCACTTATGTGCAAAAAAACTCACAATATGGTAAATACAAGGAAACTTGCTCAATTTGATTTTTAAAGCTACAAAAAATTCTAGCCAGCGTTGTATTTGAGTATGAAAATTCAATAATTTTCCTTGAATTTTGGAAATAAGGTAAAAATGTTTGTTTTTTACCACTTATAAAACATGGTCAGATATTCTATTTATCACTGTAATATGCAGACAAAATACAAATTAGAATAAATCAATCCCTTCTCATATTAAATAGCTGTTGTGCAGTATATAGCAAAATACCTTCAAAGGAAGAAAGATCCTTCTAAATTAGCGATTTTAACAAGATCATGGGATATCAAATAAAAATAGAAAAATCAACTATGTTCTTAAATACTAGCAATGAATGCACAGTCACCAAGAATGCAATATGCTATCATGATATAATGGAATATTTTTAAGCTGTCACAAGTTATACTGTGATGATGTGTGCTACAACATGGATGAAAGTTGACAACATCAAAGTGAAACAAACTAGACAAAAAGCCAAATGTTCTATATTTCATTTATATCAAATATCTAAAAAAGCAAATCCATAAAGACAGAAAACAGATTTGTACTGGCCAGGGAATAGGGAGCAGAAAACTGGGCATTATTTGTTTAGTATTTGTAGGGTCTACTGAAATGTTTTGAGAAAAAGTAGAGGTGAAATTGAATATTTTAGATGCACTAAATTTCATTAATGGTAAGTTTTATACTATGTGCCTTGCAATTACAGTATGAAAAGTAATTGATTAAAAATAGAAAAATACTTGAAAATACACTTTATTGTTCTAAATGTATAGATGCAAATAAGGACATAAAAATGTTTCAAAAATATTAGTCACTAGGGAAATGGAATTAGAGCTATAATCTGATGTACCAAACACTAGTGAAAAAGGAGAGCCTCTATCAGTCATACACTGATGATAGAAATGTAAAGCAATAGATCCATTTTGGAAGATTATATGTTAGTGTCTTACATCCCTATAACTAACCTAAACTCAACAATCTCATTCATGAATAGAAGTCCAGGCAAAGAAAGACATATATTCACACAATACCTTGAACATAAGTGTAGACAGTAATTGTGTTCATAACATATCAAATCTGAAAGCAATCCAGATGATTATCAAGGGTTAAATACTTAAACAATTGGCAGTTCTTCTAGAGCATAATGGAATACAGGTTAAGAAAAACAACCATAAGACCTAGATGAATCACTGAAATATTAGAGGAATTAATGTATAAATCAAAACAATGCAAGTGGCACCCTTTAATAATAACTTTACATAGCATTTTTATCAATATCCATTTTAAATAATTTAATATAAAACAGTACAATTATAGATATTCACAGTGAAAATAAAGTGAAAGCTGCCAGCTTTTGTATGCGTAATAATCACTTTTGATTATTTTGGCCAGATTCATCCATCAGAACTTTCATTATTTTCCTGCTACTTATGAACACATTGAGATATATTCACATTTTTAAGATTTCTTCTGCAGCCTATAGCTATTTCAACGATAGGACTGTATACAAGGCACAGTAATTAGAAAATGTCATGGAATTTATTCTGGTCCTTGGAATTCTCTAAGCAATCTATCCTAAAGACACTAGTTGCAGCATTCATCATGGTTCTGCAGAGAGATTGAATCAGTACAATAGACAGATGGATCAAGAGATAAAATGAGATTTATTATAGATATTGGCCTATGTGATTATGGGGGCAAACAGTACGCTGTCTGCAGCTTTAGTCTCAGACAAGCTGGTGGTGAAGTTCAGTCCAAGCCCCAAAGCTTTAGAACCTGAGCAGCCAATGTTGTAATTCTCAGTTCAAAACCAAAGGCCCCACATTCTGGGGCTGCTTCTTCAATTAACAGAGTGCAAAAGAAAGAGAATCTCCAGTTCTAATGAGATTAATGTATGAATCTTCAGAAGTTAAGCAATTTGAGCTCTGTAATGAGAGCAGGCATCTTCCAACCTAGTGACTATATAATAAAACAAAGACTGACCTTGTCCTAGATCAAAGCATTTCTACATTTGGACTTGCACTTCCATTTGAAACTGGGCTTCTAGCTGGCTAGTCTTCTCTGCAGGTTTTGGCAATTTACTTTCACAACTACGCAAACCAATTCCTTAAACCTTAGCTCTTCACTACCCTCCTCTCAGCATCCATTCTCTCTCTCTCTTCCTCTCTCTCTCTTCTCTATCATATCTACATGACTAAAATATAGCTAGTTTAACCTATTTTGCTAGGTATTTCTGAGAATTGTAAGACATAATAACAAGAAAGAGTGAATATAATGCTGTTTTTAAATATATAAAATGTATTTTCAAAATATTGCAGTCAGAATCATAGCTCCTGACTTACATGTCCTATTAGATTAACAGACAGAATTAAGTAACCATGTAAGGCTGACACAAAATAATGGATTAAATTAAAAAATCAATAGCAAATAAATATATAATACTATACTATAGGCAACATTTTAAGTCTTTGTCTGATGACAAGGATTATTTGTGTATGACACCTTATATGGTAGGTGCAATTGTCACCTCTATTTTACTAGTAAGAAACTGAAGGAAGAAGAAGCTAAATAATTTGTCCATGATTGTGCCATTTATAAATTTTCTATCCATACTTTGATGCAAAATAATAATAATAAAAAAAGAAGAAACAGTACTTTAACCTGGAGCAAAAAGTACAAATAGAGGCAACTAAACGAATTTAGATAAATTGTGACCATTGGAAGCCATAGGGTGACAGGTACTCAAGGGTACTTTTGTAAATTCTTGTTAGGCTAAAACAATTTCAACATAAAAACAATGATAATGACAAAGCCTAAGTTGCTTTAAATGTTTCTTTGCATACATCTGCATAAAATCAAGTTAATTTTAGGACAACATAAATATATTCTCAGGTTACTCAAACATGTGATTTTTGGTCGTACTGAAAATAGCAAGGCAGTTTGAAAAGTAGCCAAGTAATGAAAAGGAACTAGATTAAATTAGGCAATGAAATATGAACCATCCACAAGGCAGATTTTAAAATATAAATTGATACAATGTTCCTTTTAGACAACTTTCTAAGACATGCAGGAAGTCTTAAAATGTGTGTGCTTATCATTTAAAGATTCCATCGATAAAGCTTTATTTTATTAACTTCAAAGTGATTTAAAACAACTAAATATGCATCTTAATTGGAGAATTGTTGATGATAAGAGTTCAAGCACACATTAAACCTCCAACATCAAGACTTTAAAGTACTTATGGAACAGTCAAATAAAGGAATTATGCAGGCATTAAATGGGGATGATAATATTTATTTATTGACATGAATAGTATTCAGAAAATTAAGCAAAAACATTTGCAGTACTATTACAGATGATATGATTCAGGGTAACCATGTATATTTTAGTTGAAAGTACATTTAAATACAAAACTGTCGTCCAAATGATAAATACAATTTTTCTCATGGCATAGAGCAAAGGATATTTTATTTAATTTTCTTTCCTTACTCACATTTAATAAGCACTTTACAATAAGACATATAATATTTTAAAAGTAGAGGCTAAAATTATGAATTCACTTTAGAGATCCCAGTGAAGAAATGACAAAGCAATCTCGTCTTGTGCTTTAAATTGTATAGGATAAAAGATAAAGTAAACAAGTACTAAAATTGCACTATGCTGTAAAACTATAGTTTAATCTATGAGCAAGAAACATGGAAAAGAGCAAGGAAGGCAGAGACAGTTGTCAAATATAATTATTACCGTAATACAGATAGCAATGTAAAATTTAATGGGCATCTTTGCTATGAAAGGAGGTAGTGTGTACTTCATGGAAGTATAAAGTTAGTCTTTGTTGCCCTACTTCCATGTGATTTAACATTTACACAAACATCTAATCACATCTTCCTGTGTGAAGGAAACAATTAAAGGCTCTGTTTGGGAGATTGCTAAACCATATAGAATGTATTAAATTATTAGAGTAGACATATTTATATTGTGATTTAGTGAGCTGAAGTTATTTAGAGAACTTAAATTCATTTTAATACCTTGGTAAAGACTTTTTTCTGCTATGCAAAAATTTTTATTATAAAGAGAAAAAAAATAATAACAACAGACAAAAACAAAACAAAGAAATACATGCTTTTGGTAAAATATATAGAATATTAAATATTATACAGATTGTGTTTGGTATCCTGGAAATACTTTGTACTGCAATATATTTTTAATTATATCATTAAATAATATAAAAATATACCTCTATATTTGAAAAAAAATACCGAATATAAGTAAAATGGCTTTTAAAACTCAGTCGCCTCCATATGCCCTTCGTGGAGCTGCATAACATTTTTATTTGACTTTTACGTCGAGTTGCTCAATCTGAAGCTGTCACTATCACAGTTGCATATATATTTTAGTGGATCGTGCAGAAAGTAGCATGCAGAACGCAGCATACATTTAAGGCACAGAAATACTCCAAGTAAATGTTGAATTATGTTTAAGCCAATTCCTATATGACAGTTATGCAGCACATTTTCCACTGCCAAAGAACTTTGATTATTCTTAACCCTTAGTTCTTTCCACAGGGCTATTTCCTCAGTGCTGTCTGCCTTAAAGTACTCTCAATAAGCGCTTGCTTCGGCAGCACGAATACTGCTCTCAACAAAACTGAAGTGTAGAACAGATAAAAGAATGGTATAAATTCATCTAATGAGTGTAGGCACAGGAGCATGTTTAATAAAATTGAAGCATATTGACATAAAAATGAAAGAGGCCCTGAATATAATATTCCACATGCAGTTCCTTAAGGGTAGAGGCAGCATTCTTGCATACCTAAAGAAATTTTACTTATAAGCAGATAAATGAAAGTCATACAAAATTTGGTGATTCTTGTGCAACTGGGCTTTAGTTCCAGAAATCTTTGCCTATGTTATGCCTGTGTCTTAAAGAGTTTTACCATGGTTTTTCCTTGCAGCAGATTCAGTGTTTTTATATATAGGTCTTTGATCCACTTTGCAATGATTTTAGTACAGAAGGGGAGATAAGGATCAGGACTGGCTCTTCTATGTGTGGATAACCAGTTTTCCAAGCATTATTTGTGAAAGAAGCGGTCTTTTCTCCAGTATATATGATTAGCCCCTTTGCTGAAAAGCCCCTCGCGAAGGTGTGTAGGGTTGTTTCTGTATCCTCTATTCTATACCATTGGTGAATATATCTGTTCCATGTCTGTACCATGCTGCTTTTACTTCTGTGGCATTATAGTGTAGCCTGAATTTGGGGATACTAATGCTGCCTGTTTTGGTGTTGTTGACCAGGATTGTTTTGGCTATTCTGGATCTCTTTGATTCCCAGATAAAATTTAGAATTACTTTTTCTCATGCTACGAAAACAGTCATTGATACTTTTATGGGGGTTATGTTCAATCTATATGTCATTTTTTGGTAATATGGCTACTTTGATGGTGTTGATTTTTGTCTAACCAAGAACAAGAAATATATTTTCATTTTCTAATGTTCTCGTCAATCTTTTTTGGAGCAATATAGTTTTCACTAAAGAGGTCTGTCACTTCCTTGGTCAGGTTAATTCCAATGGACAGCATTTATTTTTTGAGATCATTTTGAGTGGGATTGGTTTACTAATTTCTTTCCTGCTATATTAATTTTGTTAAGATTTTCTAAACAGGAACGGTTTCAGGATTTGTCATGTTATTGCATCTATTGAGATGATCACATGACTTTATCTTTATTTCTGTTTACATGATATATTTATTGATTTATATATGTGGAACTACCCCTTGCAACTCTAGGATTAAACCCACTTGATCATGATGTATGATTTTTTTAATGATTACTTGTGACTTGTTTACAAGTATCTTGTCAAGGATGTTGGTTAAGTTTATGTAGCACTAGGAATGATTCTAATACACATGAAGGATTGTACATTACTACATCCAATGGCACTTAGTTATTTCTTGATACATTCTAATTATCTTTGATCCATTTGTCTTACCTTAGAATAAATTGGTGAGCGGTAATTTTTCCTTCCTATTCTTTCTATATGTAAGGACATATATACATACATATATGGCCATATACATACTTATTGTGTATATGATATATTTTCAAGCTATGATATCTTTCAGAAATGTTTTTAAAGTAAATGAGATTGAAATATAATCAGTTACATTTGCATATCTAAGAAAAACAGCACAACAGATATCGACAGCTGTATAAAGTTTCTTACTTTATATATATTGTGCTCAGACTGTGATAAATGTTTTCTCTTATTTATCATATGAAATGTTTTTTTCATTTATTTAAGAGTTTGCTGTCAAGGACCTGATAAATATCACTCATGATTTTGCCATTGCTTTGTAATATATTTAGAATAATTCCTACCAAATTATAAATTAATGTGTTATATTTTAATTGTCTCTTCCCATTAGCCTTTGGATATTTTTCTGAAATATTTTGATACTTCTCAAAAAAGCATCAGGTAAATATATTTTGAAAACACAAAAAATGAAACAGAAAAATGAATCATCAGGAACTGAAAAGACTACCTTATAAAATTTTTGTCAGAATCTGTATAAAGCCCTAATAATACCTTTATGTTCTTTAGGGAATATATTGGCTTCTTGATAACTTTTTATTCGTTTTACTTTTTATATACAAAACAATTTTATTAGACATTGGAAAATTGTTTTTCAAGCATAGTAAAGGGAAGAAAGTCACAATCTCCTTTAAGTTAGTCATATTTTGTAACTTCTGAAGAAACTTTGTGTTTTTTTCACCTACTTCTTATTTGACTTATTCATTAGAATTCAATTAATTGATCACCTGTAATTATCTGCCTACTATTGTCTCAAATCAATTACTTTTACTTTGTATAATTCTCCTAGTGTATCTGATGCTAGTTGTGACTCACCATAGCTTAATTTTAGTGAAAAATTTCAAACATAATAGGTTCAGATTCTTAGCAGGAAGAACCTGGACCTATCACATGACAATATTGTGAGCTCATCAGCTAGAATAAACTTTCTTCCCTTAACTATGCTTGAAAAACAGTTTTCCAAGAGCTACTTTAAAATAAGGTCATATCAATAAGAAGTAGCATTTAACAAGGGTAGGAAGGTTTTTATGCCCCCCCAAAACAAAATAAAGTTAGGGGGAAAATTGGAATTAAAAATCTATACAGGGACCCGGGATGTAGCTCAGCAGCACAGCACCTGCGTGAAAAGCGCGAGGCTCTGAGTTCGACTTCCAATTCCAAAAACAGAAAGTTTATACAGAAGAAACAAATATCATTAAGGACAAAGATCTATACTGGGTAAATACATAAATGAAAGTGCAGCAAAAGGAGAGGAAACAGTATTTAACTCTTAATAAGCTGAAGCATCGGTGGAAATCAAATTTATTGATGATAACGTTAGAAAAAAATAAAGAAATATATTTTTATGTGTTCTGTAATCATTTTCTAGAGTCCCAATTGATAATTCTT
>NW_004955417.1:18346190-18434448 GCF_000276665.1 Chinchilla lanigera
TCCTTTCCTTTCCTTTCCTTTCCTTTCCTTTCCTTTCCTGTCCTTTTTTCTTTTTTTTGCATGGTGTGGGGATAAAGCCCAGAGCCTTGGGCATACTGAGCATTGCTAAGCAGTGCACCAACTGAATAGGGAGCTCAAACATTTCTTTAATAATAATGATGGTACATGTAAAATGTGTACAGTGGCAAAAATATAAGAATGATATAATCTTGTTTGCATTTTGTAATGGAGTTCATCATTTTCTAGAGTCTCCATTAACAATTCTGAAAGTTACTTAATTTTATCATTTAAAATTAGTGGACATTTTACTTTTAGGAGGACTCAAATAGCTATTTTAAACCAATATTTGCTGGGAAAAAAGAATGTAGATGAATTCATAGGAAATTTCCAAGGCATGGAGACTGGAAAGTCATATTCCAGAGGCAACAGTACTTGAGAGAGATAATAATTCCTTTTTTTTTTTTAATAAGTCAATTGTGCACTTGGAAGCTAATCAGAGCTGAAGAACATGGCTACTCTACCTGTGTAAGATACTTGCTGGATGATAGACTGGTTAAAAAATGGTAGGTCTCAAGGACACTGGTGTTTTTACCTGAGGACACTGGATAGATTTCAGGGACTCATGTAGAACAGAAGACTAAATAACCAAGGTAAAAGAAGTAATTTGTGGGTTGAGGATATAGCTCAGTGGCATAAGCTCCTGCCTGGCAAGCGCAAGGTTGTGAGTTCATAATTTGTGTAATAGTAGCTATTTTATACTCAATTCTAATCAGAAAGTGCAATAAAATGCTTTATGGTCATTAAAACTCATTTAAATAACTGTAATGTGAAGAGCAAGTCTCCTAAGTATGGCTTACACATTATGCAGAATTCTGGAGCCAAACCAAGGTTTTCATTGAGGGCATTTAACAATTCGTCTTCTTGAGGCTAAGCAAGAAATAACCTCCACTTGTGTCTAGAGTTCTAGCAGGAGGCAGAGTTTGAATTTTGACCTGCAATTTCATGTCACCCCTTTGAGGGTCAGAATTTTAGAGAAGAACCAGAAAAGACATGACCATTAAAGAAATACCTGAAAGTAGGAATGTTGATAATTTTTATAAAATCCAAGGTTAAATTCCACAAATGGAATCTTCAACACTTAAAAGTATAACATTGGAACATTAGTGAATTATACAGACAATTCATCAGCAATGTCTTACTGAGATAACAGAAGCTGAAATTCAAGTTCTACCAAGGCAGAAGGTCCCTCATAATAACCCTATGGTTTTAGATGGATGATATAAAAATTCAGAGCATATTAAATGGAAAAAGCCCAGCACAAACAGAATCTGAATCTATTAGAATGATTATTGTATGATTTCAAGAAAATGTAAACATATATTAAAATCGTTTCCAAACTTTAAAATATAGCATAAAATATTCTCCACACAAGCAAAAGTAGTTTCAATTTCTAAATTCCATTACTCTATAGAAAAACTGAAAAGAAAGCAAAAGCTGTCAGAATCCACTTTTCCAAGAACTCTCTAAGAGGTTAAAAGTGTACACAAAAGTTAACAATAAAGCAAGAAAAAGACAAATTAAAAATGCTCCTGACATGTAAGAATATCTCCCTGAAGACAGTATATGAATGAAAGCTACAAAGGATAAGAAAATTCAAAGGCAGGGCATGACAAGAAATGCATCTTTGCAAAATGCTTTGGATAAAGTAAATAGACAGATATGTGACTATAACATCTTATAGCCAAGTACCAACTTCCCACAATCAATGTCAACATTATGTACTACACACATATAGTAATACAATACGATTTTCAAATTGTAAAACTTACAATCATGACAAATTGTAGGAAAAGAAGTATAGGATTTTTATAGCTACTACTAAACAACATTCAATTTTTTTCCAGTGACAACAACAATAACATATAAAGATACAGAAAACTATAGCTCATTAATATGGAAAATATAAAGTAACCAAAGTTATCTACAAGAAAAACAGGCATGGGACTAACTAGACAGAATTTAAACTAATAATATTAAATATCTTTGAACAGCCAAATGAAACCTGAATTAGGAAATACAGAATGCAAGGAAAATAATGCATGAACAGAATAAAAATAATATTATGGGTATATTAATTAGAAAAGGAAAGCAAGTAGAAATACTGGGGTTAAAACCTACAATTAAAGTAATGAAAATTCAAGAGCACCATGAAGAAACAGAAGAAAAAAATCTACCTTGAAGATAGAGCAATTAATAGGGTCCAGTATGAAAAGTAGAAAGAAAAAAATAAAATGAAAAAAAGTGACACAACTGTAAGGGACCTCTGGTATACTATGTGGATAAGTACATATGCATGGAGATCATACAACAAAAAGAAAGGAAAAGAACTATTCCATGAAAATAATGGTCTGAACATTTACAGATTTGATGAAGGACATGAACTTGCATATCTAGGAGTTAAACTTGATTCCAAGTATAGAAAATCAAAATCTACACTAAGGTGCAGTGTAATCAAGTTCTTAAAAACCAAAGCCAGAGAATCTTTGATAGAACCAAAAGAGATGAAACTAATCACAGAGAAGCTTCAGTAATATTAACACTTAATTTGTCACCATAATTTTTATTAACTTTATTGACAAGGTTGAAAAAAATTGTAATATTTATTGCGTATAATTTGATGAGTTTAGAAAAAAATTATAGACTCATGAAGTAATCACTATAATTTATACTGTCATAATCTTCTTTGTTAGTTTTGCCTGTTAATTCTTCAACAAAATATTAGTGAATGGAATTCAATAAAATACTAAAAGAAATATACCGAATGATTCTGTAAAGGTTTATTATAAGAATTAAAGAATTTATCAACCTACAATTTTATCCAAGGTGTGAAAGAGTTGTTTGACATAAAAAATAAATTCATGAAATTAGAATGATGGGGGCACATACTCATCTCTCTGGACATAAAAGAGGCATTTGACCTAATCCTACATCCTTTCCCAGGGATGCTAAAATAAATAAGAATAGAAAGTAACTATATCAAAGAGTAAGGGACAATTAAGAAGAATCCACAGGTAATGTCATAATTCTGAAAGACTAAATCTTTACCACTAAGATTATGAAAAATATAAGGATATTTGCTTTCACTACTGCTATTCAATATTGCATAGGATGTTTTAGATCAATTAGTTTTGAAAAAGTATTAAATTAGTCCAAGTTGGAAAACAAGAGGTGAAACTCTCTATGTTCATAATCAACAGGAGTATTGGTACAGAGAAAGCCAAAAACATTCCTAAGAGAGGTAGTAGAGCTAATAAATGAACTCATGAAAGTGTCAAGGTATAAGATCAATACTAAAAATCAGATATTCCTTTATATCAGTCATAAACAATTTGAAAAGGAATTAAAAATTGTTATTAACTGACTTTATATGTTCCTAGAAATTTATGTCTTCATACTCTAATCCCCAATTTGATGGCAGTAGGTGGCAGGATTTTTACAGATAATAAAGCATATGGAGAAAGCCTTCACCAATGAGATGAACGCTTTCATATGAAGAACTGTGAGAGCTGCCTCTCTGTCTTCTCTTCCATGTCTCAGTATGAAAAAAAAGCTTTCAATAAGCCAAGAAAAGAGCTGTCATCAGACCCTTACTGCTGAGACATTGATTTTCAATTTCTCAAACTCCAGAACTGTAAGAAATATATGTTTCTTGGTTAGGCTGTCAAATTTGTTGCAATTTGTTAATTTGAAACCTCCACTAATAAGAGAGAAGATAATTACACTTAGACCGTCTGATAAAAGAATAAAACATCTAAGAATAAATTTAAGCAAGGAAGGTAAGGATTTTTCTACTAAAAAATGAAAACATTATTGAAATAATTTGCAGAACATGAAGTCATTGGAATGATACCCATTACTTGTGGATAAGAAATTTTATTATTGTCAAACTGTCATCCTTATCCAAAGCAGTTTACAGATTCAACAAAATGCCAATCAAAGTATCTAGGATTTTAATTTTTTAAAAAATTTTTCTCTATTTTTTGTGCAAAAATGAAAAAGTTACATTCAAATACAAGATACAAATGAGAAGTGCAAAACAAAACTAAACTAGGAAAAAAAAATTAGGTAAGCGTTACAAAAGTGGAAATCTCAGATCCAATCAATTTCAAATCTTCCTACAAATATAGTAAGAGATATATCATTTGACAAAACACACCTGAGTCCACTTATCACCTATCTAAAGCCAACTGATTGTTCCGAGGGTTTCAGGGTGACTCAGCGTGAGAAAGAAAATTCTTTCCAATGAAGGGTGCAAGAACTGGACTTCTGCATGCATAAAAATTAAGTTGGATCCTTACCTTTCCTCCCATTCAAAAGTTAAAACAAAACTGTTGATCAACATAAACATAAAAACTAAGATCAAGAAATTTTTGCAACAGTCCCTAAGAATAAATCTTCACAAAGGTAAATTCAGCATTTGCATCCTATATGTGACACCGAAAACACAAGCAACAGAAATGAAAAATTACATTTCACAAAAATTAGGCATTTTTACCTAGAAGAAGTCACAATCAAATTAAGATAACAACATATAATATGAGAAATATATTTAGAAATCTTACATTTAATAAGGGTTTGGCACCTGAAAAATATGCAGCATTAGTGCAATTCAACAGAAAGACAAAAAAATCTAATTAGCAGATGGGTAAAATCTTGGATAGATATTTTTCCAAAGAAAATATACAAATGATCAAAATGTGCAAAAAAGAAACCCACAATGTCAGTAGTCACTACTTAGTGCAGCACGAATTATGAGATATCACTTCACTCCTCAAAGAAAGAATATAACCAAAAAAGGAATAACAAGAGAATGAAAATGAACAAATGTTATCAACGGTGAGCTAAAACTGACACTTTGTCACTAGGGAAAATATAAAATGGTAGAGCATTGAGGGAAAGAGTTTAATAATTACTCAAATAGATAAACTTGAAACTATCATTTGACCCAGAATTTCATTCATAAATACATCTAAAGTCATTCAAAGCAGGTGTATAAATAGGTATAGTACTTGTATAACGAGATGCATGTGTATGTGTATTTGTGTTTGTACAAATGTGTGCATGTCTGTCTGTGAAGGGCGTATTTAGCCACACAGGTAAACAAAGTAGTGATATTAACTATGTCATACATGAACTTCATAAACATAATGCTAAGTAAAACAAAGCATGCACAAAAGTATACATAGTATTTAATTCCTCTTAGATTAATTAATTAGTATAGGAAAATTCATTGAGGCAGAAGCTATATTAAAGACTACCAAAACCTGGGAAAATAAAGAAATGCAAAGTTGTTGCTTAATGGTACAAAGATGTGTTTAAGGTGATGATGAAAATTTGAAAATAGCATTTACGTTGTTAAGAATATAACTAATATACTAAATTGTACACTAAAAATGCCTAAAGTGGCAAGTTTCACTGTACATAGTTACCAAAGTAAAATATAAAAGTCAAAGTGTGGTATAAAGTACAAATAGTTGGGACAGAAAGATAATTTGGAGCAGACAGATGATCTACATTATCCATCTGTTTATGATATATATACATCATATATTAAAGTATATAAGGGAAATAACTAAGAGACTTTCAGAAGAGGTGTCTATTGTAAATAAAGACTGATCATATTTTAGGACATAAAAGCATAACAACTTTAAGAATTTAATACACATGTTACACTGATATTAACTAAAAAATCTTAGTTCAAATATTTGGATGTATTTAATTGTACATAAAATACATCTAATAATGTTTATTTTTAAAAATAATACCTGAGATACAATAGAAAATATGTTTAAGCACCTGGCAAAGAAAATGCAGAAAATATCCAGAAAGGAGTAAAGCCTGAAAAAGAACGTAGTACAGAAAAAAGCTTATATAAGAATTTATAAATATTGAATTATCTGAATATAGACAATTATAGTCTAGTATAGTACTGAAAAAGTTTACTACAAAACTTTTGAACAAAAGACTTCCAAAGATTTTATATAACTGGTGAAAAATACAAAATCACATATTTACTAGATACAAAGACACATCAAATGAAAGTTATCTGACCTCATAAATACCAACAAATCATTAATAAAAGTCCCCTATTAAAGTAGCTTTAAAATATGCCAAAATATAGTAGTCAAAATTCTAGATGCAAACTGTTAGAAAGTTTTTGTAATACTTTATTCTGAAAGGGTGCTTCACAAGGGCTACACAACTGAGCTGACATTTCATAAAGTAAATTGTCAAAATGGTCAATAAACACATTAAAATGACCTCAATTTTATTAGTCATCAGGAAAATGCAAAACAAAAGCACGGTGAAATACCAGCAGGCCCTCACTGGAATGGATTTAATTAAAAGGACTAACGACGCCAAGAGCGGATGGGGTGCTACTTGCGCATTGTTTGTTGCATTTTCAATTAGCGCAACCTCTTTGGAATGCATTCATAATGTCTATTAATGTTAGAATCATGTACAACCTATCATCCAGTAAATTCACATCTGAGGACAGTTCTCCCAAAAAGTAGTCTATGTCAATTAAAAAAAAAAAAAAAGTGCTGGCAGCAATTGCATTTATCCCAGAAATGAAACAAAGATAATGCTCAAAAACAACAGAATAATAGATACATAAATTAGTACACTGTAGATCATTGACACAATGGAAATAAACTCTATCCAGCAATGGAAATGTATGACATACACAAGGGTGCATCTCACAGAGAAGATAAGATAAAAGAAGCCATTAACAATGTATACTTTTTAATTTCCTTATATATAGGAGAAATCAGGAAAAATTATTCTGTGATGATAGAGCTTAAAGCAGCAGTTTTATTTTAGAGTTATTGATGAGCAAAGCTGGAAAATTTCGATCATGCTCTTTATCTTGACCTGCCAGAAATTTTATGGGTATGTATATAGTTTTAAAATCTATTTACCTGTGTAATTTGCTGTATCTGTATGTTATGTAATAAAATATACGCTTCATTATAGTTCATATATTTCCAACGTCTTTTCTAAACAGTTTATGAGTCAATTCTTACATATCCATATTACATAGGATGTAGATCTTTACAGCAGAAAGTACACTTTGTAATGAAAGGAGAAACATCCTATTTCTACTATTCACTTAAAATACAGCAGATCTGTTGTTTTATCTGAACAATAAAAATCTTTTGTAACTGCTTAACTATCATACATCTGTTTCAAAGTAAAAAGTATGCAAATAATCCACATATTTATAAGCACCTTCTGGGATTTAAAATAAAGGTGTTAGGTTAATAGCAGGTGTTAGAACTTAGAGCTGAGACATAGAAAAATAAATGAATACAAACTGAGAGATGATCTTTTCTGGATAATTTTTCAGTTTCCTTTATGACAAGTCCCATCTGGCCCTTAAATCTAAGAAGCACAAGTCTTAGAAAGGCAGTAACTTTATATTGTGAGCTAAATATAATATAGTTGATCCAATAATCCTCGAAGCAATCCAGACACTATTTTGCCAAGGATAAAAATGTAACTATCTCAGATTCCCAGGAGTGATTCAAGAAGGTCTCTGAGTACTGCCATGAATATATAGAGAACATCAACACAAATCTTTAAAGGTTACAACGCCAAACTTCTTAACCACTTTCTTATCTCTCGTTACAGAAGTCAGTTCCCTCAACAGTACATCTGTAAGAAGATTATTTTTTGGGTTTGATAGTTAAATGTCCATGGTTTGTATATATCATCACTAAATACCTACACTCCACAAGATACATAATTTGAGAATAACACTTTAAAATACTGCCTATATTTTCTGTGTTCATATTCTCTTTTTTATTTTAAAGAGAAAAGAACAAAATCAAAATAACAAAAACAAAGACAAAAACGATCAGAAACAATACAGAATTTCAAAACAAGATGTCAGGAAATATACAATGGTTGTTGTATTGCTTGTGTAATGGTTGTGTATTGCCTGTTGTTATATCTATGTGTTTATATTCTCATCCACGTTTTTCATGTCACAGATATGTTAACTGTTAAGCTCAATTCATTCATTAACGCAAAAATATTTGTCACCTTCTGTCATCTTGCATATCTTTTATAACATGCTCAGAAAAAATTTAAAGGAAATCAAACCTATGCTGAGTTGTAAAATGTTTTGTGTTCTAGGAGATGCCTGCAATTAAAAGACAGGTCGATTCAGAGCCTTTTTATTCATCAGAGAAAAAGACTTCTTGCCTTTTCACACATTTCCAAAACTTCTAAAGACTGATATTGAAATGGATCTTTTCCTGAGTGTGCTGCATCAAGAAGATAACACATGGCATACTAAAAATTAAAAGTACATATACTTGGTCAAAAAAAAATTAGGTAACTTCATTGGTGATAGTATGTACTGTAACAAGCACTGTTAATTCCCATTATTCTGTTTTGAAATCCTGTATCATTTTTATTGCTTTTGTTTTGTTTTTGTCTATGTTGTGGTTATTTTGTTAATTTTTTTGCTCTTTTTAAAACAAACAGTACATATACTTGCCACCATCTCCAATCCTTTAGTGCTTTTTCCTCCTTTGGTAGCACCACAGCTTTATTAGTCGATAGCCTTCATAATTAACTGAAGTTTTCTTGTGGTTGTTATTTACAAAATGTATGACGTTGCAGAATAGAGATGCTTTAATTCATCCTTAAATGTGATTCTTACAAGTTTCACCTTTCAATCCCAAAGATTATCAAACTATTAACCTAAATACAATACATTATGTAGCATCTTATGTATTACGTACTGCAAAGATTTTCTCTTGGTAAGAAAAAAATGTTGATCATTTTACTAGACTTATAATATTACAACTCCGTAAAGCATTGCTATTATCACATACGAGATTTCTGCATTTTACTATCTCAATTAATACACCTGAGTGAATCAACTCTAATTTGTTGTATCAGTCACTGCTTCTCCCTGGACAAAATACAGACTCAGTGAACTTAAGGAGAGAAGTTTTTGTTCATCTCATGGCTTTAGAAGGTCCAGTTCATGGTCAGTTGGCTGCAAGGCTGGAATATCATGGTGGATGAGCATGATGGGGGAAAGTTGCTTAACACATAGTAAACAGGAAGCCAAGAGAGCCAGAGAGAAAACAGAAGGACTTTGGACAAGAACACCTCAGTTAAGGTAACACATCCTTCAACCAGGCCCACACTTCCTGCAAAACATTTAACTATGAAATCATCATTGCATTAATTCACTAAAATATAGGCCTATAAAATTCCAATCCTAGGTGCGGAGGATATAGCTCAGCAGCACAGCGTCTGCCTGGCAAGCGTGAGGTTGTGAGTTCGATCCCCAGTATCAGGGGAAAAGAAAAAAAATTCCAATCATGTTTGAAAGCCTTACCTCTGGGCTACAAAATTCCAACCATTTTGGAAACCCTTACATAAGAGTTTAGGGGTAAATTTTTATGTAAACCATAACACCTACTTAGGACAAGAACTAAAACCAAGATTTCACAGAAAACTAGATAAATATGTATGTATACATTCATATGCACTTAATGTAAATATAGATGTGTATTAAGTATGCATGCATGCATATGTTTACCTAGTTGTCTGTTTATTATGAATGTCTCATAGCTAATAAAATGTTAAAAATGTTTCTAAGAAATTGCACACAAAATTGCTTCATATGAAAACATTTATTTAATGAATGTGATTTGAAAATAGACTTTTACTTTTATGATTGAAGATGTCACATTAAATTACTAGTTTCTTTCAACATGTGTTTGTTATTGTGAAGGTTATTACAAAAGCTATATTCTCAGTTAACTTGTATTGTGTATAATTATTAGGATATTATTTTGCTCATGTATTTGCAATAACGATGTAATCTTTTAATGTTGTGAAATGCCACTTTCATATTGCTTATCCAAAGGCATTCTGTCTGTTGCCAACATTTTTCTATACTAACAAATATTTTGGTGATAATATCTGTGATTCCTTGCTCTGATTGCTTACTTTTTTGTAGATTTTGTCTTTAGAATTATTACCAAAGAAATAAAAGTACTGATATCTGTTACAACCTAAAGCACTACCAATTTAGGCAGGATGACGGTAGAATAATATGGCTGCAGTCCTGGTGTTCTCCATGTCGGTCCTCAGGAACCTGCTCTGACTCGCTGATCTTTCACTGCTGAGTTTTCAAAGGGCAGTCTCTCTCTAACAGCGTGACAGTTGGACATTTTTCATTCATTATTCTGGTTCAGATAGGACCAGGGAAATGGATATCAAACAAACACAAGGTAACCAGTAAAAGCCAGTATACATTACAAAATAATAGTAAGGCTAGAAGGCAGATCTGAAGTGTGTTTTTGCATTATTAAATATGATCATCAAGATCACTCTTGCTATTAAGATGGTATTTCAGCAAAACTGTGACTGTGACTATGAAAGAGGGGTGGGATGATCAGTTACGGTATCTGGAGGAAGGTCATTCATAGGAGCGGGATGGAATTCCAAAGTCCCTGAGCAGGAGGGTGTTTGTGATTGTGCACACAGCCCAGTGAGTGAGAGAGAAGATGGTTTGGGAAGAAAGGTCCAGAGTGGTAGGAGAAAGCCATGGACTTCAGAATGACATTGTGTAGAACGTGATTGGAGCTGGTGAAGAGCTTGATCTGACTCAGTGAGGCTTGCATTTTACAACAGCTTATTCCAGACACAGTGCAAACAAACATGAGTAAGGAGGCATGAATAATTACTGCCTCTGAGATATTGTTATAAATGAGAGAATAGTAGGAGTGCATGTACAGATTCTGGATGCATTTGAGTGCAGTTTAACACGGTTTCCTGATAGATTGGACGTAGAATCTAGGGGTAGAGAGGAAGGAGGCAGATTTGAAGGATGTCTTGGAGTCGCCAGATCTGATCATATGCAACTGAGATCCAGCAACATGAGGATACCCTGAGCAGATTTCTATGACTGTGGAGAGAATTGTTTCAAAGAAAATGATTCTTTACGCTGATATGAAGAAAAATAAGTGAGATAATGTTCTTTTTTTTTGTTTTGTTTTGCTTTATTTCTTTGCAGTACTGGGAATCAAGCTCATGATGTTGTGCTTGCCAGGCAGGTGCTGTGCCACTGAGCTAAATCCCCAGCCCAGAGATAATGTTCTTCGATAAGAAAAAAAATCTTCATATTTTAAAGTGGTTTCCCTGAATTTATTTAAAGTAAATATATCCCTTAAAGTAGGCAAAATTTTCCAATTGGGTCAGCTAGATGTTCTTAAATTTAATGTGAGAAATAGACAAATAACAGATAACAGAATATATGAAAATTTCTGAAATAAAAGAGTAGCATAAGGACCTGCCATGCAGTAAAATATATTAGAACATTCTTAAAACAGTCAAATATATTAAATATCTTATAAAGCAATTATACTAAAGCTTCTCCATCCTAGGGGGTATCCACTTGAGATTTTTAAAAAGCTATGCCTTTATGGAATGTATTATATTGGAATTTTTGTACTTTTTGAATATTTCCATACCTCTAATAATAGTATAATTTAATATTTATAGTGTTTATGTATTTATTGTTGCCATGATTATAGATATATATATGTATATATATATGTGATGCTCTTTACATGCTATTTTGGAATTCAATGCTTCTAAGGTAAATACTTCATCATTTATGTGACATAACTTAAAGCAAAAATGTTTATAATAAAAAAAGTACACATTTCTAAACACACTGGCAGCACATCAAGGGAACATTGTACCTCTTTAACATAAAAAGCATTTTTAAGAAAACAAAAGGGAAATTATCAAAAATTACTGGAAAAATAAGTTGAAAAAATATATTAGCAAACAGTTCATTGAAATATTTAAAAGCCTCAAAATCATCAAGATATCTTCAGAATTATAAAACAGAGAATAGGAGTTAAAAGAATTAGACGTACAAACATATACAATACTGGAACAACTTCATAATTTCATGATGTCCAAAGTGAGCAATAGCTAGGGAACAAAGTTTTCCTGTATAATATTAATGTCTGTATCTTAAAGATGTAAAATATAGAAAGGTTATAAAATATTTATAAATATTAATTATATATTAAATTGATCCACTACTTCTAGTTTAGAAAATAAATTTTATAGTATTTAGGAAAACTGAGAATAGAAGTTATCAGAAACTTTTCTTAAAACCTGAAATTTGAAACAAGCTACAATATCATTAGTAGGAATACAATAAAAATTCATTGATATAATAAAAATTCTAAAGCTATTACAATCCAGAAGAAGATCTACAGATGAAAACATAGAAAATAAGCTCTATTTTTTTGAGGTTTCATTTTATTTTCAAATTAATCTTATTGGTACACTTTAGGTATATATAATGAGTACATTCATCATAGGGAATTTGGACCTGTACATATTATGTCTTGACTCCTCTTTTTCCCCAATCCCCTACCCTCCCTTCAATCTTTTTTTTCCTCCTTATATACAAAAACTTTGGTTTTATATTTCTTCTTGATGATTTGATACACGCAGTTTGCCACAATCTCACTGAAGACTTTTGTGTCTATATTCATTAAGGAGATTGAAGAGCAATCTGAGGCTAAAGGTCTTATGAGGGGAGAAATTATATTGATCAGAGGAAAAGTTATGCCATAGAGACTAAGAAAACAACACAAAGAATCAATAAATTGGAGAGTTGGATTTTTGAAAAAATATACAAGTAAAATTGACACACTTTTAGCCAAACTTATTAAAAAAAAATGAAAGAAAAGGCCAAATCCATGCAACTAACAATTAAATGGGTGAAATCACAACAGATTCTGCAGAAATCTAAAAGATCATCGATATCTACTTTGAAAACATGTACTCTAATAAAATGGAAAACAAAAAAATGAGAGATTCCAGGATACATATGAATTATCAAAGCTAAATCAAGAAGATATGAAAATTTAAGATAACCCAATATCAGTGAGTGAAATTGAAGATGTAATTAGAAACCTTCAAATTGGGCCTGGGGGTTTAGCTCAGTGGCACAGCGCCTTCCCGGCAAGCACAAAGTGGTGAGTTCGATTCCCGGTACCGGAAAAACAACAACAACAAAAAAAAAAACAGAACAAAACAAAACAAAAAAGAAACCTAAAAATAAAACCAAAAAATAAAAGGACCAGGTCCCGACAGATTCACTGCTGAATTCTACAAGAAATTTAGAGACAATCTAATGCCACTACTCCTCAAAATCTAATGAAATTGAAAGGGAAGCAATAGCTCTAAACTCATTCCAGGAAGCAAGCATTACACTGATACCAATTTATCTTGAGTTTACAATGGAAAATTGCAAAGATTCAACTGATAATCTTAAAGTTCTTTTATCTTCCATTTCTATAGCTTCTTTTCTACTGTACTTATGTAAATAGAGCAAATCTGTCTGTCCATAGAAGTAACTCAGAAAGCTATTAAAGATAAACCACTTTTAATAAGAGTGCAGCATAAGAGCCAGGTATACTGCCCTTTCTTTGTTTTGTAAGAAATAGAAAATTCTAATTAAATTCAATAGAAATATAACTACATGACTTTGTGATATGTCAAATTCAAATATTTAAAAGTAAATGAATAATTAAATGTTTCATAACATAATTTGATATATATTCATATTAAGGTTTTTAGTACTTAAAAATTAACCAACGTAATAATTTGACCTTAACTGCAAATAACAACATGATATTAAAAAGTAATGAGTATTTACATATAATAGCATGTGTTTTATGCTTTGTTCCACTTTTCAGTTTTCACTTAGAACTTTTGTTAAAAGAATTATGTTCAACTTTCATCAGAATTACAATAACCTCAAATAAATAAAATTACAGTGTTTAAGAATAATATACATTTGTTCTGATTTGAACAATACATTCAGATTAGTAAGGTTAAATAAACATTCAGTTCAGCCTTTCCTAATTATGTCACATGAATATTGCTCTTTTTGCATAAATCATAAGTTTTCAGTAGTATTCAAGTCGTTCCTTAAAGTACTGCTGCTAAATATCTAAACAGTAGACCAAGTGGTGCCCTGATTTTACTTGCTGAATTTTATCAGCAATAAAGGATTTTACTGTTGAATTCCAATAGAGTGATTCTAGCAGTAGACAGAAAATACTTGTCTCCACTACCAACCTTTCATGGTGTCCCGGCTCAAATCTCTGAAACCTGTGAATATGATAATAGCCAAAACGGTCTTTCAGAGTTTAAAATCCTGCAGTTACTCTCCATTACACAGGTGCGTCAAGTGGAGTATGCCGTGATAAGTTCCAGATCTCTACGACTTTATAAGGCCATGCGCTGATACTTGTGGAATTAGTTACTTTCTCCTTACTGGGACACACTCAACACCCATAAGTTAAAGAAGGAAAAGTTTATGAGAAAATGGTGTGAAGAACCATGCTCTGGGGTCTGAGCATGTTCAGCTTTCCGTATTCATTAATTTGAATTTAAGATTCATCAGTGTACTTTGTTGGCTGATGGGTTCATATGTTTTATTGTATTTAAAATATTTAAAAATTTTTCTTAACGATTTCTCTATGCATTTTTAGTGAGAAATGCAGTACAAAGTCTAACTTGTATATACAGTGATCCCTCACCTATCACAGGAATTACGTGCCAAAGACCCCAGCTATACGTGAAAATCTGAAAAGTAGTGGCCTTATTTTTTCTTATTTGTATATATTTTAAGGCTTTATAAACTCTTCCCACACTCCTGTGCACCTTTCCTGGGAGACCTTTCTTCCCAAAGCCTAGGCTTCTATCTGGGGCTGCTCCTGGGGACACCCGGGTGAATCTCAGTCTCAGCCCGAGGGCATGAGGGGAGTGCAGGGGTAGGTCAGGGATGGGGGGCACCTGACCCAGCTCAGCGTCTGGCCGCACGGCTCACCTCGCCCAGGCCAGCTAATGCTGGCGCAGGCTGGGGGCAGTGCCTTGCGCCCCCCCTGTACAGTATGGTATTCATCTACCGATGAAATACATATTGTACACTATTTCATTTCCATTTAATATCCTTGTAATATGTTTAAAGTAATCTTATACTTTTGTATTGTTTTTAATTTTTAGGCAAAAATAATTAAAATCCAACTTTTCTTTTTTTGGGACCGGGGATCGAACTGGGGACCCTGCTTTTACCAGCCAGGTGCTTCTGCCACTGAGCTACATCTCTGGTTTAAAATCATAAATATTATGAATACCTACATACTGCAAAATTCCCCGATATAGCAAAAATTCCACGGTATGAATTAGATATTTTTTTTGAAAAACCTACAGCACAGCCAAGCCACAATAAGTGAACCGCAATATAGTGAGGGACAACTGTATCCTTGGTTGTATTTTTCTGCGTGTTTATCTTGTTTGGTATTCTCTGAATTTCCGAGATCTATGGTTAGAGTGTAAATTATTTGGGAAAATATTTGCCACTACTGATTTACATGTTTCTTCTTCCTTGTTATTTCTTGTTTCTCTGAAATAATCACATGTGTGTTATGCCTTTTGTAAATATCCCACAGTTCTTGAATATTTTTCCTGGCTTTGTTTTCCTCTGCACTTTAAAGTTTCTGCTATCTTCACCAGCACAGATATCTCCCTGGGTCATATCCACACTATCCATAAGATCAATATAGTCATCCTTCACTTTTTAGTGTGTATCTAATGTCTAGTATTTCCTTTTGATCCTTTCTTAGAAGTGCCATTTTTCCTGTGTACACTACCCATTTGTTCTTCAACATTTTTTAAAATTTTCCCATTAGAACGTTCCAGGTTTTTTTATATTAAATTCCTTGTCTGATAATCCCGAAATCTGTGTTCAATATATGATCCTGGATCTCTTGTTTTGTCTCTGCGGATGACATTTTTATTGAATTTGGAACATTTTATATTAGTTCTTGAAAACTGTCCATGTTGTATCTGGCAAAAAGAACTGACAAGTGGGCTTTCACCATGAGGATTTCAGTTAATCTGCCCAGGGGAAAGTTATGCTTAATATCTTCTGTAGCTACAGATAACACAAGCTTCAGATTCCTTTATGTTCCTCGTCTCTTATTCTCCCTTGGCTTTGGTATAAAGCATGAGCATCCTATGAAACCCTGTTTCTGTCATGGTAGAGCAATAATCTTTTTTTTAATATTTCAGGCATTCAGTGATTCCGTGTGATAAGTACTCACTCACTGATATAGTACACTTTTACCTCTCAGATGAAGGAGGAAAGCCAGCTTCAAATTCAGATGAGGTCAAGCCATATTCCCAGTTTGAAAAAGGGTTGTAAAGATCATTAACACTGACTATTCAACATCTGTTATAGGCAGTGAGTAATAGGGATCTGTGGGAGAACTTTCCTGTACTTTTACACTGAGAATTTTGTTGGAATTTCTACAGATAAAACTTCAAAACACGTGATTACCTTTCCCTAAAGACAATGGCAGTAAAGCATTGGTTACTCTAATTTAGTTCAAGATCCACACATGAATCAAAATACTACTTAAAAGTGTTTTCCAGTTTAAAGGAGTAGCTTGTATTTCAAGTAGCCACGTCTTGATTGTGACTGGATTTTTCTGTCTTTCCGAATTCCAACATAGTTCTTTTCCTTCCAGCCTTGGTTCTCTAATGAAGTTAAGAAAAGTCATTGATCTTCAGCGTGTTCAGTTTTCTCTTTGTGAACAGATGGACAAGACAACTTCAAAGCAGTGCATGTGTTAGAGCTGTTACTGGAAGCAGCAAGGCTTTTTAATATTAAAATTATTTAAATCATTATCAAGACTTTTGTATGAACTCTAATGTAACAGAACTACGAAAACCAGCACTATTTATTGTAAGTATTTTCATTTTTATTTTATTCTTGACTGTGAGTGTAGAAGAAAGGTCAGAGTGATGAACATTACTCTTGAAGCGAGCCATGTGCCAAGGAAAGTGGATGACCTCCAGGAACCAGATAAGGCACGGAAACAGCGCCTCCTGCAGTCGCAGAAAAGAATACAGTCCCCTGACACCTGGGTTTAGCCCAGTGAAATCCACCCTGGGCTTCTGATTTATAGAACTATAACACAAACCATCAGACGTGTGGTAGTTTCTGTTCTGTAGTAATGAAGACCTAATATATTGCCTGTTAGGCTGTATCTTAAATATGCTAGCAAACATTGTAATATGTTAAGTATTTTTGATGACATAGGCTATTGTTGATCAAATGAGTATTAAAAAAATACATGATACATTAATAGTGCTTACGTGTAGGAGTTCATATCCTATTGATTATTATTTTCTTTATAACGGAGTAGAACATCCATTCAATACGAAGAAAAGCCATGGATATTGCAGTTTTTTACCCCGTGTCTTTTTGCGGAAAAAGTAAAAACCTCATAAATTTAGTAAATCTGGGGGCTTGGGATATATTCAGTAGCACAAGCACCTGCCTGGCAAGTGCAAGGTCCTGAGTTTGATTCCTGGTACCCCCCCAAAAAAAATTAGTATCTCTGTATCAGCCACTATCCACTTATACAAATGGATTAACTTAATATTAATTATTCAATATGTGGTTTCTAATGATACATACGATTTTTTCCAAGATGAAAATATTGAATCAATTCTTATTGAATAATAAGTATTTATTTAATTCAAAATATTAACCAGATTATACGTTGGAATAAAAGATTGATTATATTTGTGAAAGGGGATATTTTCTTTTCTGTTCCTTAACATTTTAAATTAATGAAAAATTTAAATTGTACAAATATTAACACTGAAAAATACAAAGGATTCATTATATTTAGATCATTTCATCAAAGTGGGAAAACTAGTATTATTCATATAGGCACACAGATATTTACATTTTTATTAACCCAACGCTATTCTCTTTGCTCAAAAGTATAAAGACTTATCATTTTAATATTCTTCTATTGCATGCATTTCCTATTTGGTTTTCATAATACTTTAACTGTAATTTCATAGGTTTACTTTAGGTAGTTTTATCCAAATTTATCATTTGAATATGGGTACTTAGTTCAAAGGGTACTTTAAATAGTTGAGTAATTACATTTTCAGATAAAATGTATTGAAATTTCCAAAAGCATGTATGAATGCAAAGCTTTTATTTGTCTTTATAAAGAAAAAATATCTGAATATTGAGCACTCTTAATTGCTTGGCACTTTATTCAGTACTTTGGAATGTGCAATAATTATTGCAAATGAAAATTTTAGTTACAAGCTACATTCATTAGTTGAGATACCTGCATTTTAATTATTTCTATAGCAGTAATTACGTCTTACTTCTCCATCGATGTATTCTTCTCACTGGGGGTTCTTTCTGAATAATTCCACTGAGACACTTATTCTCATTTCCTCACAGTGGGAAGTATTCAACTGTGTATTGGCATTATGAATACACATTTTTTAAAAAATGGATGTTTTATTCATTTAATTATTTTAAGAGAATTCTTTAATTTTTAAAACTTCCACAGAAAGATAAAAATGTACAAATTTTCTCTTTTGATATAGTTTTAACAATGCAAAATATTTTTAAAAACCTTACAAGTAAGCAATGTATAATTACCAAATATATTACAACTGCTAGTTTATGGAAATTCTTCCAAATCAGTTAATTGTAATGCATAGACACCACTATACACACTTATGTGATCATTTTTACGTGTGCATTGATAAAACCCTGCTAGTCTGGTTGAACCATAATTTTGAGTTTTTGTAAGAACATCCAAGAGCATCAAAAAATATATGAACAATGTACCACCTTATTAACACTGGACAGAGCATGGATGCCTGCTTTCTATATGATACTAGAAATCCTTGCCAGAGCAATTCAGCAAGACAAAGAAGTAAAGTGCATCCTATTGGGGAAGGAAAAAAAAGAGTTAAACTATTGGTTTGCAGATACCATGATCACATAAGTAAAAATCCCTGAAACCTGTACCACAAGAAAACAACTATTGGAATAAAGTGATGTTTCCAGATATACGATCAAGGTAAAAAACTCAGTGGGATTTTTATGCACTAATGCAAATAATTTGAAAAGAAAATCAAGAAATAATCCCATATAATCCCAACTGAAAACTTCTTAGGAATAAGTTTAATCCAGAAGGTGAAAGACACATTGCTGAAAATTATTGACAAAAAACATTTAAAACACAGAAAGAGATAACTTATCCTTATGGGCTACAGACATTAATATTACTAAAATATTGATAATATCTTTAAAGCAATTTTCAGATTCAAAATAATGTGTACCAACATTCTGATGGAATTTATTTTACAGAAAGAGTAAAACAACTTGAAATCTCATATGTAATCTCATTAGATCTGAAATACCCAAAACTAACTTGAGCAAAAGACACAAAGCTGCAAGCATTACCCTGCTTGACTTAAAAAAAAAAACCTACCAACAAAGAGTAAAAAAAATAGAATGATCCTGGCATGAAAATAGACACACAAACAATAGAGGCGGACAGAAAGCCCAGCAACCAAACTATGCAGTCAGGGTAAATTAATTTTTCACTAAGGTGCCAAGAACACACATTG
This sequence comes from Chinchilla lanigera, assembly GCF_000276665.1. Lineage (NCBI taxonomy): Eukaryota > Metazoa > Chordata > Mammalia > Rodentia > Chinchillidae > Chinchilla > Chinchilla lanigera. The sequence goes on from NW_004955417.1 coordinate 18,365,787, forward strand.
TGGTTAGGGCTATGCTACCAAATGATGTTGAGACAACTATTAATCTCTATGCAGAAAGAGAATAGACTCCCATCTTAGCGTAAAAAATCAACTCAAATCAATTCAAGATTTAAATATCAGCCTACAACTATGGCGTTAATAATATCCCTTAGTAACTGTGGGCTGGTAAGGTTCACAATCTCCTGTATGAGTGTACAGCCAAGGCTAAACAAAGAGACAAAGGGAATGATTTCAGAGAATCCAAGCCAGCTCACAGAATTCAAGATTCTTTCAGGGCTAAGATCACGACATTTTCTGGGTCACCAATATATATTTCGTTATCAGAAGAAGGTAGGGTAGTACTCAAGAAGGGCAGAACCACTCAGGACTTCTCTTAAGTAAGGTCTGAAGTTAATCCACTGAAGAATGAGATGTCTGAGGCTATAGTCTTCATTTAGTTGAGATGTGACCCAGGTGTCCTTGGCTGTGATCTTGTCTTGTCCTTTGAGGCTTTGTGGCTTCATCCACCACTACAGGTTCTAGTAGGGATTAGTGACTCACAGAGGTTCACTTACTATGAGTCTGCCATTTCTAGATAAGGAACCGAGGCCTTGGACAGATTCACAAGTGAACACGGAAAGCCAATTGGTTAATATTAAATCCTGCTCACAGCCACTTTGTGGTGGTCTCCAACATACAACTATAAAAGTACTAGAAGAACGATTGAATAGCTTAATTGTATTAGCTGGAGCTATCAATGATTGGATGTGAACACAAAAGCATAGGCAGAAAAGAAAAAATTGACAACTGTATTTTTTAACTTTTTATTTTTTGTCTTTTTGAGACAGGGTTGTGCTATGCAGTTCAGGCTGGGCTTCAGTTCACTTTGTAGCCCAAGCTGGCCTCGAACTCACAAAAATCCTCCTGCCTCAGCCTCCCGAGAGCTGGGATTACAGGCATGTGCCACCACACCCAGGTGACAATTGTATTTTTATCAAACTAAAATAAAATCTCACAGGCAAAGAATCAATGAGTAAAGTGAAAAGAAACCCTGAAGAATGGGAGAAAATATTTTAAAACAGTACAACTGATAAAGGATTAATAGTCAAAATATATACTGTACACACACACATACACACATATGCACACATACACACATCTAAAACTCAATAGCAAGAGAAACGTCATCCAATTAAAAATAGGCCAAGTATCTGACCAAATGTTTCCCCCAAAGAAAACAAATTGACATAGGTTTATAAGGAGAAAAAGTTCAGTATCACTAATCACCAGAGAAATGCAAATTAAAAGTTCCATGAACACTTCATGTGTATTTGAATAGCTATGGTCAAATACATCCAAGATAGGTGCTGTAGAGGATGTGGATATAAGGAAATCATGGTATATTGTTGGTGATATGTCAGTAGGTCCAGTCACTATACAGCAAAAAAATTAAAAGTAGAACTACCATACCATCCTGCAAATCCATTTGTGGATATATAACCAAAACAAGTGAAAGTACACTTTCAAGTTCAATACAGCATTATTTACAGTAGCCAAGGTGTGAAGTCCATTTACATATCCATAAGGGGATGAACTGCAAAGAAAATGTACACTATAAGTACATAATAAAATACTGTTCAGCCCTAAAACAAAAAAGAAATTCTGTCACTTTTCAACATGAATGAATATGAAGGACATTTTGTAAATTGAAATAACCAGTCACTGTGATACACATAGGGCATGATCTCACCTTGTTGTGTAATCTAAAAGCATTGCTCTTATACTAGTACAGAGTCCTGGTACCAGGGGTGAAAGGAGGTGTGGGAGGAGTAGAGACATGATGGTCACAGGTATACAAAGTTTCAGTTGGATAGAAGAAGTAAATTGAACAGATCTATTGTACAATATGATGAATATAATTGATTTCATTTGATCTTAGCCAAAAGCCTGAGAAGTGAATATAATTGATTTAAACATAGTGTGTTAGTCAGATTTTCCTTCACTGTGATAAAACACTTGATAAAGTCAACTGAAAGGAGGAAAATTTTCATCTGGCTTATGGCTTCAGAGGTTTCAGTCCATGGTTTGCTTCTTTGGTTGTGGGACTGTGATGAAGCAGAAAGTCATGGCAGGGAGTCCGTGTCAGAGCAAAGCAGCTCACATCATGTTGGACAGAGGCAAACAGCAGAGAGCCAGAGCCCTGCTAACAGCCTTCTGCTTCTGTTTTTGTTACAACTGGGCTTCCACCCTATACCTGTGTTCCCTGGAAACAACCTCAAGGACACACCCATAACTGTCCTTACTCATCCTTTAGTTTTTCTATACTCAATAAAAATGAAAGTATAGACTAACCATTACAATTATACGTGTGAAAATTGCTAAAATAGACTTTGAAAGTTCTCACCACAATGAAATAAGCATGTGAAAAGATACAATTGTTAATTAGCATGATTTAACTGTTTCACATGCATACCTACTTCAAAACAGCATATTGTGAAAAAAATATATCTATATACATATTTGGTATTTGTTGCTTAAAAGTAAAAAGAAGAAAAATGTGTTGTATGTCTTCAGGAAGTAGAGAAAGAGAAATCAACAGTGAAGGAGATGAGATGGATTTTGAATTCTAGAGACTGGTATAATGAAACAGAAGACCAAATGTACTATGCAAGTTTACACTGTTTAACAAACTACATTTTTATGTATTAATGTCTTGACCTATTTTTTAAAAATTGAAACAATATGGTTGTAAATTTTTCGTAGAAATACTTCAAAATAGGTATGCTTATCTATTAATCAATATTCCAATCCAGCTTAATCTTAGAAAACAATCAAATGTGTATTCAAAACATAAATGAATTCTAATATCATATAAAAATCATATTTGAAAATATGTTATAGCTGGGGTGCATACCTATGATCCCAGCATTAGGGAGGCTAAGGCTACAGGATCATCAAGAGTTTGAGGCCAACCTGCACTAAATACTGAGATCCTATCTCAAAAAACGGTTTTAGCATGTGTTGTATATATTTACTTTTAATTCTCAATTAAAAGGTTATTTTGTGGTTTGCCACTAAAATTTCATAAAGAAAAATGATAACTAGAAAGAAATAAACATTTGTAAAAATTGCAGAAATACATACATTCTATTTCATTGCTTAAAGTAAGTATAAAGGCATATTTGATGTAAAAATGACAATATCATGGTTGTATCAATATTAAGCAAGTAAAAATATTCAACTAAGTTAATCATAGTGTAGAAAATTTAAATTGTCAGTATATATCAATGAGATTGTGAAAATAGAATAAACCATTGAAAATTGTTTTAAACTGAAAAGCAATGTCAAAGAATCATGACCGACCAATCAAGTTAAACATTTTTCAAAGTGTTCTCTGATGCATCGAGGAGCAATTTTTAAATTAAATTTTTTCTAGAGTTCAGAAAAAATTAGGTACACCCTCACATATTTTCTGTCAAGTATAAATTTTATGCTAAAAAGCAGAATAATATTACATATAAATTTTGTGCAATTATGGTTATAAAATACTAACTAGGAATAACAATCCCTCTTTAAATTATATCCATTTATTCACCAAAAAGTAAAAGAATAATTCTTTGCTATTTATTAGTAGGTTATGTGCTTTATATATGGTGGTTTGACTTCAAAGTCAAGTTAGATATATGGCAGATTCTCAACGCGATATGGTTTATACATTTATGTACCTCAAGAGCCTCATGTACTCATACGTGGAGCTTCTGTAAGGTCATTGAATTATGGGGTGCTACAGCTAAATATAAAGTTAGGGTGGAGCCTGGTAGGAAACAGAAGGGCCCTATGGGTGTGACCCGGAAGGGTTTGTCTCAGTTTCCTGTTCCTCCCTTCTCCCTCTGTTTCCCAGAAGCCATAGGGGACTAGCTTTGCTCCTCTGCATCAAGTCCTTTCCCATGTCACATCCGCCCTAGAGCCAGAAGATTAGGGTCTGAAAGTACTACAGAACAGAGCAAAAGTTACAACTCTCCACCTTTAATCTGTTGGTGTTGAGCCCCAGCAACAAGACAGTGACTAAGACACCGTGTCTAAAGACCCTTATAAAAGAAGCTGAAAATATGCGATAGGTGAAGGAGTGCTGAAACATTTCATCATTGCAGAGTCTAATAATATGAAGCTGAAACTAAGGTCTACCAATGAATTTGTGTTTTGTAATTCCATCATTGTTTCAAAGTGCTCTTCCAAGGTCTGCAGACAGGAGTCACCTGTGGGTGCTGAGGTTAAGGTTTGAAATAAGTGTATATAAAAACCCATCAGACATATTATTGTAATAGGGAAGAATTTAAAATCAATAAGTAAAGACTAGAGCAATACTTATTAAATCTTAAAAAAGCAATAAAATTGTAAAAATAAGTTATGAAATCTTTGCAAGTGATCTAAGAAAATAATTGCCTAGATTATTTGTTAATGAAAAAGTATTAATTGAAGAGAGAATAATCTACAGATGGAGTGAGTACAATACTGGCATGATGAAAAGTAAATCAGTGACCTATCAGATGAATTTGTGGTAATTACTCCAATTGTGATTGAAGGAATAAGGAATTGGAAGAACTGAGAATTTTGTAATGGCTGATCATGCACAATTACAATGTACATTCAGAGAATTTAAAAGACATTGAAAAAAGTGTCAAGCAACGTACATTTAGAAACATTAATGCCTAGAATATTCAAGTTGTAAACCTGAAGCTAGAAAAAAGATCAAAGCTGTACAGAATGTTCAAAGGAAGCTAATTTTTAATATCACATCCATGCACACATGCTTTATACCATAAAACTGAAGATCATTAACAATAAAATACTTTATTTTTTACAAAATGCCAAAATAAATCAGTGTTGTATTATTCACTTCTAAAGAGTTATCTTCCTGCCTGTTGTATTTTAATATATTGCATTATTACCAAATACTTGTGGGAAAGTTCTATACCATAGCTATATTTGTATTTTCCTTCAGAACTAAATTTAATATTTGTAACAGCAGGAAGATGTTTGTTCCTCATTGTTTAAGGGATTTCTATTTTTTTACAGTAGCCTACTTACCAACCAGTAACTCACACTACCTGACATTCACTGTAGCCTTTTTATAACTTATACTCAGTTAAAAGAATAAGCCAATAAAGTTGGTTTTCCAAAGTGGACATAGGAATATAAGTTACATTGAAAGGAAAAGAATATTTCACTCTTTGCTTGTGTTTATTACTTATTCTGCTTCTGTCTTTCCCCCTCAAATTTTCATATTATTCTAATTAAGAGTAATGCTTTACACTGTTACTAAGAGTGCCTGAATGCTGACTGTCTCAGGAGCACCGAGACTTGCCTACTTTTGTCTGCTACTGCATTTCTATGATACAAATGGAAAAAAATTCAACTTTGATGCATGGCATAGGTCTATAAGTCTAACACTTCTTAATTACAGTGCTAAGCAGTGATATAGCACAGCTGTTTTTCCCAATTGCGATGACAAAACAGACTCCCAAGGCACTTTTGTTATTTACCATGCATAATGCCTATTTCACTTTACTTACTGATGACATAAAATGTTCCCTAGGGTTCTTACATTTTTGGAAAGTAATTCAATATCTACTATAGGAGTACACGCATATTAGCTTATTCAAATATATGAAAGAATACAGGATTTCTATTTAGGTTTATGGGGGGAAATAATTTCAATTCTGAAATCTCACAAGGTATTATAACCTTTATTCATTGCACAGCATCTTCAAAGATAATGTAGTTTTACTTTTTTGTTATTATTTTTCCTGATCCTTAATATGAAGGCAAATGTCAAATATGTTTGACAAATTAAAGTTGATATTAAGTTACAATAATTTTCTATATTCTAGTAGTTCAGCTCTTTAAGCAACAACTGGACTTACTATAATATTACTGGAAAAGCAGAACAGTCCATTTTTTCATGTTTTCAAGAGAATTTAGGTAACACAAGATATTTTTCTCAAAAATGAATATTTATCATTAGTTTAGCATACAACCCAGCAATGTTTAAGAAATGTGGCAAAGTAGAGATACAGATCATCTTCACTTTCATCTCTGGGGACCTTGTGCAGGAACATTTCCTGCTTCTCCTTCAAAATAATAGATCTTTGTTCGTGTCACTACACTATTCTAAGACACTGGGATTCCAAGCACTTTGTACTAACATCCCACTAGCAGCATATCAGTAAAGCATGCGGTAAAGTGTCCACAGGACCACTTTCGGAGGAGGCCTCTATTTTCTTTCCAAGATGGTGCCATTGGGGCTACATCCTCCAGCTAAGAAAGTCTTGTCCTCACAGGGCTAAATGAATGGAAAGGTAAGAGCTGCCCCTTCAGACGAGCCCTTTCATAAGAAGGCAATTGATCAGAATCATGACCATAGAGCCCTGATGATGAAATCACCTTCCAGAGACAACACTTTTTACCGTTGTTACACACACAAGTGCACATATACTTTTAAGGAATGCAAGAGGTGATCAAAATATAAGGTGAGTATTTAAATTTAAAACTTTATATTACAGAAAAACATGTATTGCCATTATTTCCCCTCAAAATCCTCCCCCTCATTTGAACACATTTATTCCCATCACTCTTACCACTTTCTGAAGCAGCTCTATAATCTTCTCTTCTTAGTGTCTTTATGACGTGTGATCAAAATGTGGTGAATGCTGGTGAGTGCCATCCGAAGGAAGGACAGGCTACTGTTCTCTTTGAACTCATTCACTGGATCTGGCATCCTGAGATTTTTGGCTCTTTCCCAAAGTCAGAATGATCATGAAAGGCCATCCTTTTTTAATTAATTCAGGATGTTACATCAGACACGAGAAGACAAATAAAGACATTCTCAAAACAGAACCTCCAGAACTGCTTCAGGAGGTGACAAAAGTGATGAGAGAAGTCTGTCTGAACAGAGGGGGAGTATTTTCAAGAAGATTGATGGCACTTTTTACTGTAATAATTTTTTATATAAATAGTCACCATGTTTTTGATCACATTCCATTTGCTTCACATCCCATAAAATACAGGACTTTAAAATGTGAAATATAGTAATGTGTAATATACTCACATGTCTTTGCAATAACTTCTACCATCTAATTCTAGAACACAGTCAAGGCAAAATTTTCACATAGAGGACAAAACAAGGCATAAAGAATTTTAGATTTTATGCAGGATCTTAGGACATTCTGATACTGCACAGAGCACTTAATTTTATGACAGACTAATCACCATCTGTATAAGAAAAACATTGCATGTTTCTAGAGTATGGGCAACTAACCTTTTAAGGGGCAAAAGTATGAGTTAAATTAGCTTATATTCAAAAATATTGACACCATTATACTAATTTATCATTCACATTAAGCAATACTGGAATTTGTTCCACTTCCAATTTATTTCTCCATGAACACACATCCTCTGAAAGTTTCCCATAGATGAGTACCACCTTATCTTAATTGTGGTAGGGCAATTCTATATAATTCCTATCTAACTTTTAAATTTAGGATGGATAACCTCGGTCACAAATAGTCTCTCAAATCATTTGTCAGAGATGCATTTTTGCCCCTCAGTTCTGACAGTACTTCTAATTCATAGTGTTTGACATATTGAATAAAGAAATGTGCTTTTCTGGTTATCTTTTTTAAAATTTTAAACGGTAAAAAATAACAATAAAATGGAGTTTCAAAACAGGCTAGTAGAAGAATAAAAATAATCAGCACCTTGTGTATTGTTATATGCACAGTAGTTGTTCTGAGTACAACATAGAGGTATGAAACATTGTCCAGAATATTAGTAGCACAGAACTTTCCCCACCATGAACGGAGACACCAGCTGTGCAACTATCTGAGATATCTTGTTTATGTATATATATTTTTTTCCTTTTCCTTCCTTTCCCTTCTTCCATCACAGTTTTTTTTCTTTTCAATAGTTTCTTCCCTATTCACAATATCTTGTCTACTCTTTCACGTTCTCACACTAGTGAGACAATAAAATGCAGTATGTGTTAAAGTGTTTTATGTGAAAGCAGATTACATGTTTACGATCAGAGATTATGTTTTAGGTATCTTGGATTATCTTCAATTTATCCTAGTTTCTCAAATAGAAACATTCAGTAATTCTTTTATATTCTTTCTGAAAAGCAAGAAAGATAGAAGGCTTTTTACAAAACACCACTCAAGCACCTCTCAAAATATCAAATTTAATCCCTAATCTCACCAAGGTACAAATTTAATCCCTAATCCCAAATTCTTTGCAGCATTTGATCAGCCATTGATTGACATTAACTTTCCTGCTATTTATCATAAAGTAATACCTAGGGAGAGCTTTAAGTGTCTTAATGTTGCACAAATCTTAATGCTGATCCAACATGTTTTTATATTATTCTAATTAGATTTATAAAGAAGTGGCAAGTTTTTAAATATTCCAGTAGGATATATGCAGGGTTATCATAGTACATAAACCACATGCACTCAGAATAAAAAGATTCTGTGACCCATTGTGCTAGGGAAATTTGCAGACATTTTATGATTTGAAGAACTTTGAGAAATGGTCCAGGAAAGGAAAACTTTTACTCTGAATTCTCTACCACTAAAAGAGAGAGTGTTTAGTGTGACTTTGGGGGTAATCTGTGGATTAAATAACCTAAAACAATGAGAAATAGTGCCCTTCTCCCTTGACTCGCTATTCAGTTATTCAAGAGTCAGCCAAAATTTGATTCCAGTGTAGAGATTTATTCTGTGGGTTAGACTACTACTAAAGAAAGCTTAACACTTAGGAAATATAACAAAAAAACCTCATAATGCTGGAAGCATTTATAATGATGAAGATGATACATGACATGACTTTAAACCCAAGAAAGCCCCTAAAAAGTCATCTGTTATATTCCTGGCTGAGAACTATTTACCATTTGAAAAATAGCTCTGGATGTTTCACTGGATATTATTAAAAGTTGAACAATTTAACAGGGAAAATTATGTGACTGTGTGATGAGAACTCCCCAGTGAAAGATAGGAATGTTCAGATAAATGGAATCACTAGTTTGAGTGACCAGAACACGTAGCCACTGAAAAATGAACTCAGATCATCTGGCACCAGGTTCTTCCGAGTTCATAAGGTATAAGTGAATCTGTTGCCCTGAAGCCTCTCTTTAAGCTCACTTCTGCCTCCCTTCTGCCCCAGTGCTTGTATTAATGATTACTGAAAGAAAGTCCCAGGCCTTCCTCATTTGTAACTCAATATAAGTGGTTCTTGCTAGCTACATATTGGCAAAGACTGACTGAATATACTCTTCATTTTGAGGAAACTGAGTCAAGCCTCCTTCTGACCCTATTCCCCTCACCTCTTATTTACTGGAGCATTTATTTAAGAAAACTTGTACACAATTATAATTTATTTCTCTGCTCCTTTGACAGGGAAATCGTCTGTCATCCTTTTGAACAGTAGGCTTTTAAGACAGCACCCATTTTCTATGGAAAGGCAGGGACGGGACTTCAGTAACTATTAATTAACAAACACAGATGGCCGAATCACATTGACAAGCATCCCCGAATGGCCCCAATTCTTTTTCCTTAGCTTTCCTCAACGTTTGAAAGTATTCTTGTATTTGCTCTGGTAGATCTGAGTTCAGCTTCAGTGTTTTACCCAAAGCCTTAAGTGAAGTCCTCCTTCTCTACTTAGCTCTGTCTCATACAATTTTTCCTTGGCAAGCGTGGTTGCTGTGGTGAAGGGTGATGTAGAAGTGGAGTGAGGGAACTCTGGTGACAGGGAAGAGATGCTGCTTCAGTTTTTCATTTTACTTGCAAGAAACAATGGCCAACTATGTGGCTTTACATTGCAGCTATGACAAACAGGACATTGACAAATGTCTTGGCTGCATGACGAAGGGCCTGGATGAAACAATATTGGAATATTAGGTAAAGAAGCCTGGGAATAAAACAGTAGCTAAATCAGCTGGAGTAGGCATAAAGCTCAGTGATTTGGTGAATCACAATAATGACCACCTGGAAGCATTCACAGCAGAATTGACGTTTGAAGATCAAGTCAAGTCAATGTACTCTGTGTGCCTCTTTGCTTTCTTCCTAGCCATATAAGCAGGGCTAGAATCTGTGTGAGATTATGAACATGGACTTTCTACCACCAAGGCTAAGTTAGCTGTTATTCCCATTAAATGCCAGAGTTGCCATCAAAGGAATTGACAGTAAGCACATTGGTCTGGTCTCCCTGAGTCACTGAGAGCCTAAGAGGACACTTGGTGATACGGGGCCTATTACAGGCTGGTGTTGAGCCAGGAGAGCACTGTGACCAGGTTCCTCACATGATAGATTAACTCTGAGGCCCTTGTCCAGTCCTGATAAATACAGCGTTTGATTGGTTTTTCCTTTTCATAACTGGTGGGTCATCAAGTGTTCACTGGAGGTCACCAAATTTGTTGCTCTTCTTCTCAGAGCTGAAGTTCTTTGTTCTTCTGGGTGGACAAACCTGGGAAGAACTGTGTGTCCATTTTACAGTCATGTCCCTCACCAGTTCCAGCTCAATCCCTCCTCCAGCAAAGAAGGTTTTATCTGGACTGTTCTTGCCGTCCATCTTTTCCCTGAGATTGTGTGTAAAGAACGCCCCTCACATGTGTTCAGATTCCCCTTGGAGTTCCATGCGCTCCTGTTAGAGCCCACTGGGCCTTCAGCAATTCAGCGAACCTCCCAGCACCTGCTTCCTGTCTGCCTGGAGGCCTCCTCTTCCTCCTGCTGTCCCTGGACTGCTGTGCCCAGTGAAGACCCTCGCTTCCTCTAGCTTTTAGGCTACTTGTCTTATGAACTTGAGTTTCTGTTCAGTTTAGAGAATTATTCTTTTATAGATCATCCAACTGTTTGTTCACAGAGTGATAGTCATGTGCTTTCTAGCTTTCTATTGGTGTGACAGAAGATAGACGTGTTTCCCTTCAGTAATTATTTTTTACACTTTTTATCAGTCCATGCTTGCAGTACATAACGCTTACATCACTTGCTGGCACACGAACCTATCACATCTTAGTTCTTTTCTCATCCCCCTTCCCTCCCTCTTCTACCCTCCCCCTGGCTCTGCAGCCCTTCCCCATTTGGGAAAGGTCTATCTCCCCACTTCCTACTATCTTTTCTTTTGCTATTCATTTGCACCTTGGGTTTCTCCTATATGAGAAACCATGCAGTATTTAAGGATGTGCATCTGATTTATTTCACTTAAAATTATGGTCTCAAGGTGCACCCATTATTCTACCAAAGACTCAAGTTTATCTTATTGGCAGAGGAGCACTCCAAAAACATTTCTTATAAAGCAGATATGCTAACAACACATGCATGTCAGTTTTTACTTGTCAAGTTGTATTTTTATTTCATTCTCTTTTTGATGCCTACTTTAACTGTATATTTAAATTCTTGATAGACAGTGTTTTCTGTAGTTTTAGTTCTCTGTTTAAGTTTTTTGGTTTTTTTTTGTTGTTGTTGTTTTTCTCCGGTACCAGGAATGGAACTCATGACCTTGAGCTTTCCAGGCAGGCGCTGTGCTGCTGAGCTAAATCTCCAGCCCAGTTCTCTGGATTGTATATTTTCTGAAAAGAAATATCAATTCAATCTATTTTGCTGTTGTTCTTCCTTTGTATATAGAATTGTGACCTTTTGTATCAGTGCTTTAAGGATTTTTCTTTATCAATAAGTGACTTAATTTAATTATGCAGTGATTTGGGTGATATCTTTTAGTTTACCTAATGCAGTTATTTAACATTTTATGTATGTTTCTTTCAAACTTGGAAACTTTTAGAAAATTATTTCTTCTCCTTCAGAGAACTAAAACAACATTAATATCTCATAAACCAGAGTGTTTATGTTCAAATTTTTAGTTTGCTTTCTAAATCATTACTGGTGATTCTATTAGGTTTCAAGTTCAGTAACTCGTTTGCCTTCTGAAATCTCTCCTATGCTTTTAATCCCATTGAGTAGAATCTCACTTAAGCCGCTTTACTGTCTGTTTCTAGTTAATCCACCTGTTTCTGTCCTTTTCTTGTTATAATTATGAGTTGCTGAATTATCAAACACATTTAAATTTCTATCACTCCATGAAGAGCTTTGCACGCTGCTCTCCCATCCTTGTTTTAACCTGTTTTGATTAAATCATGATTTTTTTCCTATTTATAATTCAAATTTTGCTGCTTCTGTAATTACACACTAAAATATGATTACGTAGCAAATACTGTGCCCAATAAATCATTGTACCTTGGATTTGCTTTTCTTCCTCTAAAGAAGCATCTAATTGCCAGCAGACCAGAGTAATCTTTTAGACCCTCGTGCGTTATTTTGCTAGCGAGGTCTATTGTAGCCTCACTAGCTACCCTCCCCAGCTCGTCCCTGATTACCTCAGCTGTTCAGGAAGCTCTTATTCCGCTAAAAGAACTAAATTTCTACCTCTCCTGAGGTCTAGGCATCTTCATTACTGACAACTGTTTTATGTTCGCTTGCTTGTTTTTTTTGCTTTTTTTTTTTTTTTTTTTTGCTTGCTTGTTTTTGTTTTTCTGAACTAGTGGTGATTTATTTGTGATCAGACTATTATCATACATAAAAATTCCAGGCAAGTCCTCTGCAGCTTTTTGAGCTATGCATTATTCCAGTCTGGTGTCACGCGAACCCGCTCCAGCACCTGACCCAGTTTCAAGCTCCGTGCTCTCGCTTTCTTAGCTCTGAGACCTTTTCCACTCAAGCTTCTCCGAACTGCGGATATAAACGTGTTCTCAGCAAAAACCAAGGGGGATGTGCCTGCGCACCTCACTTCTTCTCTCCCTTCAAAGCTTGCAGTCACCGCTGCTTTGATACCATCCCTCCTGCAATTCTCTGTGCCAAATGGAGAAATTCCTCTCCGGCAGGATTTCCTCTCTATAACTGAGGAGACTGAGGGAAGGGAAATTTAAGCATATTGCTCAAGGTCAACTCTTCAGAAAGTTTTAAAAGTTATTTTTTTTTTAATCTTTTCTTAACATGTTCCAAATCTAGATCTGAGGAAAATAAAGGCTAAAATCGAGAATAGAATTTTTTTTTTCTAATTTGATGAGGTGAAAATGGTACAGCATTTCCCCATAGTTTCCGTTTGTGTAAATGTTAGCATATAGTCAGAAGTAACTATTTAAAGAAGGGGATAAAATACATCCTTTAAATTTTATTATTTTTGAGACAGGTTCTCATTATGTCCCATGCTGGTTCAAACTCCAGCTCAAGGGATCCTCCTGCCTCATCAGCCTTCTGAGTAGCTGGAACTAGAAGCAGATGAGGGCCACTGTGCTCAGTTAAAAATATATTTTATATCTAGATAAATAAAAGTACAATTTTGCTTTGTTATTGTGAAAAGAAAAACAATTTTTAATAAAAATTCCATGACTGATTGTGTAATTTTTACAAATAATTTATACATGTTTAATTGACACTATACAAAATATTATGAATTATTGATTGAAAATGATATCGATTATAATTAATTTTTCTTATAAATTTTAACAAGTTTTTAAAGACACAGTGACCAAGTTTTCTCCTTATCATTGACTTTATTTATTATGTTTTATAAATTGTTTCACACCTCTTTAAAATCCTCAAATAATAATTCCATCATCTGGTCCTCTTTCTTTTTTTAGTTTTTGCATATACTTTCTTGCTTCCTCCCAAGGTTCATTGAATGCCAGACACTTTAACTAAGAAGGAATCATATTTACTTATTTATCTTACTCCCAAGCATCGTGTTTCCATTGGCTTCCAAACCAGAAAAAGGAAGGGAAATCAGCAAGATGGCAGAATGTAAAGCTCTCAATGCCCTATCCCCATCACAACATGATTTTACAGCAACCCATGGACACAAGTGCCATAGAAGGTGCATCAAGAAACAGACATGCACCCAGAAGGGGAGCACTTCTCTGAGAATGAGATGATCACATGAAGGTGCCCATGATACCCACTTGAGCACCATCAAGTATCTTGTAACCTGTGCTCTCCTGTCAGAAATTCCAAACCACTTGCACAAGCTGACCTTCATTTCATCCCTCTGGACAGGGGAAGATAGACATAGTTGACATTATTGTTCTGAGCAAGGACATGATTCAGAGGTGGTCTGAGTCCCTGTCCATGGATAAACTCTTCACCTAGTATGTTTACCTCTACAATGAAGATTTTACCAATAATGGGAAGAGTGGAAAGGGCTGCACTAGGGGATCTTTTCCCCCCAGACTCACACTCCAGTGCTTGTTTTCCTGTATGTTGGGGTCACAAAGGCCGTGAGGTTCTCTGACCTAGAATTGTACTTAATCATGCTGTTGATTCACACTGAGATACTTTATGGCCCTTCAGAAAGTTGGATCCCCTTTGTCTATGATGTTTTTCATCATGCTTTGTATTATTTTAATCATTGCATCATTTTCCTAAAGCAAACTCACAAATCGCCCAGTTCCCCACTAATCCATTTTGTTATCTTGTTTATTTGAAGCCATTCCCTGCTAAAGATTGACTGGAGACTCCAAAATAAACACAATGAAAATGTTTCCGCATCCATCCTCTGCATCCTGTTAAAGCCTCTGAATACTTCTTAACTCCAGGAGATCTAACTTTTCTTTCACGACCTTGCGCTTGCCAGGCAGGCACTGTGTCGCTGAGCTAAATCCCCAGCCCCGAGATCTAACTTTTCTTCAGTCCATCAATCACTAACAGATTGGGGGCACAGTGTGCAATAAATCAGTAAGTAGAAAGCAAGGGTTGTACTTGCTTATGGGCCAGTGATCAGGGCTAGAACCAGCAAAGCAGCCGATAGATTCCCTGTCTCTAACTTTCAGTTTAAGTAGGAGTCTGGTGTCTTGTGGGACTCCGGGAAGATCAGCTGCAGATGTACGGGAGTGAGGAGTCAATGAATGAAGGAATGAACTGGCTTTACCCAGGGACCTCTGAGCTACAGGGAAATCAAAATTATGGCCCTGCCTATCCTAAGTCCTGCTGCTCACCTTGGAGGAGGAAGCTGATATCTGAGAAAATGATCCTCACTCTCCTGCAGTTTGAAACGTTTTCTGTTTCAAATCAGAAAATGTCATTTGATTTGTTGTTGTTTTTTATTTGTTTTGTTTTTCTTCTGGTACCAGGAATCGAACTCACAACCTTGGGCTTAGCCAGGCAGGCACTATGCCGCTGAGCTAAATCCCCACCCCCTGAATACGTCATTTAAAACATAGTGAAAAGTGGCTGTGAATCCTCAAAGTGAGAAGGGCTGCAAAGGAGGGAGCAGGTGTTATAATTCAGAGTACAACAAGGAGGCAAGTGAAGCAGCCTCATTCATTCTTTCATTCATTCATTCATTCAATAAAGGTGAATGGAAACACCTTCTATGTACTGTACTGGGCTCAGCACAAGGGACAGAATGGCGACTAAGACAAAGAGCCCGTAAAGGAATGCGTACTAGAGGAGAAGATACAGCTCAGTGGGATTAAGAGCAGTACAATGATGTGAGTGTTAAGAGAGACACACATACTGCTAGAGGGTGTGAACAATTGACTCCACCGCTGAGGAACTAGTCATCAGTTTACTTTCACTTTACCAAACAACTAAGGGAGACCTCACCCAGAGCACCAGCAAAGGGACAGGGACAATGAATGTGACAATCCAATAATAACTTTTGTTCTCAAAAATTCTGCAAGCTGAACATCTGGAAGGAAGCTCTTGAATGTTAGTATATCTTTGCTTTGTGTATAATGACTTGGGTCATTTTGATTTTAAATCACACCTCAGAGAGTTGCTTAGCTCTTGGGTTTTGCAGAGGTTGCTGAAGCTCTGAGTGTGTGCATAGGGAAGAGCTTTGGGCCTTGCCTTCCATCCTGGAAGGGAGAAAGTTTTCATCTGGCTTCTGTCAGAAAAATCCCCAAAGTATTCTTAGAACTCTCACACTATCCATACTTTAAAGTGTCTGAGTGTGTGCACACACGTGTGTGTGGCAAATACGTGTAGGTGTGCACTTGTGTTTGTGCCCCTTTGGGAACTTCTTTACCAGCTTTTCACCTTTTCAGTTACTGCCACCCCCACCCAATTTCCATCCCCCAGGGGGGCATCACTAATTTAGGTATAACAACACCAATGGCAATAATGACCATGTACAATAGGTTCTGGACTCTTTTTGAGAATGAGATCAGAAGCAGCATCATTTTCTTTTTACCACAAAAAATATCTCATTAACATAATTTAGCTCCACCCACATCAACCAATATTGTATGCATCGATGCCCCATTGCTTTAGCCTGAGTTATTAACACAGGCAGCAGGCACTAAAAGGCAAAGCAGATTCCTCACGGTCCTTCGGCTTTCTGGGTGTCTGACTTCTGGGAAATTTCTCAGCCTGCATTTTGCCCTCCCAGTCTTAAAGTTCAAGATGCTGATGCTAACCTTACACACTTATATGTTGATGTGTGTTGGTATTCCCCACTTACGTCCCCCCAACTACAGAAGAAATTATGCGCCTGACACATTGTTTTATTCAGCCTCAATTCTTTTTAAAGAATAAAGTTTAAAATTCATGCCAGCTGGCTGCTCATTTCCTGTTCTCCCCCAGGGCGCTGTTGCTCAGGGAAGGGAAGATCTCATGCACTTTCCCAACTGCCGGGTACCCATGCTTTCACTGATGCCCCTCAGCCAGAGTCCCTGGCCTCTTCTCTGTCTCAGAAGTGCAGGACATGGAAGGCATTTCAAAATAGAACGAATGCCCTGAAAATTGTTCTGTCTGTTGCTGTGTCTGTCCCTGTCCCTGTCCCTGTCCCTGTCTCTCTCCCCGCCATTCTTCTTGTCTTTCTAGAGCCTGCACATTCTGCATCCTGTGGAGATTACCAACCAGAATCAATAGGTTCCAGCAACATCCCAGCTTCAGCACACAATGGAAAAGCCTGTGTCCAATCACTTCGTTGGCTGGACGAGAACCGTAGCGCTAAGAGGGTAGGTTGTGGCAAAGTCACAAAGCAGGATTGTTACAGGTGAATCCTGTGCCGTTGCTCTTTGCCATCTACTACTTCCCTGCCGGTCCCTACCAGAGGTTGATCTTGAAACCAAAAACTACTATTTTAGGAACGACTGTCTTAAATGCTTAGTGGCCCAGCTGTATCACTAGTAGAATCAGCTGAAAGGAATTGCTAAGAGTAAAGCAGTTTGCAACTGAGAGGCATAAGGGAGAGGCTGTGTATGTGCTGATGGGACAGGCGGACCTGCCGCTTGCCTAGTGCACTGCCTTCCCCTGTCCTCACAAAGCAGGTGAGGTTGCGAGGCGGGAGCTGGTCAGACGATGTGAGGCAGCCTGAGTGTGGCTAAGAGATGAGCCGCTTTCTCCTCTGCCAGGCGCAGAACAGATCTGCTAATCCCAAGGAGGCACTGGAACCTGTATCCCCCAACGGACTTTATACCAAGAGGCTAGGAACTAAGGCGGATTCGGGAAGTGTAAACATTGCAGACATGTCATCCGACTGGGCAAATTTTGCAGCAGCATCACCCAAGAACATCAACTGTCTGTCAGAGGTGGTTCATAAGGCTGAGGCCTAGCTGATGACAAGAGCATGACAGCCTTTTTTAGCACTGTAATCACACTACACTCAGAACTCTAGCCTCTTGCCATTAATTCCGACCAGCCCTTCCTCATCATGACGGCTGGTGAACTCACAAGCAGTATTTTCCTGGGCAAGGCTGCGAACCCACTCAGCGTGCACAGCCAGAGGAGCCAGAGCGTCGTCTGACTGGGAGGCAGAGCTCAAAGAAATTGGGGGGGGGAGGTTGGAGGTTTTGCCCATCTTCTTCAGTCAGTTTATTCTCCACCCTACAAAAGTTGTCACTCCATTAAGGATCTTGAAAATAATACTCATGGTAGAAAAAAGAAGAAATGTAAAACGGAGTTTCTGTTCTTCACAGTTTTGAAGATTTCATTGCTGTACAATCGAGGTAGAATCAATAATACAGTTTATATACATATTTTTAAATGTATAGCTATAGAACAAATTTTACTCAGCCTATAGTGTACCTTGTTCTTTTAAAATTTTTTTTATTTTAAAAATAAAAAATAAACTAACAAAAAAACAATGAAGACAAAATCAAAACAACACAAAAACAACAAAAATGATACATGACTTCAAAACAAAATGATAGGAGTTGATAGTGGTTGCTACATCACGTACTGTTATCGTCAATGAAGTTGCTCAATGATTTGTTGAAAGAAACAGTCAGTGCTTAAAATTTTCTTTTTTCTTGACCAGTTTTGCACACTTGAATCTGGTGACCAGAATGACTGATGTGAAGACAACCATATGCAGTATAAGAACCAAGGTTTAACTCCTACCATCTTGTATGGTGAAGCTCTGCATCATATCTGCTTCTTAATGAATAGAATTGTGTCTCTCTTACATGCAAGAAACAATATTGTCATCTTCCAAATGAAGTTCTTTTCTTGGTTCAAGTTAGTATAACTCTGTCTTCAATAGTGGTAGTCGTCTAGGTGTCTCTTAGCTCAGTACAAGTTCCTTTATGCCATCAGAAGAAAAAACAATCACACCCTATAAAAGGTAATTGTGGTGATTATTGCTAGCTTTTGAGTTATTATTATAAAATCAAATCCCAGAGAGAGAACACAAAGGTAATTGGTTTGAAAACATTTGATTAGTTATAATTCCTAATATCAATATATTAAACAAAATAAATATTTCAACATTACTAGTACCTTTTATTTTCAAATTTTGTTAAGCTATCGTCTATTCTTTGATATCTATGTCCATTAATTATCTTATAATTATTGGTTTTCAAAATAAGTGAATGCTTATTTTTTATTCAGAAAGCTTAACGGCGCATCAGCTTAGCAATTCATTTCTTGCTGTTTCCCATCCCACTACTGAACCTGAGTCACTAAGTGGCCTTGGGTCACACGTGGCACCTCCGCGCTAGAATGCACAAGTTATCAGTGACTTCTGCACAGAAATTATCTGTCTGTATCTGAATTTCTTAATTTTTTTTATATTCTAATATCATAAAATTTGTCAGCATATTGTAACCAATATATGTTTCGATATAAAATGAAATATGTACTTGAAATTTAAAAATCAAATTCTTATATAGTGTTCTATATACATTTTACCTGCCCTCCACCTTAGAGGAAAACACCCGTAACTGGTTCTCTGTTTTCTTCTTGCACTATTTCTAATTTCTGATTCACAACATGAAATTATAAGTTTGCATATATAAATTTTGATTTAGAAACTACAAGTAACTGATACTTTGCTATATGCCAATTTTATAAGTGGTGTGTATACAGATCATACAAAATGTTTTTAACCTTATAATACAGTAACAAACATGTTAAGTGTCAGGCAAAAAATTTTATCAAACACTTCAAAAGATGTATAAAAAGGCCAATACACCAAATAATTGATCACTGAGAATTTAAACCTTAGGGACATATCACTACACACTCTTTAGACAAGCAAAATTTTGAATATCTAGTCATCTCAAATACAAGTCAGAATGGAAAGCAGGTAGAATCCATACACATTCTGTTTAAATTAAAATGATACAAGTTTGAGAAACTTATCAAATACAACATGTTGGTGATGACACAGGAGAAACTAAAAGCAAATATCTCCACAAAGTCTTGTATGTGTACTCATAAAGCAAAAATTGGAAAAAAAACCTGTATGTATATCATCAGATGAATAACAAATATATTATGGTATATTTATACATTAAATATTTCTAAGCAACCAAACAAAGGAAGTACTGAAACAAAATGTTAATGATCATGATAATCTCTATACTGGGAAAGGAAGCCAGAAAAAAATTATATCTTAGTTGACTCCCTTTAATATGAAAATTAATGAAGACAAAGTTATTGCTCAAATAAAGGAAGTTCTGCGGTTGTGGTGGGGAGATTTACCAGGATATGGAATACAGAAAGCTTAAGGATGACAAAAATCACTTTCATCCTCCTGTGGTGGTTACATAAAGGTATGCATTTATCAAAATACATCATTAAGTTTGCAGGGTGATGTTCACCTCTAATCCCAGCAATATGAAAGCTGAGACAGGAGGATCATAAGTTTGAGTGCAGCCTGGGCATTTTAGTAAGACTGTGTGTCAAATAAAAAATAATTTTATAAAGAATTAGGGATATAGCTCTTGGTATAATGTCCCTGAGTTTCATCCCCAGTAATGCATAAAATAATGAAATGAATGAACACATTTCTATTGACAAAATACTTATCAATTCCTTAAATTTTTCTGTGCTAAAAGATGTTCATAAAAATAATCATATTTGAATATTGGTAAAAATGTAGAAAATTCAAACTCAGACTTATTTGTTTTGCTCATATAGTAGCAGAGAACTGGTTGGAAAAAGATACTTTGACTTTTCTCATGAGATTGTTCAAGAAATGAGGACACATTTTCTCCACATTCAAAAACATGTACATTATAGTTACTTTATTTAAAATACATTAAGAAAAACTTCAGCATTCAAAAGGCAGCAAATGATTTACTCCCCCCAAATGATTCATATTTATTTTTGCTTGTTAAATAAAATTCATATTCAGAACCCCTGCAAAAATGATTTACATTACCAACATGTAACTGACTTTTTCAATTTTAGTGACTTTTATAAGAATATTTTGTCACATAATCTTTAAATTAAATGAACAATGATTCATTAGAAATAGTACACAATTCCCCCTGTCTGATTAGCAAAGCGAGAATGTGTAATTACACCATCCGCTCAGTGATTTTCTTCTGCACAGTATTATAATTTAGTTTATTGCTTCTGAGCACAGATCTGGAGGTTGAATAAGACCATCAGAGGCCGAAGTACATCATCATAGGATAACAGTAATGAATCCCTCATAATATTCACAATTAATATGAAGCTACAGGAACATGTTCTCCTGCCTATGCTTATGACCTGGATTTTACATCTATCCCGCACTAAATGAGTTACGTGGGTAATAGGCACAGCTAATCTAAGCCTTGGGGAATTATAATCATTGTACTGAGCACACAGGTTGGTTGTTAAAATAAATGAGATAAGAAATATAAAGCTCTTGGGTCACAATTTGGCACTGAAAGTGCTGTACAAATATTAGCTATTATTATATGTCATCATTTCTCAAATTGCTTCTTGAAAAGAATGCTTGTAAAATGTATTGCAAAATTGGACAAATGGAAAAATTTTTCTCCTTTACAATTATGTTTCATTCTGTGAAGATGAAAATATCTTAACTTATAAAGCTCAATATTCTTAATGTAGATAGTTATAAATGTACAATTTTTATAATATCTTTGGGCAATTTTGATTATTTATGAGATAATTAACCAGTGTTTAATCTGTAAACAAAACATAAGAATACATCTGTCTGAAATGTCTTCTTGGGTGATCAAACAGTGACTCTCTAACCAAATATTTCCTTGAAACACATAGTGAAGAAAATCAAACATGTCATGAATAATAAGCTTTAATTTAAAAAAGTTCCATCCAAACAAATGCAAAGTTTAAAATATGATAATCAAGGATGCTCATATAGGAAGAGTTTTAAATATACTTAGACTTACTCTGCAATAAGAAAAAGCATGAAGAAAATATGTGAATATAAATTAAAATATTCATATGTGAATATAAAATAAAATATTCATAAGTAAATATAAAATAAAATATTAAAAGTATTAAAATAGTAAAAAATACAAATAAATTTACTTGTTTATTCATTTTTTTGAAAATAGTGTATGCCAACTACTTATAAGATTCATGGGCTTCCTTTAAGAAAAAGAATGACAAATAGTGATATCCCAAATGTTTGCTAGAAAATATTCTAGTGATCTATTTATATAATTATATTAGCCCTTTCCCATCACTGGCACTTGCAACTTCAAGAAGAGTATGTTTATTTTGACTCAATTTCAGAGGATTCAATCCATGATTGGTTGGCTTCCCCCCTCAAAGAAGGAACAGATACTTTATTCTAGTAAGTAAAGGCATAAACTGAATTGAAATACTTTGTTTTTTAATTATAAAAGAGGAAAAATAATTTTTCATCTAAACATAGCTCCCTATGATATAAAAGGTGTGTTCCCAAAATATATTGAGTGTTTAGATGCTAAAAGTTTATTACAGTAAAACCCAGATTACCATTAATTCTTCTCAAAATATCCCCCCTTCCTGTAGACCCAAGAATATCATCTTTCCTGCAAATTTGTGAGACAATTCTGCAAGTACTCTTCTGTAAGTATCTTTAGTGGTGCTGTGAGTCACTTCAAAACCTTTACCTACTGTGATCACGAGGTGTGATCTATCCCTCTGACTTGAGTGAGAACCTCCTAGCAGATTAGTAAAGCTCTGGGTGTGTTGGGATGATGGACGGGTAGTATGCAAACTGAGGCAGGAAGTAGGTGGCACCAACCAATAGGCTTGCAGGCTGGACCGAATCAAAAGGAAAAGTAGTCTTCCCTTTTTCTGCTTTGGAGGGCTTCAGTCTTTGCTATAACCTTTCAACGCTGGACCCCCGTTCATTCAGGCTTTCAGCACAGACTCTTCAGCTTTCACCAACTTGGACTCACACTACTCTGCAGTAAGCGCTAGGCCTTTGACTTTCAGCTGTATTCTCCAGGCCTCCGGCTCCAACTTCGCATTCTCCCACTTTTGACTCTGTAGGGAGCCACTGAAAGCTTAGCCCTAAATTCTTCATATAATCATATAACACATATAGTAAATTACTATATATAGTATATCCTATATACATTATATACTATTATAATATATGCACACACCATGATAGATAGATAGATATTGTTCCTTCAGTGAAACACAACTATTGACAATAACTTTCATTTTCTCTTTGCCTTTGAGGAACAGCCAGAGTCACAAGCTTCTAGCTCCAGTGAATAGATGGACGAGGCTCCACCACAACGTTCTCGCAAGCTTACCTTTCCATTGGGTGGCACACGACAGCACCATCAACTGCATTTTTTAAAATTTCATCTCATAAACACTTCTAGAACAGTTTCAGAAAACAGAAGATAAAAATTATTTGGATCAACAAACTGACAAAATTCCTTGTCTTCTTACTAAGTGGCCTTAAAATTCTTAAGCAAATGAACAAATGAAAATGATAAGACCCATATATTTAAGGTCTCTTGGGTAAAGTGAAAGGTTAAAATATTTAATCAACTACACAAAAAATATTGAACATATTAAAATAGCTCATATTTAAGAGTAAATTAATTAATATTCAAAATCAATTTAAATGTAAATAAGTTTTATGAATGAACTGTAAATTAATATGTTTTCTTAGGAAGTAAAGGCACTGGCACATCTATGACTGTCAACACATTGTCATTGGTTACTGATTGGAGGTCTGTTACCTGTGTAACATTTCCATATTTTTCCTTAAGTGTTGATCTTTGCACCTGTGCCTTACAGTTAAAGTGATTCTGCTCAGAATATCCTGCTTCTTGTTTGCACTTCTAATACCACTCCTGAATTCTGTCAGGTTTTTAAATATTTTCCAGGATCCATTCTCAACAAAATGGTAATTTCACATAAGTGTCACAGAATTTTAATACACATCATTTGGTTCAGTAAAGAAGATATTAACCACTCATTCATCCATACATGGTGGTGGATAGAAAGAGTATCATTCTTTAAATGCAACTAAGAATAGATTTGACATTTATCCTTCCAGGAAAATTATCTAAATAAGCTTTCCCCCCCAAAATACAAATACCTTTAGAAGTACATGAAAAAATATCCAAATCACTAATCACCATTAAATTACAAATGAAAAGAACCATGAAATAGCACCTCACTCCAAGTGGAATAGCTATGATAAAAAAAAAAAATAAATAAACTAACAAATGTTAGCAAGGATGAAAGGAATGAGGAACTCCACACCTGTTTTGGGTAATGTAAAAGAGCGTAACCATTATGCAAAACAGCATGAAGATTCTGTTAGAAAATTAAGACAGAACTACCATATAATTCAGAGATCACACTAATGGGTATGAATTCAAAGGAAATTAAATCCATATGTAGAAGTGGCATCTGGACCCCATGTTTATTGCAACACAATTCACAATAGCCCAGAAATTGAAGCAAACTGTTTCTATCAACCTATGAGCAGGCAAAGAAAGTGTGGTACAAACACACAATGGTATCAGTGCAGTGCTTAGAATGCTCCAGATTCTGACTAATGAGAGAGCAGAAGTAACGGCTACAATCTTGTTAGAAATAATGAGAGAAGGCAGCATGAGAGTGAGTACAAACCCACTATTTCTCCTAAGAGGTTAAGTACATTCCATAATTATATATGTTGACTGCACTTAATACGCTGCATCCTGCTTAGTTTGCAATAACTCCTTCATTTTAGAAACACCTCTTTGTCACATCTTTCTAAAATCATTTAAGTTTACTGTGAGCTCACAGGATATGAAATGGGGAGGAGGAAGGAAAGACTATTCAAACACAGTATTTCAAGTGAAAATGTACCCAAGAAGCTCGTAAGGTTTTTTTTTTTTTATTTTGCCACCCTGAAATACAACTTTTAGAAATATATTTTTAAATAACTAAGAGTTAGATATAAAAGGAAGTAATAGTTTACAGTTTCACAGACTTTCTATCCTATTCTTCATCCTCGGCTTTTTTTTTGCCAAGTGACTGATAAGAACAGAACTAAATTTTACATCAAAGAGTAATGCTTGATCATTACTTTTTATAAAATGCCTTATGTATTTTCTATGAGACATTGAGAACATACCGTAGTTGTGTCATTTTTAGAACTACTCAAGCTAATAGAATCTCTACACTCAGGGGCTGGGGATTTAGCTCAGCGGCAAAAAGTGCCTGCCTGGCAAGCGCAAGGTCGTGAGCTCGCTTCCCGGTACCGGAGAAAAACCAAAAAAAAAAAAGAATCTCTGCACTCTTATCTGCTCCCTCTTGCATGTCAAACAGAAAGTACTGACCTGGAATCCAAATTTCCAAATCTGTTGTCCACAGATTGTGAGATAAATAAAAAATATTGAAATATATTCCATTCTGAAAAGAATTGATAGTTTATAAATATTAAGGCATCTGGATACTTTCAAAATATGGATTTAGTGCATTGACTGTCTTGTACAAAATAATAATGGGTAAATTCTTTTGAAATTTTGCATAGGAATTTAAGTTTTGGGGGGCATAGGGAGCCTACTGGGAATCAAACTCAGGATCTCATGTCTGCCAGGCAGGGCGATAGCCCCTGCCCTTGCAAGTGAATTTAATGTGACTAGTTAATTCACTGATAACATTCTTTCACAATAATGATGCAGGAAGATTAGGAAATGATAGCTTCAATACAATCTCTTCTCCAAAGTCACAATAGGAATTTTCAAAATGAGTTTATTCCATATTTAACCTGACTCAAGTCAGACTTGTTACTACTTTGGCCAAAGCAGCACATCTTAATGCTTATTTTGAAGAAAGAAGCCCCTTTTGAAGTTTGCCAAACAATATTCTTATTTACAGGCACAATTACTTTGTCATAGGTCTGCAGAATGCCAGAGAATACTCATCTGTAAACATGTTTGAAATACCTCAAATAAGAGACTCTGCTTTTATTATTATAAACACATGTTATGGGTCAAATGAGATGCTTTAGAATAACTGAAAACAATGATACATAATATCTAATATGTGGGTTACTTTGCATTAAACACCTTGTTTGAACTGTATAATTATTCTATATGTTGGTAGTTTGCCCTCTATTATAGATTAATAGATATTTAATCTTTACTTATTTTATTCTGAGAATTTGAGCATTTTTATATTGTTTAACAGTTACAATTTCAACAGGAATGAAATAATCTTACAAGAAGGGTGATGGGAAGGTAGGATAGTAAATGAATCCCTGGACACATCGAATACATGTAAGATTGTTTTCTAGAAATATTCCTGTTCAATAAAATACCCTACTCATTGGTTGTACAACGCAGGAAAAAACTCATTATAAAGCTGTGTTTAGGCAAATGAATTTCAAAACTATCTTCTAACTCTAAAAGAGAATACAGCAAGAAAATTAATCTTAATTTTATGAGAAGACACAATCCATTGAAAGGATGGGACCAGGATTACAGATCAAAGGGTAATTCTGTATGATAAATCTGTCAACATGGTTTTGGCAAGGAATTAAAATGTGATCTTTTATAAGTTATCAGAATGACATCCCTACTGCACTTCCTCATGTCTACAAGATTGACACAATTTCAGTAGAAAATTTATGGAGATAGAAAGTATAAGAATAGACGAAGAAACCTTGAAAGTCAAAACATTATATGATCAAAAGACCATTTCATCCCACCCTTCCAGTTAATGGTTACTGTATTAAGCAGTGCAGAATTTTTTAAAAATTCATTACTTTAACAGTTTATTTGCTAGCTCATGTGTAAGCCACTAAGAAGATAAATGACACTCAAGTGTCATAATTTTACAAGATAACAGGGAGGAACTCTAGCATAAAGGTCATTATCCTCATCCCTTACCTTCCACCATCCATCCTGTTCTAGAAGTTGATAGCCATAAAGGGGAAAATCAAGGAATCATGCTGAATTCTCTTCTGGAATCTCTGTGAAAAGTCCAATTTCAAGACTATTTTTACTTTCTAGTTAAATCTGCTTCCTTGTTATAGATCAAGGCAGCTGTTTCCTTAGGGGCTATCACCTGGAGATTCTGTTTGGCTCCTGGAAGCTGCCCACATATCCTTGTGACATAGACCCCGAAGGCAGCTCATAACACTAATACTTGCTCTCTGCAAAATCATCTAGAATGCAGCACTCTCAGTTTCCCTTCTGAATTTAATTACAGAAAAATCTGTGCTATTAAAAGATTTATGTCATTAGCTTAGGACTAGCCAAATAAAAACTTTTTCTGATAGATAAAGACTCCATAGAGCATAACCTGATCACAGAAGGAAAGTTTCTAATTTTAATTGCATGGTTGTTTATCTGCAGTTATTTCTCTAGAATGCCTCCTTTTTGTCACATAAAAATACTGTACTTGGATTATATGTGTGTGTGTGTGTGTGTGTGTGTTGAATGTACATGAATCCTTCCCGTTTAAATTGTGCATGATTTTACCTTTGGGAAATCACAAGTTTTCCATAATTTTTTTGTTCTGTGGGATGCACTGGCTGATACTGGTGTGAATTATTATAGCCTGGTTAATCCTCTCCAGTCCTTGTGATTTGTTTAGAGCCAGATCATCTAATGGGGTTAAATTGTTTTCCTGAATGAAACCTAGAAATAAAGCTGTCATTTGATACAGACTGTTAAACTGTGAGCTACCACAAGCCAACCCATGATGAGAATATATCTGATAATGAATGTGACACTGAAGAAATTAATCATGAGACAGAAAGAGAAAGGGTGAGATTATTCAAACTCTATTATTCAGTATGAGCTCTGATATACAAGTAGGAAGCAACTAGCTTCCCAGAATTTGGATAAAATGATATCTCTATGTATAATTTATGTTAGATTTATCTACATTTTAACAGATGAGACAAAACACTAGAGCATTGCTAGATCAGGCACTTCTTTCTATTATTTGAAAGAGACAAAAAAAGAGACAGAGACAAAAAAAAAAACCCACAATAAAAATGATACAGAATTTCAAAACAAGATGATAGGAAATTAACAGTGGTTGTTATATTGCATATTGTTATGTTTAAAGTAGTAGCTCAGATTACCAGGTAGAAGCATGCAAAATTGATCAAACAATATAAGCACTAACGGTTGCTTTTTCACTGCCTGTCAAACACGGCTGACTCTGTGTGTGTGCTCTCCCTCCTACCGTCCCCAAATGCCACTGAAATCCACTCAGGTCTCTCTTCCACCAAGCCGTAAATGCTGCAGAATTCACAGCCTGGAAAGAGACCTTCTGTGAAGCTGCACAACTGGGACACAGGATCACTGGGGGTGGAGAAAACAACACAAATCAGCTCTATTTCCCGCTGGCTCCCATAAACCACCGAAATCTCAGATCAAATTAAAACCCAGCAAGCAGGAGCATGCCTTTGACCCGGAAGTAGAAGGGGCAGAACAGTGCACAGGTGCAGGTTTGCCACCTCCTGCCGGATGACAGGGGGCCGCTGAGGTGACTGGCTTCAGAAAGCCTGGAGAAACTGGGACAGAACTGCAGAGGAAGGAACTGGGTAGAGCCAACCGCAGCGCCTCTGGTTGACTCCCAGTGTAAAACTCAGGTTGTTACAGCTGAGTCCAAGGTGGGCTGGGGACACCCACCATCATGCTGAGGACTCCAGAGGCTTTGCAAGTTTGTGTGCTTCTGTTTGTGTTTTGTTTGTGTGCTTTCTAATTTTTCTATTTTTTCTTTTAGTAACAGGTCTTTGTATCTATGATTCTATGGTCATGGCTATGTATATAAATTTTCTACTGCTGCTGGTAAAATACTCCATGTAGTTATGCCTGCTTCAGAGGTTGTTTCCAGTGTTTTCTACACTTGCTTGACAGTTCAACAGTTTGATACCAATAGCTCTATTTCTCCTCTCATCTGCTGTGTACAGCTTATCCTTTACTTACCTTATTTTCCTCCTCATAACTTCTGTTTCTTGGCTTCTCCCCCTTAGGTATTTTATTTATAGTTTTCCTCTATCTACCTTTTATGCATAAACTATTAAGATTAATCTAAGTACAATACTATTATAACATCGCACATTCAGTTTCCCCTCACCCAGGATTATTTTCCAGGATTTCTATAGTTAGTGTATATGTTAGGTTATTAACCAGATTTGCTTTCTCTGCATGATTTTTCTCTCTCTACTTAAACTCACTCCACCGTTCCCTTCCCTTAGTTTCTTTCTCACGTATTTCTCAGTATCCCTACCTCTCTCCATGTTATCTGGCATATAAAAACTACTACAAAATCATAATTTGTTTTCTTTTTTTTCTATTCTGGCGTGTATGTGAGGGTATATGTCTATGAATAACTGTATATGAGTGTTAACTGGGGTTAGTGTTTCCACACTGCTTTGCATTGACCTGTCACATTTTCACTCATCAAAGATCATTGCTTAGGCCTTTAAACATAGGATCTCTGCTAAATTATAGCTTGTATTCTGCCTGCATAAAAAGTCTTACTTTCTATTTCTAAACCCCTCCCTTACGCTCTTTCTTTCACCTCACACATATCTTCTCTAATCCCCTCCACTCCTTCTGTTCTTTATGGATATAAAATATCATTAAAAACCACATTCTCTTCTTTTGTTTCTCTATTATTGTTTCTTTTTAATCTTTTGTTTTCTCAATTTCTCTTATATTTAAGATTACTTTTTCTTTCTTCTTCTATCTCCAGTTAATCTTCTACCTTTAATAATTGTTCACATTCTTGGTTTACTGAAAGAATAGTAGATTTTCTCAACAAGTTCTAATTTTATATTGATATCTAGTTGGCACTTGGCATGTTTTATATTAATTTATAGTTGGTACTTTGCCTGTACTTTGCATGTCCTACTGTTACCATTCAATTCCGTGGATCTCTATCAGAAAGGCAGAGTTTGCCAGCCTAGTTTATCTATCACAGTCAATACAAAAAATTACCAAAAGTTTGGGCATTTAAAATGTATTGATACTTCTAAAAAGAAGTATAACTATCTCTTAAGTACATAAAAAGTGCTCAGCATCTGTTGCTTTAGGGTAATTGAAATCTAAGCAACACTGACATTCCATTTTAATCTAGAATGAAAGAGGACCCTAATCAACAAATCTGGGGAGGTTTGAGGGGAAAAGAGATCCTTTTATGTTATTGGTGGAAATCTAAACTAGTACAACCACCATAGAAATAAATGGAGATTCTTCAGAAGAATTAAAAATAGAAATTCCATTTCACCTAGTGTACATCTCCTAGTATCTTCCAAAAGAGGTAAAGTGGGGCTGGGGATTTAGCTCAGCGGCAAAGCACCTGCCTGGCAAGCACAAGGTCGTGAGTTCGGTTCCCGGTACCGGAGAAAAACCAAAAACAAAAAAACAAAAAAACAAAAAACAAAAAAAAGAGGTAAAGTCACTTTATTACATCATACAGGAGGCCTATTGTGCTTATACAAGTACAATTTAATGTAGCTGAGTAATGGAAACAGCCTTCATACTCAGTAACAGGTAAGTGAATAAAGAAAACAAGAAAATGTGTTACATGTACACAGCAGAATATTTCTCATAAATGGAGTCATTTGTAGGAGCATTCATAGATCCGGAGACTATATTGTTAAGTGCAACAAATCCAAACATGGATGGTTAAATATTGCATGGTTTCTCTTATATGAGATCCCCTAAATATACATAATTTAAAGAGTAAAATTAAGAAAGACAAAAGGAAATAAGGAAGTAGACATTTTGAAGAGGAAGAAGAAACCTGGGGAAGTAAATTTAGAGGGTAAAATAGTATCAGAATTATTATTTTAATGCATTTGTATTATGCACCACAAATATATGCTAATAGTTTTTTGCTAAAAAATACATTTTAGTTGAAATGTAAATCTTCATTAATTTATTTGTTGAGGGATAAATTTTATATTTTAACTTGAAATTAGTTACTGGGAACAATAAAGTGAATTAGATTAAAAATGGTATGAGAAGAAATTTTAGCCTCCATAAAAACTGATTTTCGTGGAACGAAATAATAGCACAAATATCACCTACTTCTATGTTAATTCTATGTGGAACATAATGCATAACCATTGCACTCAAAATTGCCATTCTCCTTAGTTACATTTTCACAGCCTTTTTTTTTTGTTATTTTTTGGTACTGGGAATCAAACTCAGGTCCTTGTGCTTACCAGGCAGGCACTGTGCCACTGAGCTATATCCTCGGCCTCATTTTCGCTGCTATAACAAAATACCCGACACTCACAAGTTATAGAAGGAACCTTTCACTTAGTGTCAGTTTGTGGAGGTTTCCGTGCATAGCTGTCCCCAAGGCCAGGTGGCAAGGCAGGAAGACAAAACAGAGAAGAAACAGCTCATGGCATGGGAGGCCAGAGCTAGAGAGACAAATCAAGAGAAGACAGCGATAGACTACTCCAGGACACATGCCAATGACCCACCTCCTCCCAGCAGGCTTCACTTCCCAAATGACATTTGGCTACAAGCTCGGTGGACTAATCCTCTGCTGAACAGCATACCCACATGAGGTAATCATCTCCAAAAAGCCTACCCATGATCTCATGGGGCCTTAAGGGAACATCTAGATATAAATCAAACACTCTTTAATGTAAATATGTTAAAACTAATGACAAACTAGGAAAATATTTCTTATTTATCCTAAGTTCAAAGATGAATGTAAGAAGACTTCAAAACTCTTTAAGTAGCCCAACATTCCTACTAAAAATATAAATTAAATGAAAAATGAATCACAGAGGAAAATACAGCAAACTTGACTAACAAATTGTCTTGTCATTCTTAGGTGATGCTGCCCAAGTGTGTGAGTTCTCCGGATATTGCTTATGTTGTTGAGCTCTCCACCAAAGAGAAACCATCACAATTGTGTCAGCACAAACTTACTATGACATTGCAGAATAATTCCCACCTAATGGTGTAGTATTCATAAGTAGAAGTGTGTGTCTGGTTAGGTTTGTCTTCATTTTTTCTACCAATGCTTCCTGAAGTGGGAGTTTTGCATAATGTCAAAGGGTCTGCTTTCTGTGCTTAATCCAATAGATGCATCCTTAGGAAATCGGAATTATGACAGTTACCTACACTATAATCATGCAAGTGGAATTGGGCTGAATGTAAGTGTATAGTTCTAGTAAGCATCACATTTCCAGAGATGCTACAGAAGCAAAAATATACAGGTAGACCATGCTTCTATAGACCTAGAACTAGATAATGTCAAAACTATTTTTTTAAATACTAATTTTGTAACTCAATTGCAGATGTTTGTCATCTGTGTTCTAACTTTTTAAATTGTTTTCTCTCAGATTGTGTCATTTTGAAGTAAGTGTTAATTTACTTGACAAGGCTGCTTCAGATAATATCTTTTATTGAACAATATTATTTAAAGATTTCCATGACTCTCAATGAACGAATTGTTAAAAAAAATCATCTATTACAGAAAATATGCTTGAATAGATCATTGAAATCATGATTAATATTTTTCATAGAATACTGACTTAAATCCTCTCATTTATTTTCCATAAGTAGACAAAAATCAATTTTTCAAGGTTTTTTTTTGTGTGTGTGAAGTTTAAGTTTATAGGAAGTTCTTCCTAATTTATTACATTACTTCATAATTAATTAAAATGTCATTTTATGTTATTTTAATACTTATGGGGAAAGAAACACTGAGAGATGAGAATCTCATTACCAAGGAATTTTGTAAGCTAATTAAAATTTACTTTTGTATTAGATGAGATGAATCAAAAACCTGCATACAAATTTTTAGAACTATTCGAGCATAGTTTGCAAAAGAGAAACCAAGAAGTTTTTAATTAAAAATTCAGTAAGTAGTCGATAAAGAGCTCAAAATTATAGTTGACTGATGATACATTTTGGCCTACGTACTCTCTGTAACAAAAGAAATAAAAATATATACATGAATTAATGGGAAAGAAAACCAAAGTTCAGAGAGAAAATATAAGGGAAATAAAACATTCAAGTGACTTTCATTTGCTTTTAAAATTTTGTTTTGTTTTCTTTAAATATATTTAATTTTAACTAATGATTTTATTAAATAATTTTCTGTACAATAACTGAGATGATGGTAACATGAGAACGATGTAAAATCATAAATTTATAATAACATGCTTTTCAATATTATTATGAAACGAAGAAGAGAAGTAGAATGAAAAATGCAGGTTGTTGTAAGCCTAGGGTTATTTTATCCTTGAGCAAAAATATTGAGATATTGCTTGTTCTTTAGTGAAGAATTTGTTTATAAAGAGTTTGAGGTGGGCAGTACAAATCATGTGAGCATGAAGCATGAACGGTGAAAGTGAATAAACATAGACAGAATCATCTCATTTAAATAGAAACCACGGCATGATTTACAGCAACAATCAAGCTGTCATGCGCGGTTCAGTGCGCAACTGCAGGATCTGCTTTTGTAAGGTGATGAAGCATTTCAGTACAAGAGCGGGGAAGGATCAAGGACCAATGGTGTACCTGGTCTGCACTGTCTTTTTTGTACACGTGGTCACTGTATTGAGGCCCACTGTACCTGATTCCATCCTCACACTGAGGATTTTCTGAAAATACATTAGAAGCTCGCCTATATAACAGTTGGTCTCTTGGATTTGAAATGTTGACTGTGAGACATTTTTATTCTCTATGATGGGTCCATGAACGGAGATCAGGGCTGAGTTTGCACTAGGATATGAGTAAAATTAATAAGTGATAATGTTCAGCAGAAAAAGCTTTTCAGATGTTTATTGTATTATGCAGGTAAATTAGGGAAAGTGTAATAGGGTCAAGGTGAAGGTTGAGTCCTGCTAAAACTGGTTGATAGAAGAATTTAAAGGAGGGATGATTACAAATCTGGATAGGATGAACAAAATTGGCAGATACGTAGTAAAGAATCCTTAATCAAGCAACAATGGGAAATATTAACAGTCTGACAGATACGTAGTAAAGAATCCTTAATCAAGCAACAATGGGAAATATTAACAGTCTTGGAATGGAAGGGGGAATGCAGATGGAGCTGTCAGAATTTAGCTGGAATTATACCTGTACATGTACACCTCTGGCTTGTTTGTAAAAGGTGGTAAAAATTATAATCTAACTTATTTCTTATCATTGTAACTCTTACTACCACTTGCTTCTACCTGAAATTAACTATAAGAGAAAGGCCATGTAAGAACAATTAATGCAACATGTAAAACTCAAACATGAAAGACACAGAGACATGCAGAGAACCAATCTGGCAAAACAAAAGGAAACTCAAGCCAGTCTATCCACTTGTCTTATGGATACACTCTGACATTCTGTTAAATGGAAACCTTTTTCTCTAAATCTCAAAGCCAAAGAGCCCTATTAGACACTACTGCACTTTACAGTGATGTCAGTCCACATGTATTCCTATCCTTGATTGAGTTGTAGCTACAGCTCCCCAAAATGCTGAATTCTTAGACCCTGCGGACTACAAAAATGGCTCATTTAGATTAGGTCTTTGCAGAAAAAATCAAATTAATATGAGATCATTTGTTTCTTAATCAAATATGACTTATATTCTTATATGAAGAGGGAAATGTAAACACAAATAAATAGTGTGCCCTGTGACTACACAGAGGAAAGATACCTTTTCAAGGACTGTTGAGGAAATACAATTAAAATCTGCTTCAAACCCCCAAGTCCCCTCCAAAAAGATAGTAGAGAAAAAAACATGTTTCTTACTAAATAAATGCAACACTAGAATGCGGTATGCATCAGAGGCAATCTGCTAAGACATGCAGAGACAAAAAGAAATCCCACCTTTTGAAAGAGCCAAGCATATAATACCTATTAGATACATGATGTCAAGATAAATAATAATATTCTTCAGGTAAGAAGACTTGACACTACCATTTTTCACATATAGTTCATTCCAACTTCGCCTGGCAATTTGGGTGACCTTCAGTTAGTGAAGTGACTTTACCCAGAAGAAAAACAAGCCTTCCATGTCTTTACGACAGGTGACAGTTTTGCACTATGGAGAGAGGCTGCCATTGAATTTCGGATTTTACCTCTCCGCACAGATTGGAAGATAAGGATGCAGTTTCCTTGGATGGTGACATTTCAAAGACATAATATGGACCCCAGGGTTTTGAAAAGGATATTCTTGCATCTTACAACTGACCAAAAGCTTATTTTTCCCTAAATATCTATTTAAACTTAAAAGAGAAAGTATTTACCATTTGCTTTGCAAACAAGCTCCTCTTAGAAAAATAATGGGAAGGAATTTCTTTTCTTCAGACATGAGCCTTTCACTTTTACACTTTGTTTGTCCTTTCCAGACTAAGGTGTACATTGGAGGAATGATTGGCAGGTAGGCCAGCAAACTGAGGGCAGCTCTGATGGTGGGTGGCTCCATCCAATAAGCTTTTAACCCAGACCCTATAAAAGCAAAACGAGGAGGAAATTCTGCCTGCATTTAAATTTTCCTTCAGCTTGAGTTGGTGCATCTTTTACTACTGCAATTGGCTGTGGATTTGAGACTTGTTACTTTGTGTTCTCAATGCAGATTCATACTAATAACTCTCCAAGGAGCTTCCAGGCCTTTTGTATCCAGTTTGCCACGCATCATTGGTCCTTCTTGTTCTGTGGTTTGCTGAATCTGGGCAGCTACTGGGTGCTCTGGCTGTCCAGCAAGCAGATGGCTACCATGATCTATACCACCTCTGATCTTGTCTAGTCGATCTTCTTGGGTACTATTCTTGTTTTTGATGCTCCTCTGGAGAAACACTTGCCCATACATTGTGTAGCAAAAATTAGAATATTTAAAAAAAAATAATAGAGCGCAAGTGCATCAGGTGCTAGTAATCAGCCATCTTGCTGGAACACCAGAAATAACTGTTTTTCAAATTTTATTTCTCTATGAGACCTGATAAGTTGTATTTTTCAAGAATTTCATACAGTTTGCACAAATGCCAATTTTATTTTGCTAAGTTTGTTTAAAATATGCTATTGTATTTTTTACACATCTGTAATAATGTTCTCTCCTGGTGTAATATGACACTCATGAGAAGCATGCAGTAGGGCAATTTATGGGCTTCAAGATCCATTGTCATGTTTTTTCACACAATGTTGTCTAAGCTGAGGATACTTATTTATTTATTTTTGGTACCAGGAATTGAACTCACAACCTCATGTTTGCCAGGCAGGTGCTGTGCCACTGAGCTAAATCCCCAGGCCAGGAAAACTATTTGAACCATAGGAAATATGGCAATGAATTCATGTTATATGGTTAATATCAAGTGTTCCATCTCTCAGAAGCACATGGCTAAAGGAAAGAATGAAAACACTCTCACTCATATAAGTCATAAGTCTGGGACATAGTGAGAACCTTGTTTTTATACTAAGACCAGGCTCTGGGACCTTGCACTTGTCTTCCTTGCCTTACACTGAAGTTACATTAGTGTTCAAGGGAATTATTAAACTGCTGTTTTGATGGGAAGGGCCTTTTATTGAGCTGTGATCTGCTGTAACTGCTCTTCCAGACTTACAAAAAAGGAATCACACCAATTATTCTCAGATTAAAAAAAAAAAAGAACACAAAAGAAAAACTTAAAAGAAAATGATTCTTCCAAACCACTCTGCAAGAGAAGCATTGCTGGAATGCCAAAACCAGATATCATCCCTAAATCCTGGAGAGGTTGCATCAATGTTGTCAAAATGCCCATATTCCCAAGATTATTTTAGATTTAATGCAACCCCAATTAAAATACAAACAACATTCCTCACAGAACTATAGAAAATGATCTTAAAATGTATATGGATCCAGAAGAGACTCAGGATAGTGAGAACAGTCCTGGGTAACAAGAGCAAAGCAGGAGGCAAGGCAATGCCAGACTTCAAGTTATACTACAAAGCTGCAATAATAAAAATAGTTTGGTACTGGTACAAAAACAGATGTGTGGAATAATGCAATAGAGTAGAGGTCACAGAAACAACCCCAGGTATATTTAATTACCTGGCCTTTGATAAAGAGGCCAAAAGCATAAGTAAAGCATGCTCATAAACCTGGTTATTCACAGGCTGAAGGTGTAAGCTAGATTCATATCTCTCTCCATGAACTGAAATAAAAATAGATTTAAAAATCTATATATTAAAATAGAAACAATCTTCGGGAAAATAAAATAGGTAAAACTGTTAAAATCATAAATGTAGGCACAGATTTTCAGACAAAAACACTAGATGAACAAGAAATAACATCAAAAAATGGGATTTTATCAAAGTAAAAATCTTTTGCAGAGCAAAAAACAAAGAGAAAACAGACAGAATGTGAAAAAAAAAGTTGCCAGCTAATCTCAGAAAAAAGAGTAATATCTAGAATATATAAAGAAAACACAGAAAAATTTCAATCCCCTAGAATAAAAGATCCAACCACAAAATGGGTGACTGAATTGAATGGACACTTATCAGAAGAATACCAATGACCAATAAATACATGAGAAAAGTTCAACATCACAGGCCACTAGAGAAATGTAAATTAAAACACTTAAATTACATCTTACTTCAGAGAAAATGGCTGTCATTGAGAAATTAAATGATAACAAATGCTAGTGAGGTTATGGGGGAAGAATGAAACCCTTTTACATAGTTGGTAGAACTATAAACTAGAACAACTACTATGAAAATCAGTATGAAGCTTCCTCAACAACTGAAAAGAGAAATTGCATTTGACCTAGCTATTCTCCCTTTCAGTAAGTTTCCTAGAATTTAAAGACAACATATTACAGTGACAATTGAACATTCATATTAATGTTAGCACAATCCATAACAAATAAGTCTCAGAAATGGCCTATATGTCCAGTACCAGTTGAATGGTGGTATTTATACAAAATGGAACATTATCCTGCAAGAGAGAAGATAAATGACTCATTTCCAAGAAAATGAATATGTCTTGAATCTATAATATTAAGTGAAGCAAACCAGACCCACAAACTTAACTATCATATGATTTCACTTATATGAGAAATAATATAATAAAATTATATTAATATTATAATAATGTTTATACAAAATATAAACAAATTAAACAGCAAAATGAAAAATATACAATAAGGAAATAGTGAAATAGATCTTTCATAAATGGGATGGGATCAAGGGATATCAGAGAGGTGGGTGCAAAAAGAATTAAGATGTGTCACATATATGTATCAATTATCCACAATGAAAATATTAATTATGTATTAAAACACTTACTAATAAAAATGAGAACTCTTTGGCATTGAAAGGTGATCATAAGAATATTCTGTCTAAAACAACACACTTCTTTACTTAACTGAAACAAACAATATAATGTGCAATGTTTTTCAAAACACATTCACAAGAATACTCAGAATACCATTATCTGCAATAGTTTGAGACTAGAAAAAAGCCTTATTAATCAAGATTAGATTCACTAATTTTCTTATACTATGCTCATGTAACATAGTCAAACAACAAAAACAAAAACTTCTGCTGTAAGCAACAACATGGATTAGTGCACCACTATAAAATCACATGAAATAAGTCAGGCCTACACGAGTACATGCTATGTAATTCGCCTTTTAAAGGAAGAGATAAATTTGGGCCTTAGAAGCCAGAACAATAGTGATTTTGATGGGATTGCAGACTGGAAAAGAACACCAGTAAGGTTTTGGCGATTCAACAAATGTTTTATATCTTGATTTTTAGGTGGATTTATGTATTTTGGTAGAAGTTCACTTAAATTAAATATTTTTATGATGTGTATACTTATAGAGTGTACTTCTAAAATATAAGTTTCCTATACAGTAATTATAAAAGTGAATAAATTTTGTAGAAACAGTAGTATAATATAGTTTCACAGTAAACTTGTTGAAATTTAGTTAATTATATTTAAAAGGTAATTTAAGCTCTGGGAATACTGTAAATTTCTATTTGAATTATTGTATAAAATATACCTAAAACAGTAAAAGTAATGTTTTAAAAATGAAATCAACTGTCAACAAATTATCATTAAAATTTGTTTTTCTTCTTATATCGTTTATAAAGCAGTAAACAAATGCTTGAGCATCTTAAAAATGAGTCATACAGTATCTCTAAAGGTACACAAACTATTACTTATGTGGGGATTTCATTTAGCTTTGTGTTTTTGTATACTACTATTAAAATGCAATTATTTCAGTTGTTCAAGTGAAAGAATAAACAGAATTAGCAGCATGAATCTCATCTCAATGTAAATAGAAAAATGATCAAATTGTAGTTATCTTTGTACTTGGGAAATGAACACTGACAACAATTGCATGAAAAAGACTCATAAAATGATTATGGTATTTCAAGTTACATGTGCAATAAGGCATAAAAGTAAAAGTAATTTTACTCTAATTTTGTACTTGAATTATATAAATAGCATACACTCAAAAAATAGAATGCTTTCAGAATTACATAATTTGGAAAATTGGTAATTAAAAAAACAAAAGTTATCTCAAATTTATACTGTTTTTTAGAATTACATTCACAAGAGCAATATAAAGACACATTTAAAATGATACATATTAATGATGATGCATCATAATAATTAAACTTTAAGTATTTTTCCCAGACTACTTTATATCAAATCTTCTATTAATTATTTATAAAGAATTCTCTCTCACAGTTTGCTATTGCTGCTAAATCACAGTGATACACTTAAAGCAAATAGGAAAAGAATCAAGATATATTGTGTAAGGAACAAATTCCCTATGATAAAGGTGATCCTTATGTACCAATAAAATGTCCCAATGAAATTAATTTTGAAAAATGCATTACCTTAAAATTATGAAGATTAAAGGTCAAAATCAGTTTATCTGGGTTCAGTTTACTTTGCTGGCAAGGATGGCACCCTCTGGAGCTGCAAGGGGAAATCTGTTTCCTCATTTTCCAACTTCTAGAAGTCACTTGTATTCCTTGGTTTATGGCCATTTCCTTCCTGGACAAAATCAAAATAGCTGTTAAAGTCTTTTTATGTTTCATTCTGTAATGAAAATACCTCTGCCTTCCTCTTGTAAGGCATGTGATCACATCAGTTCCTTGTAAAGAATCCCAGATAATCTCCCTAAAATTCCTAATTTAATCACATCTGTAAAGTCCCTTTTGCTATAAAGAAATATCTCCATAGATTCTGGGGATTGGAACTTAGATATCTTGGAGGAGGCAATTTTTGACATTTGACACTTCTTTCTTCCTGTACTTGGTTCATTTTAAATCAGAGAATTGTTCTTAATAATAATAATAATAATAATAATAATAATAAACAGCAATAATAAATGGAAACTTGGAAAGATACTGTTTCTAAGAGAAACTAAAGTCTATATGCTTTACCGATTTAGAAAAAGGAAAATCTGAACAATGGAATGTGGTTACTTTCAGAAAAAGGGAAAGGATTACTCTATCTCAATAGGAATATAGATTAATTTTTGTTCAGCATGAAGCGAGGTTTATAGGAAAACTTGGTTAACACCA
This sequence comes from Chinchilla lanigera, assembly GCF_000276665.1. Taxonomy (NCBI): domain Eukaryota; kingdom Metazoa; phylum Chordata; class Mammalia; order Rodentia; family Chinchillidae; genus Chinchilla; species Chinchilla lanigera. The sequence goes on from NW_004955417.1 coordinate 18,405,979, forward strand.
CATGAGACATTTAGGCCACATGGCAAATATTACAAATTATTTTTAAAATAACAAAGTATTTAAAATAAGACAAAAGTAGTAGTTATATATTAAGTTTTTGATAGCAAATATAGGGTTAATCAATAATTGTGACAGTATATACTCTTACTTAGATTTCACATGTGGTGACACAATAGTAATTATAGATCTTATACTAATATACTGTTATACATTGTTCAACTATAGCATGTACTCAATGGATTTTTTTCTATATTGGATTTTTTCTGTCCAGTGTTTGAGTCCTTTATGTATTTTAAATATTAATTTGTGGCAGAAGATTAGAGTAGGGCAAGCTGGATAGACAAGTGGGTGTGATCTGTCAATCACAGAGACCCAGGACACATGTACAGAGAACAGTTTCCAGGCCCTGCTCCTGGGACTAATCAGAAAGTGCTATTTTCAATTCTTCTATCATGAAATCAAGCAAATTTCTTTATAAGCCTAGATCTAATGTCGAGATGAGAAATGGGAAATATAAAAGCCACCTAACTTTAACCTCATGGTCACTCTGAGGTTCTTTCAGTGGTCCACACACACAGCACAGCATACTTCCTTTTTAAAATCTTTTCTTTAAATAAATGTACAACCTGCCTACCTTTTTCATGTCCCTCATCCACTTCTTTGCTCAGGACACCAAGAACCCAGAAACAGTCTATGAATCCCCAGAATCCAGTAAAGATATCTTTTGCAGAGTTGTTTGCAAATATTTTCTCCAAATTTTTAGCTTGTCTTTTTTATATTTTAAGAAATAAAAGAAGGAAAATGTACTAACAAACAAACATCCATTTACAAAATAGCATAAGAACAATACAAACAAAACAGAGTTACAGACAAAGTTGTAGGAAATTAACAATGGTTGTTGTATCACTTATTGATATCTTCAAAGTGGTTTCTCAAGAAAACAAATAGAGACATACAAGGTTGATCAAACAAGTAATCATTAACTTTTTCTTTCGGTAGAGGAATAAAACACAGTACTACAACTATGTTAGCCATCCTGTATATACATACTTGCATAATTTCCCCTTCTTTACCTTCTCTTTTCCCACAACCCAGCTGCTCTTTACTTTTGAGCATTTTCCTTTTTTTTTTCACAATGTCTATCATACCCCTTAGTTTTTATTCACTGTTTCAGGTCTTACACTAGTGAGACAATATGATTCTTACACATTCAGGTCTGATTTATTTCACTTATGAGTATGGTCTGTAGTTGTGACCATTTACCTATAAAAGCCTCGAGTTTATCTTTCTTTATAGCTGAGTAATATTCCATTATATAAAAGTATCACAATTTTTTTATGCAATCCTCAGTGGATGGACATTTGGGTTGCTTCCAGTTTAGCAATTACAAATTGCACTGCTATGAACATGGGTGCACATATATCACTGTAATAAGACATTTTCAGATCTTCTGGGAAAATACCCAGAAGGGGAATTAGCTGATTTTTTATCCACTTAGTAATGTTTTTAACTCAGCAAAATTTTTAAATTTTGATTTGCAATTGTGGATAAGTTCAGGAACTTTTTACATAGCCCTTGATTCTGATGATTTGCAATGATTTTACTTTAGAAATTGGTTTACATTGTCCAAGTTGAGAAAAGATTTTACATTACCTCAAAATCATCACAGCTACACATGTTTGGACTTCTGTTAACTTTGGCATAGAAAAATCTTCTAATATGATAAAGCAATCTGTGATAGCTTCTCCTTCTAAATGATGGTTCTAACATTCCTATTATGGTAAAAATTACCTTAACATCGGTAGCTTACATTTATCATCTTGAAGTTCTGGAGGTCGAAATCCAAAATGGCCTAAAATTAAATGCTGGCATGGCATTGTTGTGTTTCTTTCTGTAGTCTCTATAGAAGATTCTTTTTTCTTGCCATCTTTAGGCTTTAAGGAGCTCACATCGTTACCCCATGACCCTTGTTCAGCTTTAGAGTCAATAAAGAATATTTTTCTCTTCACACTGATGTTACTGACAATCCAGAGACACTCGTTAAAGCAGCACATCACTGTGACTGCATCATACCTAGCCACAAAATACAGACTAGCTCCTCAAATCCAAGGGAAGCTAACTGTCTTGGTTACTTTTCTCTCATTGCTGAGACAAAATACCTGACGCCCAAAATTTAGCAAGGAAAGGTTTACTTAGCTCATAGTTTGTGGAGGTTTCAGTCCATACTCGGCTGGCTCCAAGGCAGAGTGGCACATGGAAGAGGGCAAAGGTTCATAGCAGGAGAAAACAGAAAAGCAACAAAAGCAAAAGGGAGGAGTGGCAGGGAGAGGGCCTAGCAAGCCTCTGTCACTCCCTTATACTGTATGCAAACTACCTGCCCCCAGGAGGGGGCAGGTGTAACACTCACACCCATAATCCCAGCATTGAATCATGAATCAATCCTAAACTCTAAAAGTCTGCCCCGCGACTGCATGAGGCTTTGGGGTGACATACAGCCACAAACCATGATAGTAACTATCAGCTTTAATTTTTACCTGATGCCTTATTTCCTCCCTAGTATGTAATACAACTCATGAATTTTCCAGGAAATAGACCATGGGCCTCTCTAGGAAATTATCTTCTTTCTACATGCTGCAGTACCTGCTCCTGTCAAGGTGCTATTGGAAAGAAAGCCATGGACTAAACTAATCTCTCCACCCTGTGTAGATACAGGCACACGAAGAAAAATTGTGTAATAGTTTACATTCTCAAAACATCATCTAATTTTCCTTGTCACATGACTGTCTTAGTTTGCTACAAGAAGATGCACTGAAAAACTTGGGCACCATGATTATCAGCATATGAGATTCAAAAATAGAAGAAAAGCTTCAATTTTTTCCTGTTTTTCTTTCTTTACTTGTCCCATAACAAAGCAACTTCTAAACAAGCAATGACAGAGCAACCCAGTTAAAAATATAACTTTCTAGTTTGAGATCTTTTCTCCCCAGAGCCTTAATGGAGGCAGTGAAAACAGTGTTGAACAAAGGGCATAAAGGTTAGACAGAGACAAGCAAAGTTCATGTTCCAACTACTCCTTTAAAACAATCCTATTAACCCTCAGTGAAAACATACTTTGTTCTAAGTTGCTGGAAGTCTAAACTCTCCTTAGTGAATAGACTTTAGACTGCTACATGAAAACCTCTTAATAATGTTAGCCATGTCAAATATTTCCCCCCAAGAGGATAAATTTTAAATGAATCTTTGAGTTTCTTAGGAAAGAATGGGAATGTCGCCTCATGTGCAAGGCAGGGTGTTTGCTTTGTTTTACTTACACTTTGAGTAAAAGAAAATGGAAAATTTAAATGACTGGCCACAAAAATTTCAGAAGATTTAGATGAAAATACTAAGCATGGCCTCTGCTGATATTTTAAATTCTCTCTGGACACGTTCAATTCAAAATTGATATTCATTCTGCTGAATTGCTTTTGTCTTAACTTTTATAAGATAATAGAAAAGTTTACTTAATAAATACCACCACAGTTTTTAATTGGCCTAATTTTAATGTAGTTTTCCTTATTGTTTATTTACATTTACTTTTTATTGTGGGGTTGGGGATTGGACTCAAGCCCTTGAACATACAAGGCTAGTACTCTATCAATGAGCTAACCCTCAACTCCAATTAAATCTACTTTTAAATGTAGATTTTTTTAGAATAATCTTTTCACAATAATATTTTGCATATCACAACAAAAATATAATAAATATTAAAATTGGTTTATATATTTTCATTTTTGTTCAAATATGTATTCCTTCAAGAAATTTTGTATTGTGAAGTTACTATACTTCAACAATTACTTTATATTTCAACAATATACACATAGTAGATGTGTTAGTAGAAGAGACAGTTAAGTTAGATAGAAATATCATAGCCAGTCAGACAGGGCTAGGCCCTACAGGATGTTAATGAAAGAGATAGGACCACATTACAGTTGTGGCTGGAGATACATCTGTCAAAAGCCAGATAAAATGACCAGGTGGCGTTTTATGTCCTCTCCAAGGAATAAGCAATAAGTTCAAGATTGTACTATAATTCTCATCACTTGATCAAAAAAAGTCTAGATAGGCATCAGTCACCTAGGCGGGTGACCAGGACCTCCTGATCCATCCCTTCCTGGAAAGGTCTTTGTGCTTTCCATGTATATTTGCTAAGTGTTCTGCTTCTCTACTGGATCAATATTACTTAAGTGGCTACACTTGCAATCTTGTTGGTTTCTTATAGTTTTGACCTATGTTGGAACAGTCTCATGATTTTGCACCCACCTTGTGATTTTGCTCTATGAAACTTCCTCTGGGAAGTGGGGCTCAAGGCAACCCAGTTTTGGGTCCTATTCTTTCTCTTAGGAGCTATCACTATCAAATTTTTCCTGCTCTTAATCTCTGTTGTTTCTTAGAATTTATTCTTCTATTTTGGGGGACATGAATTTGGCATGTCTGATATATAGACATTTGGGGGTGTATTCTTTCTTATTTCCCTTATATCCATACCAGATGGGATCCATGGAGCTTCTGAGAGTGGAGCTGGTGAAACTTGACTGCCCCACACATGGGGTGGTGATATGGGGAAAAGTTTCCCAACCTGAACAATATCTGCGATGAGTTTGTGTTCTCTAAAAGCAAAGAATGAATTTAGGCACAATGGAGGTTAAGAGCAAAATATATTTATTGAAGGAAAGAAAACTTCTGTCCAAGAGAGAGGGACAGAAGGGGACCTGAGTGATTTTTAGGGATTTTATAGAGCAAAACCATAAGGTGAGGTAGGTCCAAGGTAAAAAAACATGGAAACTTGCTAGGTGGGCGTGGGGTGGGACAAAACTGTGGTCAACCAATAAGATTACAAGTATAATTGTTTAGGTAAAATTGATTAAATCGGGATAAAATGGGGAAGCTAGTCATGTGTGGACATGAGTACAGAACAGGAGCCTTTCCTGTAGGGGGTTGAGTTAGTGATTCTTCCTGGCTCTTAAAGGTGGTTGCTCCCTATTCAGATTATCAGTCCCTGAGGTCCATCCCTAGGGAAGTAGGTGGGCGCATGTGTTTAATCTTTTGTCCTGTCTTGATGTTGGGCCCACAGCTGGAGATCTCTGTCTGCCCCACTGTTGTATGGTATTTCATCTTTTGCACTGGTTCCTTGGAGGGTCTGGCCCTGTCTGATTGCCCATAATACTTCTAATGTTTCTATCTAACACAGCTGCCTAAAGCAGCAAGTTATAGACAAATTCACTCATTTCCATCACAGAAACAGTATTTTTAGGATTCCTTGGTAAGAAGCAGAAAGAGATTTATTAGGCAAAAATTTGAAAGTACATAATCAAAGAAATAGGACATGGGTCCTCCAAAGAGACCCAGGCACTCTGTGGCTTGGAGCTGGGTTTACTTGTGCAGATATGGGGGTCCCCCAAATGTGTTACCTAGGACTTGCATTCTAGGGTCTATTAGGTTTTGGCCCCTTGGTAGGCTCTACTAAAATGCAAACTATTTACAAATGTTTGAAATTGAGATATGCTATCCTCCCAGTGGTCACCTTCCTAAGGATGGGGTTGTTAGGAGGGAGAGTAATTCACAGGTGAAAGACACAAGCCTAGTTCTTACTGTACAGGTTTGTTGTCTGCAAGACTCCTAGGAATATTTCCTCTAAGGGGAAAAAATGTTCAATACCTTTTGTGAACTGAAGCCATAATTTTTTAAAAAATACAATTTTAGCATTACAATTTTCCCCTTCTCCTTTTTACCTATGCTTCTTCTATCCTACCTCACATGGAACAGGGACAAAATAGTTTTCTTAAGGCTTAGGTTCTAATAAATAATACTATATGACATATGAGATTATAAATGAAGCACTTCAGAGCCCAATGAAATCGAGACTGAAAGTTGATTTGTACTTTAGTGATCAGCAAAATTATTTTAACAATAATCTTTTTATTGTCCTACTGACATACAGAAGTCACAGACAATGTGCTATTTAAAAAATGTTGTAATATGTAATAATCACCATGGTTCAGAAAATAAATAGAATCAGAATGTGTGTATCCTTAAATAGTTTTCTTACCTAGGACAAAGGAAATTTTATTAAAAATTATTATCATGAATACATTTCATAATATATTTAATAGTGAGCAAATCTTCAAACAAAGTAATTCTTATTTATTCACAAAATTAAAACTACTTTCTGCTACATTTCTTTTTTGTTTTATTTTAAAACATTCTTAAATGTGAACAATACTAGCTTTATATATTATAAATCTTATATTTTGGGTTTCATTTTGCTTTGCTGTTACTTTTCAAGACAAACAGAAAGCAAATCATTGAACAAGAATAAAAATTTGGGTAGCTACAATTATTTCCAATAAATTATATTTTTACCCAATATTCAATATTAGAAATGAGAGAATGAAGGATATAAATCAGGAGGAACATTTGCAGAAATTTAATGAAAATATGGAAAGAAATACATATGTTAAATGTACACATAATGCTACTGTATTCACTTAAAGGTTTTTGTTTATCTCTTTGGTGATTATCAGTTCTAGTGTGCACACAGAAGCAAAAAGATACCTAAGTGATACTCCAGCCCCTCACATTATCCTCTGAATAATTAATATTGACCTGAATGTATTGAGAACAGAGAAAATAATAGGAAAATATCTTTAGATTTAGAGCTCATACACTAACGATGGATTGACAAATCATGGTCATTTTATTTTCTTAGCCTGGTCTATCATCAGTGGGTAGTCAGAGTTCTCTACAGACAGGTATTTCAGTTCTACACACCAGGAAAACATCTTCTTTTTAAGCTTGTGGAATCGTCTACGAGTAAAGTGCTGATATATTCGTGATGCATTATATTTGCTGAACCTCGTATGTATATTGCTGTGCGTCAGGGACAGGTTACTAGGATTTTGTGAGTGATGAACCGAGAGTCCGACGCTGCACGCAAAGGTCTGGAAAAAGCAACGAAGCTTGTGAAAGGAGAGTATGCTCAGCGTGAGGAGGCAACGTTAAATCGCAGGAGCACCGAGGGCGTACAATGTAGGGGTTTAAGCATCCCGTGGGTTTCGGAGCGCCAGTCATTCGGGTTTTGCGGAGCATGATCAACAACACCATGGACAGGGTGCTGAGTAGCAACAACCTCTCCTATTGTGCATTATCTTTCCCATAATTTTCCCAGTTACAACTGTATGGATGGGATGCAATTTGTACGCATGAACTGCCGATGAGCTCTAGGTGAAGAAAGGTCTCTACATGTCACGAAGCCAGGTCTGGATCACATGCGTCCTGGTTTGGAATTTTGGAAGGTTTTAGGTCAGACTTGGTAATTTTTCCGTTGTTTTGTTTTTATCTCTGCCTGTGTGTAGGAAGCCTTAGAACTCAGGTCAGGGGTTTGTGCCCTGAATGTTGCAAAGATTCAAGTGAGTGGAGCCCAGTAGTCCCATAAGCCCAGTTGTAATCTATTTGATGGGTATTACCTGTAGTTACAGAGAAGTCTGAATGAACCTATTCAAAAATACTTAGAAACTATCTCTGGAAGAGCAGTGAAAAAAAGAAATTGGTTTCAGTCATTAGTGAATGCAGAAGGTATGATATGAAGAGAGAGATTTCCTTCATTATAATTCATAATTGCCTGTAGGCAAACATATATCCTAGAGGTCAAAATGATTTTATTGTTGTTTTTAATAAAAAACATCCAATATCCTTTACAGAGATTTTACTCACACCTAAGTAAATTCTTCACCATGATTCAGTTTTATCATGTAATTAGAATGAGACTTAATATTAACATTCCCAAATTATATAAGTAATTAAATGATGCTTCAATTATAGTTATTAATTCATACAAAGCTGCTAGTTTAACTCCTAGAGGTACTCAATTTTGTAATAGAAGTCTTGAATAAGTGAATAATCACATTAGTCCACTGGTTTATGTGTACCTGTTAATTACCCAAAATTCTGATTTACTAAATTTATCAAGAAAATGACACTAAGAAATTATTTAAGCAAAATTTCTCCCAAGGTTTTTCATTCATATGATTTTCGCTTTATTTGATATTCACAATGATGTTCTGTCTCTTGAATATTTTTCTAATTCTGCTTTTGTCTACTTTCCCATAAATATAACATTGAAGTATTTGCCCAAGTTAATTTATTTACTTTTCAAGTTTCTTTCAAATCAGCAGTACCAGGTACAGCTTGTTGGAATTTCACTTGTGTTGTAAATGAATACCACAGATCACATTCAGTAATATGGTAGACCTTATGTATAGCAAATATATCAATCTATTGTTACTAGTTTGCAGCTTTTAAATTCCTGGAATAGAACATTAGATTTGGAATTCCAGGGGGCATAAGTATCACTGGGTATATTTCTTGAAATATAGACACCAGGACCCTACACAAGGGGATCTGATTCAGAGAACTGTGACCTATGGAGTAGAATTTTATAAATGCAGGCTCGGGAGCAAGAAGACATTGTTACAGGTACTGGGAATTCACAGCCCTCAGGTGTCTTAAAAAACCAAACAAACAAAATTGTTCTGACTTGTGCTCGCTGTGGGTTTTTATTTTCCCTGTGAAGACAAAATTACATTAAGGTAGAAGGATTGTCACAAATGATAAACATTTGGAAATAAAACTCGTATAAATTATTATCAAACCCCTTCCAGTTTATCATCTTAAAGTGTTCTCTTTCATCCAGGCTCTTTTTCAATAACCCAAGTATCAGTAGAAAAAAGATGGATTGGGAAAGTAATATCCATAAAACGAGTACAGGAAAATGTTGGCCTTCAGTTGAGAAGTTTGAACAGTGCTCTGTAGTGCTAACCCATACATGTGAGCCAAAACTGTATCTGCCAGACAGCTTGCCTCGGACCCTTCTGTGGATTTCATGCACATGGCACTAGTATGTCTACATAGAGTGAAACATGGCACTAGTATGTCTACATAGAGTTCCTGAGTGAAACACACAGGAACAGAGATGCGATCAAAGCATTTTGGGTATAAAGAATCCTACAGATTAAAGTAGATTTCTCCATACATTTGACTCTTGAAATGAAAGCCAGGACTATAAAATCAATTAAAGTTACAGCTTTCCTATATATAGTCTGCATTTCCAAATCATATGGGCATTTAATAAATATCTGCATTTGATGAATGTTTTTGCACTAATTTGACAGAGTCCATAAATTTTAGAAAACACAAACACTTGCATATGTTTATATAGAATACATGTACCTGCATTATAATATTTCATAGAAAATTTCTAAGCATTTCAGTATTATTATACATGTAAAGATAGTATAATAGTACCACATGTATATACTAGGTAGCAATATATTCTATAACTTTAAATGTCATAATTCTGCCCAAAATACATGTGTTTGGAGATGTGAGAATAAAATAATTTTTCTGGTTTTGGGGTACAAGAGAGAGGATGCCTGAATCAAATTACCTTAAACTAAATAAAGAAATGTGGCAGCTCATAAAATAAAAACAAGAACCAATATGAGTCAAACATAGCATATGAAATGTTTAAACAAGTACTATATTTGAATTCATTATATTTATTTTCTTAACTTTCTTTACTTCAGTGCATTTTTGAAATGTATTTCAGTGTATTTTATTTCAGGTCTGTTGACCTATAAATAATTTTTTTCAGTATTAAAGGTGGAAGTCTAGCATGCATTCTTGCTAATGGCTATTCTACATGTGGGATTTGAGTTAATTTGCTTAGAATTTTCCATAAACCTAAAGTAACGTTCTCATTGTGAATAGGTAAATGTTATTAGGGTATATTATATGGGGTGAATAGGGTAAACGAATACAGTAAATGTTATTAGGGCAAATATCAACCAAAACAAAAACAAACACTCTAAATCAAGGGTAGTCCGGAGTTTCCAAAGATGTTTACTAGTATTTTGGCAAATTTAACTGAATATCTCAAGTCTGTTAAAAACAAAGGAAATTTTGGAAGAAAAAAACAATAGTTTAAGAGTGACATCAACTATAGCCATGTTAAGTTCCTGAGGTTTGATAGCATTGTTTATATTAGGTAAAATCTTACTTGTATTATCTACAGTGCTGAAAAATGCATAGGTTTAAAACAAAAACATAAGAATCATCAGTATAAGTTATTTAAAATAAGCATTCAAATGTTCAGACCTGAAATGTTCAGAATATTGGAGGACAGATCAAAGAAAACAAAGAAACGCAGACAGAGAAATGTGAATTCCGTGTGTGCTGATGTCTAACCATTCCCTCCCCAACCTGGCACACGCAGGAATCATTTCACGCCTCCTATTGTTGCCTCATGCTGGTGGGCTGATTCTGCCAAAGTAATGTTTGTTTATGGATTTGTGTTCCTTAGTATATATTGTGTAATGGACATGTGCATAACGCTCTATTTATATACATACATATCAGATCTTGACCCTGTTTGCTTCTCCTTTCTCTCTGCTCCCTGCATTCTCCAGAACTGTAGCCATTTGTGAACTATGGCACCTAACTGCCATATGATACTCTTCAAGCTTCTCTCTCTCTTTCCTTCTCTACAGCAAACAGTAACTTCTTCATACCAGCTGCTCCAGCTTCCTGGACCCATGTGTAACTCCAGTGAGAGAAGTTTGTGCTGCTAACCAACAATGGGCATGTAATTTGTATGAGGTAGGATTATGTGTTGATGAATTTTTTACTGTATGAACCTGGCTCTTTCAAAGAAAGTACGTTGTGCCTCAGCTACAAATGGAAACTTGTATTCAAAGAGACACATGAAAAACAGTTTTCTACAGCAAACTGAAAATCCAAATTTATCCATCATGTTGTTTACTAAAAGTGAACTATCACCAATTACATACACAAAAATAATGAAATAACCAGTGTCGATATTTGAATATTTTACATTATATTTGCTTGTTTATCATTCAGAAAATCTGGGAGTTAATAAAGAAAACACTAGTTGTATACAGCTCTGCAACCTTAGCATTTGAAGCTTATATCATGATCAATAAGGAAATTGCTTCCCACATGGATAAATCAAGTTAAATAATAGTGATAAACTTTCACTTACACAGCTTTATGCAATCTGTGTGCAATTAATCAATGTGGCCACTGGATGTCAGTATTATGTTATGCCTGTTGAATGGTTTGATTGGTAATTCTTTGTAGCTGTTTCACAATTTAGAAATCCGCCTTTTTCAAGAACTTCAAACAGAAAAAAGGTTATATTCAAAAGCATTTACGTTTAATTAGTCCAGCATTTAAATTTAGTTAGAGACTACCAAGATTTTTGTGTACCTTCAATAATGAATTCCAAGGATTTTTTTTAAAGTACTAAGGTAAAAGATAGTTATTTTTTATTTTGTTTAATGTGCCTATTTCAGTTTTGTTGATGTGTTCACTTTGGAAGCATATATACTAAAATTTTATTCAGATGACTATTGCAGGTAATAAGAATAATGCAAAATTATATCTTTTCATTTCTCCATGGTAATTACTAAACTTTAATACATTTATAAACCTGATGAATGAATTCCTGTGTAGAATTTCACATTTGAAATGTATGAGAAAATAATATTATCTTATAGCATCTATTGTATTGTTTGATGAAAATCCTGTAGATGTTTATTAATATATCAGCATAAGATTTTATAAGTGTAGGATGCTACCAATGCTGATTTGATTTCTTGTATGAAATAAGTATTGTGCAGAACAGTAAAATTAAGAAAAAAAATATTGAGTTAATACAGTCAATTAGAATTATGCATGCTAGACTGTAACTATCTGTGGTGGATCGTGCATTCACAGTGGCAGAGAATAATGCATCATTTCTGAGTTTTACCTAAGGGTATTCCCTGCGCAATATTAAGTGGATTAGATTGCCCTGTGTCCTAGTTCACTTGGTGTGTGGTCATAAAATACCACACTTTGGTTGTACATAAGACAAAGAGAGTCGTTTGCCACACTTCCTGGTAGGGGACGGTCCTAACAGCATGGCGGTGCCCTAGCAAAGGCCACCTGGCTGTGGGAAGGCACAATGATGCACAGAAAATGCCAAACGTGTGGGGGATCCTCACATTGCTAAAAATCTACTCTCACAAAAACTAATCCCCTCCCACCAATTGGGGATTACTCACTTCTGAGGTGGGGTGCCTTTGAAATAAATCCCTGAAGGATCTACCTTTCAATGGTTCCACATTTCCAAGACATGAGCCTTTGGAGACTACTCCACGTTCACATAAGATGAGCAAAAGTTGTGATGTCAGATTTTCTACCACTTGTGAAGAGCTTGATGGGATTAGATTCACATAAATTTTCTTAAAGCGAATCATTCTTATCAATTTTCTGCTATAAATTATAACATCATGTATCTTGTTTCTTTAAGTATTTATTCAGACTATTATTGACACAACACCGACTCTAAAACATGAGTAGATATATATATTAATACAATATAGTGATGATAGTATTTAATGATATTGATAAATCTTTTTTGTTTTTTTGTTTTGTTTTGTTTTTTCCAGTACCAGGGACCAAACTCACAACCTTGCACTTGCTGGGCAGGAGCTGTACCGCTGAGCTAAATCCCCAGCCCCCTGATAAATCTTTTTAAGAAAGCAAATCAGGTAATACTTTAAATAAACTTTTTAATGTAATTGAAGTTCTTACTTTGATTACTCAAATTTTCATTCACATATTTTCTTCGGATATGTTACTTCATTGAGTAACCTTATTAATATTACTTATAAACTTCCTCAATATTTTGTATGTTTTTAAAACTCTGGCATGTAGGTAAAAGTTTAACAATAATTTGAAAAATCAAATATTTATTTATTAGACAATAGCATTGAAATTATTCCAATTTTGTGTTCAGTATAAAAGGTCATGATGGGTTTCTACCCATATAAATTTCTGCCAAGTCATCAAGGTGGTGATCCAACATGGCACGGCTTGGAGATGACCATGTGTCTTTCTCAGAGCAGTTTCAGATTTCCCCATTACAACTTCCTGTTTCCTTGCTCGGCAACCAATCAGCCTCCGTTATGTCACTCAGCCTGCCCCATACACTCCACCTCATCCTAGCCCAATATATTCTTTTTTCCCAGCCACCCGCTTCAGAAGGTTCTTCCACCTCTCTGTCTCTGTCTCTCTCTCAGTAGCCTTCCCGTGCCCAGGCAATAACAGCTCTTTTTACCTTATTTTGACTCTTACTTGCACCAAACCTAACATTTCACATACTATTCTTGTAAAAATTATATGCAAAATCTGGTCTGTATCATCTGGTGATGGGAGGTCATCAACCCTAGATAACTAGAAAATAAAAAAGTTTATGTATGATAACTCATATGGCAAGAAATTATGCTTGGAGTAAAATATGATTTAAATGTATATATTAAAAGTATGTTGTAGTCAATATTATTTATTTTTATTTGGGCTACCAAATACGTGCAATTAGAAATATAGTTCAGTGGAAATAAGAATTATAATACATAAAGAAAAACTGAATTAAAAGAAGAATAAAACACCTTTCAGACCACACAATAGCCAAAACTATAAAAACTAATCAAGTTTTTTAATTTTAATAAGGCTACAAGATTTTTTTCTCTGCAGCTATTGAAGTTTTTCTTTGTTAACATTTCCTTTCAGTAACACTTTCTCCTTTAAACGACATTTTCATGCAGACTTTGGTACAAATTACAGCTTTGAGTAAATGATTTTATAACATGTTTCCGTCACTTAACTGATGCACTGTATTGAACATTAGTAACAGAACTCTAGATGAGAGAATCTCCCAGACCAAACTCCCATCAGGTGGGAGTGGTTTGGAATCATGTAAGTTTTCTTTTTTCAAGAGTATCTGATTATATATGCATTATAAGTATTATAATATATTTATTAAACTTTTATCAAAGAAATGTTAAAATAAATTCTTGTGGTGTCCCAGAAGTGTTTTAGAAGCACACTGTTTTAGAGTATGGTGGGAATAGAATGTAGCAGTCTGCTTACATAAACTTGTTCCCACTTTTAATTTGTTTTATAGTTTCAATTTAAAACAATGTATGTTCATGTAACAAGTGAAACTGAAATGAATAAGGAACACTTAACTCTTTCTACTTATTTATCTTTAGCTTTCTATTACTTTATGGAAGATAAATAGAAATAAACGATGTTTAACAGCACCAAGAATTGCTGTTGTTATTTCTGTGTTCTCAAAATTAACAATTACTATAACCGGAATCACTAATGGCTATAGGAATATTCCCGAGGGTGTAAGAAACCAAAAACTGAGCTATTTCCTCAGACCGATGAACTATAAAATAAATTTTAGAATGAACACAAGAAAGAAATGTAATGTCTTTGTAAGGAGATGGTGCCTGCTTTGTCTGTTTGATGCAACTTATAGAAGGAAGCCTTTGGTATATTAAGAAACATGATTTTAGTTCCCAGAGAAACAAGGGTGAACAGTCAACACATAGGAAAGGAAAATAATCATGGTAATTTGGACAGTGCTTATTTATTCACTATCTAAAAGAATGGAACATACTATCATCCCTTGGCTCTAGTCCACTTGTTTGAGCTAAATGCATTAACCATCATAGCATCATCCCTTTCAAAGTTTATAGTACTCAACTTCTTGTTTGTTGTTATCTGAGATCTAATATTATTTTCTCTTCATTTCTATGTCAGTGAGTGTGTAAATCCTATTAGTATGACTTGATTTTTCAACTGCATATTAAAGGTTTTCATAGTATTAAAGGAATTTTTTTCTAAGGGCTGAGAGTTTAAGAATCTACCAGGAGCTTATTCTGCTCCAAATGATTCATGAATTACTTTATATACAACATCTAATGTAACCTTCATAGAAACTAAGTAGGTGTTATCTCTATTTTCAGGGAAAAATTGAGTAGTCAATAAATAAATGTTTCAGGCAATGTCTCATTGCAAGAATGTGGAGTAGGTGACAGGTTTTTAAATTAAGGTGAAAACTAAAGAAAAAACTCCTGTTTTTAAAGCTTGCTTCATTCAGAACTTGCAGAGATAAGTATTCAACCTATATCCCTGGACAGAAGCACTTGAACTTTGAAATATAATAGTCTTTAGCATTTCAAAATTCCAATACGAAAATGTTTTACTTAAAAATTCAGAGTCATATAACTTTCATGTAGCGTTTGGCCAAATGTAACTTAACGGTGTGCTCCTTCTGAAGAATTTTTGTCTTTACACTAGCAAATTTCACGGTTTCCAGGTAAATTGCATCTCAGGTAATTCCCAACAAATCTGGCTGCACAACCATCTTCAGGTTCCAAACGTTCCAAAAGAAAATATTCCAAAAGAATTCTCAGGCTCACTTCCTATACTCTATTTGTAATTAAGCTCCATTATACTGCAAAAGATTAAAAAGTAGGAGCAGGTCCAGGAAAAGGAGACACGTAAGGCAAAATTAGGAAGGATTCTAGACATGAAACTTCCAACACCCATCAGAAAACATTTTGCTCCTGGTAGCAACGTATGACAACATTCAATTAATGTAACTAACTAGGGAACTTCAACTGAGTCTGAGCAGTTTCAGTTGAGTTGAATGATGCGTATGTGATTATTGTAACATTGCTGATGCTACTCAGTGATCAGTAGGAGGTCTGGCTGATACATGGCTCAAATCCTGAACACTCTAATAATGTGGTTGACATTTCTGGCATGAATAGCCTCTGTCAGTAGTATTATTGTTACAAGAAACTAATGTCCCATTAGTTGAGCACACCATTGTATAATGAGGGCCCATTGTAATTAACAAACCCACTCTGATCCCTTGTGAAAGTCCACATGTAAACACACTGGTGTATATAGTTGTATGTATAGATGTGAAACTTCCCAACGGCTGTCATTGGAGAAAGAGGGTATAGGAAGAGAGAAATAGGAAAGAGGTGGCTTACACAGCTGTGAAGGCTCACCAAGTCCACACTCTGTAGCATAAGCCTAGTCTGGAAACCCAGAGAAGGGTTGCATTTGAAAACGAAACTAGTAGCAGAATTCCTTCTCCTGCTAGGGAGGTCAGTCTTTTGCTCACACACAATCAACAGATTGAATGAGATTCATTATGGAGAAGAAGCTACTGTACTCAAAGTCCACAATCCACCAGTCAAAATGTTAATTTTCCAGAAAACACTGAAACATTCAGAATTGTATGAGATTGAATATCTGGGCACTGTGACCCAGCCAACTTGAAACACAAAGTTATCATTGCCTGATTTCTCTTATGTGAGATGCCCAAAGTATAAACAAATTAAAGGGCATAATAAAAGATAGATAATAGGAAACAGAGAGAGATCTTTCTCTTTTTTTATTTTAAAGAGAAAAACAACAAAATAACAATAATGAAGACAAACAAAACAATACAAAAACAATAAAAATGATACAGGATTTCAACACAAGATGATAGGCATTAATAATGCTTGTTAGGGGCTGGGGATTTAGCTCAGCGGCAAAGCACCTGCCTGGCAAGCGCAAGGTCGTGAGTTCAGTTCCCGGTACCAGAGAAAAACCAAAAAAAAAAAAAAAATAATGCTTGTTATATTACATATTGTTATCTTCAACGAAGTTGCTCAGATTACGAGATGTAAGACTGCAAGATTCACCAAACAATTAAAGAGAATAAAAAGTAATAACAATTAGAAACAATAGGGCAAGGGCTCCAAGGGAAAGGGTAAAGACAGGAGGGGAAGGGAATAAAAAAGAATTAAGATGCATTATGCACATGTCCCATGACGGAAGCAATCATGTAATACAAATATGTATCAGCAAAAATAAAATTTAAAACACTCTAAAATGTAAGCACAATAAGAGTTTCCTTTAGGGAGCCAAGTATAAGATCTAATGAAATTCTTTATATACATTCTCCATTTGATTGATACAGTGGACAAAGTGATCAATCATTCAATTATTATTTCTTGCTGGACATCTTAAACCCAATATTAATGAAATGATTTTTTAATTCATTTACCTCTTTGTGGCTGGATACAAATCCAAGATAATAAAACAGAGTAGCACCTACTAAAGTGATTCTATTTAGAAGAGCAGGACCAGAGTCATTTGACGATGTGCTGTGATTTTCTCAACAAGATCCGCTACTCTTCCTGACATTGAATTTCTGCCACAGACCTCCAATGCATTTATCCAAAGTGATTGGCTGTCCCTGTAGATGCTGAAGAGAAAGGTCAGGCTTCTGAATTGGTAAACTAATGGATTGAAAAGCAGACGGGGCTTTAATTAGAAAATGGAAACACAGAATCTAGTAGCAGGGTGTGTTCCCTCAAAAGGAAGTGCGCCAGAGAGACAGATATTCCTTGAATCCACACAAGAGAATCCATGACCACTGAGCAGCCGTGGAGATGCCGACTGTCTGCAGGTACCACTGGTCACTTCCAGTTGTCTGCAAGAGGCTAATGACACTAATGTAAAGGTATTTGGTAAGAAGCCATGTGTCTCTTCTCAGATGGCATTTGCATCTATTATTTAAATTATGGAAAGACCAGCATTGTTTCAAATCAGAGAGAATCACAGAGTGTGTGTAATAAGTTACTTTGGGGTCTGTCTAGATTTTCTTTGTACAGCAAGGCATAGATAGTTTCTAAATCTTATTATCTTTCTATTCCAAGCCCTGAAAGGTATTAGAAGTCATGCAAGAAAAATAAGATTCAGTGCACTATCAAAACACTTGTTATTCTTCTACTCAAATAATAGGCATTTTTCAGACATATTAAGAAGATGTCAGAATTTTTTTAAAAGGTAGAAAACTAACCATGTCAGTCATCTGTTTAAATCAGTGAGTTACCCACGTGATTTATACAACTGTCAATGTCATTTACAAGATAAAACAAATCAAACATAGTAATCATGTTATCAGGTAGTCAAAGACAAGATATGAAATGGTGTCTGAGGACTTACCATGTGGAACTGGGGCAAAGGTGCTTATTAAAATGCCTCACAAACCTCATTGGCTTCTGCATTTTTTAACTACCTATTTCTCAGGATTTAAGCTTTCCTCCTTGCTTGTATTTTATTCAGTTTTATTTTTCCTGGGCCAGTGGAGTGACACTGACCTGTCAATCAGTTAGAAGGGGGGTTTCAAACCAGTACTGGACAAGCCTAATTTCATTATATGATAGTCCCCATTACAAAAAAGTCCCAATTATATTTATACATAGGAAGAAAGAGAACATCTCAGAAATTTGCATGGACAACATCTGCATACTACAACGAATAACAAAATACTGCAGGAAAGAGTGGATTTTTCCTTTGTGTCTCAGCACAGCCCCTTCCTATGGGTTATCTACGTTCATTACATTTATTTATGTTAAATGAACAGATAATCTCCTGTTTCTTACTTAAATACCAAGATATTATGAAGCCAATTTGCTTACTAAAATCCTCACAAGAATTTGGTAGTGAGCATGAATGTGAGGGAGTAAAAGCTAAATCAAATTATTAAATTGACTATTAAAATCTATTCACACAGCTTGTCATGAAAGGTAATGATTTTTTTCTTTCTTTTTTAAAAGTAAAACCTGTATTAATGAGAATTATAACGCTTTCAAACCATTACTTTCATAAAAAATTTCCTTTACTTCCAAATAGAAAACTAAGATTATATTTATTTAAAGGGGTTATTAAAGGAGTTACAAATAAAAAAATGTGTTATATAAGTAGAATGCTGGTTAGTAAAAAAGGAGCTAATATTAGCATGATTTTAGTAAGTAAAACAAATTAATAAACAAAAACTGGCTTGGAAACAGAAATTAGGGCTTCTTTAAAATAACTATAAGTGATGGTAGCAAAATATAAATAAGATTCAAAGGTTATCAAACTTTTAAAAAAGACTATTAAAGTGACATCGTAGTAAACTTCCCAGCATGTAGTTATGGCATGCTACCTTAAAGATCTTACAGTTTTAATTTAGCTGTGAGAACATGTAGGAAAATTTTATCATAAAAGGGGTAAGGGATAATAAAGGGTCTAAGAGGAGATTATATAAAGGTGATGTAGTGTCTTAAAACATAAAGTAATGTCTAGGGTAGGCAAGAAAATGCTCATCTCTCCATTGCTCCCTGGATCCTCTTCCTCACCTCCCTGTTCTGCTCACAACGGGCTCTGAGATTAGTGTGGCTCTTTAAATCGAGCAGAGCTTTCACAAGTAGCACTTGTATTTTTTTTTTTTTTTTTAAGCTTCGGAGACCATCACTTTCAGCCCCTCAAAACGCACTCTGTCTTTAAAAATTCAGCTGCATGCAAAACTTATTTTGGAGTTTTCCCTGCAAAAAGTTTATATCTTCCGCTGACTGTCTTAGGATTGCAGTTAGGTGTACTTTTATCTTTGTTTACCTGGCGGTTGTTGATTTCTTCTGTATAGCATTCTATAAGGCATTATAATCTGCACTTTATGTTTATTAAATTTGTTTGAGAAACTGAAAAGTGAATGTTTTCTATTCTGATTATCTCTTCCATTATCCTCCCTGCTGCTACACTGTGTTAAATTCCCTGAGGGACGGCCCGTGATTCTCCCTTAAAAATGAATTTGACTGATTGTACTTCTTGGCTTCTTATTTTGTGTTTCTAAAAGCCAAGTATTTGTTTCATCCTGTTTTTGCTTCTTTTCTTTTGCCTGTTTTGGCTTTTAGTTTGAAGTTCTTATAGGGAAGGAAAGCGAAGGATGAAAGAAAGTCAGTGTAGAAAAGGTAATTCTGGAAAACTGGGCCAAGGTTGGAAGTTCCCCATGAGTGCTACAGGATTCTAGGGAGGCAGAAAGACCCCCGAGAAAGTGAGAGGAACAGCTCAGGAGAGTAAATCTTGAGTACAAATCTCCACATTGACTTTGATCCCTCCGTGGCCCGAAGCAGCAGAGCAGCGTGGGAACGGAGCTGAGAGAGGCGTTGAAGGGGATGACGTCTGTCACACCGGGAGGCAGAGCAGTCACCGACCCAGAGAGACCCCTGCGCTCTACCTTCCCCTTTGAAAATCTTGGCAAAAAAAAAAAAAAAATGAAAGACATGAGTGAAATTAATTTTCCAGTTTGCTGAGCGTCTAATTTTAGTTGGCTTAAAAGTTTGCAGAATCGCAAAAGAAAATAAATGAATCAACATACAACTATGACCAATAATTGTAGCTCACTGCTTTATTTGTAAAGTATGAATGAGTTGTTTATGTGGTTGCTCTCATTCTATATTATGAAATCTTGAAGGAAAATAACCACTTTCCACTTTCTCTGCGGTAATCATCATAACGTCAGACTCACTTTCAATATTGTATTAGTCATCTTTCTCTTGCTGGGAGAAAATACGTGGCATACACAAACAAAAGGAGAAAAAGACTTACTTTGGTTCATGGCTTCAGAGGTTTCAGTGCATGGCAGGCTGGCTCCAAGACAGAAGTAGCAGAGCAGAGGAAAGTTGTCCAATTGTAGCAGCCAGAAAACAGAAAGAGAGAAACCCAGCACCAGAGTCCCAAAGGCTGCAGGCCACACACCCAGACACACCCAGAAATGAGTTACTAGTCTCCTAGGTATTTCTAAAGCCAGCCACGCTAACAACCAAGATTAACCATCGCAGATATTGTATCAAGTGAACAAGTACAAAGCAGAATATACCTAATGCACGTTACGTATTTATACTTCAGCCTGGACTTCAAAGCCCTCAGCTAGAGGTGAATTTGTGACTACCTTACAAATACAAGGAAAGAGAGACATTGCTGAAGGCTTAAATAAAGCAATGCCAAAGCCTTATTCATCACTTGGCTTAGAGCTCTGTGGAAAAAAAAGAAAGAGAAATTCCCATCCACTGTGAAAAGCCAAGACATTTGTCAGTGAATTGTGCATGAAGTGATAGAGGATAAATATCCATACTTCAGTAAACTTGGTGCATTGTGTACATTCTCTGACAGCCATTACTGTCTGTGCGTAATGGATGACTGTTGTCCCAGGAGTCGATTATGACACTAACAGAGACAAAGCTACTGACCCAGGGATGAACTAGTCAGTCATTTGCAGAAATAAAAATTAATACAAAAAAATGACAGTGATGCAAAATTACAAGTGTTTACTGCAATATCTTCCATTGGAGGATGGTTGTTTCTCAGGTATGCTGGCCAGATGAATCCCACATTGTATTTTGATAACATGAAATCTCACGAGAGGACCTTGTAAGATAGCCCTTCTCCTGAAAGGAAGGATGGGCTTTCATGAGACCGGATCCAATTTCTATTCTCAGGAACTTGTCAATATTATTATTTTAGGGAATTTATTTTAATCCACATCTATTTAATCTATTTCATTTGTAAATAAAAATTGAATTATCTTTTTATTCCACTTTTTCATTTATTTTATGAATGGTAACTTATTAATACATTTTAATTTATATGTAGCTTAGCATTTGTATAAAATATAGTACACACAGTAGCTTAGCACTTATATAAAATTTTTTCAAAGGAAAAGATTATATGTTTTACATAATGGAATTAACTCAGAAAGTTTTTACATTTTCTCACTAATAACAGTTCTGCACCCCAAAAAAAATATTTTCTAGAATTAAAAACATTATAGAATTCACCTTATACTTAGAAATAAATATTTAACACTTTAATACCTTTTTGTTGATGTTTTTTTGATTTTTTTGTACTGGGAATTGAACTCAGGACCTTGTGCTTGCCAGGCAGGCACTTGTGTCTCTGAGCTATACCCCCGACCCTTTTCTTTTCTTTTTTCCTTTTTTAAAAAAAAAAACTTTAATACTTTGGGTTATTTTACATAAAATAAACTTTTAAGTATACATGAACTTTTTACAGATCAGTTCATTTTAAAAACATCTATATAGTTCTTTATAAAATATTGGGAAAATAATGGATAGAATACTGATTCAGTGAATAGTGATAGCCTAATACCCAAGGACAGTACACCTTATAATGAAAATAAATAATTACAACATTTAGTGATTTCTATTTTACCTCCTTTAAGCACAAATGACTTAATAATAAAATGCAAGTAATCCAGTTTTGTTTTAGAGTAAGATCCTTATATTTGCCGCTAAGCGTGAACTGGCTCATGTAGATAAATTGGATTTTAGGACAAAGAATATAATTATAGAAGATTAACCAGAAAGAAGAAGCAGGTCTGTATTGTTTTGGGAACTCAGGGAAATCTTTTCTCAGCAAGGCAGCAATCTCAGAGACAAACAAGATAATACTAGCAAAGCACTAGTGTGGGTGTTGAGGGCACAGACTTTCATTTAGATAAAAAGAAGGTTGTGCTAAATTAAATTCCCTCTGAAATATATAAGGATTTATGATAAAATGATGTTATTCTTAATATAAAGAAGATTGAGGTTCAAAACTCTTTTAAATTTTCTAAGTTTTTTTATAAAGTCTAAACATCTGAAGACAATTCTCTTTTATATCTTTATTAGAGAACTTCAGATTCTCTTTTATTAGAACATAAAAATACACCATAGTTCCCGTTCTTCATCTGAAGTCACAAGATCTAACACAGAGCCTTGATAGATATTTTACTGCCATGCAGAAGCACGCTGCCCAAAATTTTAAACCTCAGTGTGGTGTAACTTTGTCCTGAGGAAAAGAAGTCCAGTGCTTTCTGTGTAAAAGATTTCTTTCTTCTTTTTTTTTTTTTTTTGGTTTTTCTCCGGTACTGGGAACTGAACTCATGACCTTGCGCTTGCCAGGCAGGTGCTTTTGCCTCTGAGCTAAATCCCCATCCACTTGTGTAAAAGATTTCTTATGCAGGAGAACTGTGTTTCCTATGTCTGCTTTGCCTTCTTGATATCCCAATATTCCTTAGCTTACAAAGTGGATATTTCTTGAGAAATAAAGTAGTCATGTGCTATCTGTAATCTCTGAAAATCAAGGTCAACTTCTGGTTTAATCTTACATCTTACCTTGAGTGAGTATGTACAGAAAACTAAATAGGCAAAATATTTTCATGAACATGGAAATTTTAGATTCTAAATCTCTAGTTTCTGTG
Organism: Chinchilla lanigera; assembly: GCF_000276665.1. Classification (NCBI taxonomy): domain Eukaryota; kingdom Metazoa; phylum Chordata; class Mammalia; order Rodentia; family Chinchillidae; genus Chinchilla; species Chinchilla lanigera. The sequence continues at coordinate 18,429,023 of NW_004955417.1, forward strand.
CTAATTAGGTTTTCAAAAATTCTTTTGTGAGAATAAGCATCAATGAAAATCATCTATTCATTTAGAAGTGTTCATTAAGTCAATCAACTATAAGGCTTGCTATGCACAAGTATGCTGAGCTACATAGTAATAAGGCAAACTCCATTCCTAGGGAATCTTTCACACTGGTGTAGGGGGCAATGAATCTTAGCATATTATTTTAGATAAAATAGTTTGGGTAAAAGCCTACATGGTGCCTTGGGAAGCCTCCCGGGACTGTATAAGAGCTAATTCCCCAGATCAACACTGCCCAGGAATGTCTCCCCAACATAAGGGGGGCGCCTAGGCCTAGGTAACCCTCAGTGACCCTGCCTGGGCAATTCCATCTCCTGGCACTAGGTAAACATTGTAACCCTAGAGGAATGCATAGGTTGTAAAAAAAAAAAGGAGACAATGGGGGGAAACATCTATCATGGTTAGACATGAGACCTGCAACTGACCTGGGGTCCAATAGGATGAGAGAAATGCCATATGCCCACCGGGGTCAGAGAATGTAACACCCCAATCTGTTGTCAATGGAAACCAAAATATACATAAGGTGAAACAAAGTTGGCCATCGCAGCTTCCAGATTGGCAAGGGAAGTGAGGGTGGCTAGCCTGAAATTAAACTCTGGTTTGTTCTCAATAGACTCCGGTTTTCTTGTGGAATACAGCCCAGTTGGGGCCAGGGGAATTTCTGCCGTAACACTGGTACAAAGCCCTGAATCAAGGAGACCAAACACCGCAAAACACAGACAACTTTATTTGTGCGTGAATATTCATCATGCATTTGGACAAATGCTAAGAAAAACATAGGGAGACAAATTTTAAACTAAGAGATTTTAACACTCTTTTCTCAGACTTGGCTGCAAACATTGAAGCTCTTCTGCTCAACTGGAAGCAGAACCATTGATTATAGTATAAGTTTCTGGTTAGATATATTTAGTATAAGAGCCCTTCCACAACAAAGTTTGCCAGACAGTTCTATACTTTTTAGTTTAATGAAAGGAATTTAGGAGTGTTGCAAGTCTCCATTTCCAATCTGTTGAGAACTAGCATTTGTGAACTGTTCAATTAGTTACAAATCATTTGGAAATGCAACAAAAACTAAATGTTCAAAACTATATTAAACTTAAGATAATTTACTCATTTAAGCTGGTCTTTCACATTCTTTAGCTTTTCAACAGAAGTGATTGTTAGCATACTTTTTACATCTCTGCTGTCATTAGGAAATCAAACTCCTAGCCATAAAGACATTCATACTTTTTCTAACTGATATCTTTAGCATCTATTTTCAATTTTTATGAAGGACAATAAGTAAGATGCTTTTTAATTGAATTTGGCACTAATTAAAGGACAAATTCAGGAGTTACTCTAGTAGACATTGAAGTACTATTGGAAATGATAAAGAACTTATCAGTCAGTGTTAAGTAAATTGTGTTGTGGTGATAAAGAACATCAAACATTTTAGCTTTTTACAAAAAGAAATTCATATTTTTTATTGCATTACATGTTCATTGAGTGTCAGCTGGAGCACTACTCTAGTTTTCTTTCTCAGGGAAGGGTCCAGAAGGAGACCGTGTCTGAGATCTTCAGGTCATCTCACGGTGGAGGAACATGATGGCAAGACCAGACTCTGGATCTTGGCTTCCATTCAGACATGAAGTATCGAATGTACATTTCAGTGTTAAAGATTCTCTCAAATTCAGCATCACTAGTATTTTGAGACCAGATCACACTTTGTTGTAGGGGTGGAAATGCTTTCTTAATATTATTATTTAGCAGCATTTTTTTTTTTTGTTTTAGTTTTTTATCCATTGCATGCTAATACTATCCACAAAGTTACAATAAACAAAATGTCTCTTGACATTGCCCAATGTTCTCTGTGGGACAAATGGTCATTTGGAGAATAGCATGATCTTAAAGGATGAAGAGGTCCAGTAGAGAAGGACATGGTAGGGAGTTTTTCAAAATCTAGACACCTCATTGGAAGACAAAAAATATTTTACAATAATCCAATCTAACCTAACAATACAAAGAACACATATGTATAAGAATTGGCAATATTTGAGCTTCATGTGGGCATGATGCCTCTAAAGATGATTAAATTGATCAATTCTAATTTAAATTTTACACATCACCACTATTTGTTGATCATTGTGGCATTATTTATCAACTTTAATTAATTACCTTTACATTAGTTTTATTGCTTAGGCCTTGGAAGATAATATATTTCTATATTTTTCTTAAGATAGTTTAGCATAAAGGGTTCTTGAAAAATACTTTTTGCTCAATTGGCAATGAAATTTATAGCCTATTTATAAAATAGACAATAGTTATATTTCTTAAGAAACAATGCAAGGGGCTGGGGATTTAGCTCATCGGCAAAGCGCAAAGTCGTGAGTTCGGTTCCCGATACCAGAGAAAAACCAAAAAAAAAAAAAAAAAAAGAAACAATGCAATGCCAAGGACATTCAATTATATCACAGTTTCTTATAATACTTGTTTGAATAGAAAAATTATTTTTATGATGATGACTCATCTATTCAGTAAGTTTTTTTTTTTTTTTAATTTGACACAACATATGTGTGGTACCTTTCCGGTAATGCCGAGTTCTTAGCTTTACTAAAAAAATACAATTCATGAAGGAAAATGATAAAAATGTTAAATTTTATTAGAAAAGAAATGCATTTACGACATTGAGATTATAGGAGTATTTATAAAGAAAATATTATACAGAAGAAGGACTGCAATATCAGTACAGTAATCTCTGTTATGGATAATAAGGGTCCCAATTTTAGAGATGGGCACATAGAAGTTTGTAAGCCCTAATTTAAAAAGTACTATGTGGTGAGAAACAAATCCGATGTCTTAAATTTTGCTAATGATGATATTCCTTATGTTTTAAATTAAAAGCAAGAGCAAAGTAGAAACAACATAGACACTCTTTTACATTGTTCTCTATGCCTGTGTATGTTATTTTTATTTAAGTTCATAAAATGGAGTTTTCTAAGTGAGTAGGAAAGTCTGGCAAATGAATTCTTAAAAAAGTAAAGAGTTTAGCTTCTACTTTAAAATTCCACAAAATTAAAATATTATTGCCTCATAATTCCTTGATTCACTATCACCCTGTAGTTTATATTTATCGTGATGATATTGATCTAATGTATTTACTATATTAGATTGTTTGCATGCATGTAAATATTACTTTCTGTTATGACAAATCATTGCTTTATCTTAGTCACACAAGATGCTGCCTGTTGTGATTTTCATTTGGTTGGAGTTTGAACCCCAAAGTGATGTGTGTTACTGAGTGGTTCACATTGTGAAGTACCTAGGGAAAGGCAGCTACTCTTGCTATGGTGTCATAGGTGGTCTTTGAGAAATGATTAAGATTTGAGAAGTGTATTAGGTTGGGCCTCCATAAGTGAAGTCTGGTGACTTTATAAGAAGAGAGACATAACCCAGAACAGACACAAACATGTCTACTCCCCATCTATCACCATGTCATCCTCTGCACTGTCCTAAGATGCCACTAGGATTTAAACCCTGAACCCTGAAATTTCAGAATCTTAACTGAAAATAAACCTTTTATGTTAAAATTTCTCTATTCTGAGCTGTTGTTACTACCAAGAGGCAATACACTGATGTACCTCAGACATTAAATTAGCCATGATAACATTGGAAGGAAATGAAATTTGGAGAACATGATACTGTAAAGAAGGAGGATTAGCAGTTCTACCTATCATGTTTCCAATATTCCAGTGAATAGAACTCCAAAATAGATTATTTTAAAAGCATAGATATTTAAAACCAAATCTAGTCTGATTTTTGAATTAAATTTAGAAAGGCTGTGATTTTACTTATCATATTTTAATATCTCTTTTGTGCTTAAAATCTTGGATTCTAAAACTAATGAACATTTTGTTTTACACCATCTGCTTCTAAACTTGGTATTGAAAATATTTCCACATTTTAAGTAAAGTTGAAATTATTGGTAAACTTTGAAAATGATTTTGAAATTCTTTTTGCCCTCTAAATATATTACACAAAACAATATTTGCTATGGAGAATGATACTCAAAATACATTATAAAAATTTTAGTGACTATCCAATGTTTTCTTAGATATATTTTCATAGTAGGAATTATTTAGTTATAAGACATATAAAGGTTGTAAAAATGCCAAAATTGCCTTCCAAATTTGTTGAACAAATTTATTCTTCTACTAGCAATAAGAAAACTGTCCAATTGTTGCATGAACTATGATATCATGTCAATTTATTTTATTTTAAGCATTGTAATTAATATGAAAGTTATCTGTTGGTATCTGATTTTATTTAAAATGTCATAGATTGAATTTAATTTGCACATGAATTTCTATAAATTTTAACTGATATATAATCAAACATAACCAATTGCATAGACCCCATCTCTACCCCTGAAAACTATTAATTTCATCATCATAATTATAGAAATTCTTTTGAAGAATATTATATGAGTGGAATATTCATTAATATGTATATGTATTATATTTATATATGTATTTATAATGTGGCTATTATAGCTGGAATAACAGATACAAAGGCAGAGATATATTACTTTCTTTACTGAAATGATCCACAGTAAGTGCATATGCAGGTTTATTGTGCAAATGAATAAATAAATTTTTTATCAAGTTATTTTGTTTTAATAAAAATGATACTTTTTACTGCTTTCATCTATTTTTCTCCTTATTCACTTCCTTTATCAAAAACAATTTATTATTTACCTCACTTTGTCAGCATATTAAACTTACACTAAGGGGCTGGGGATTTAGCTCAGCGGCAAAGCGCCTGCCTGGCAAGCACAAGGTCTTGAGTTCGGTTCCCGGTACCGGAAAAAAACAAACAAACAAAAATAAATAAATAAACTTACACTAAAACTTGATAAGCCTTCCATATATTGATTTAATTGAAAAATGGAGTCTATTATCAATATGCTTACAATGCCAGAAATTGTCCAAATATCTTGAATTAGACATCTCTGTTGAAGAAACTAATAACAATAGCAGTAAAGAAATAAACAGGAAACTGAAATAGTTTTCTTCCAGAAAGGTAAACTATTAATTATAAGTTAATCATATAGGTAAAATAAAAATGTAGGCTATGGACAAATGCTCACAGGGTTGTTTTAGTGGGAGAAATTTGACAATGAAATTTGCTTCAGTGTGTGAACGTGTGCTTCACTTTACATATTGCAGTGCTCAGAAGCTAAGTAAGGTTATGATACTTAAGTCAAATCAATATTATATAGACGCATGTGTAAAAAAATGTATTCAGCTAATTCTTGTTACTGATATTGAATAACCATTAGACTAATTCTGCACATTTCCATAAAAATACAGTTCTTTCTTTCTTTCTTTCTTTCT
>NW_004955417.1:18434623-18452640 GCF_000276665.1 Chinchilla lanigera
TTTCCTTTCCTTTCCTTTCCTTTCCTTTCCATTCCCAGATCTTTGAGATTTAATTTCTTGATTGTTTAGTGAATGAGGCTTTGCTAGAAAGTCAGCTGTATTTCCTGATGTAGATTTTTACATAACAAGGAAATAGGACGTCGTCACAGGGAGCCATATGGATCAGCACATGGTCTTCCTCATGACTTAAGTTTTGTTTCTTGAATTATCTGTTAATTTATTTGGAAATCTTAAGGAAAACAATTAAGAAGAGGGAAATTTGTGAAGCCAGACCTGATATGATACTGATACTGGTACTGATCCTGATCCTGATACTGATACTGAAAGTACCTTTGAGTGAAAAGCACAAGCAATAATTTTGACTTCCTTTGCATTACTGCACACTGAGTATTTGGTCATGGTGTTTTGCAAGGCTATCTTCTATTTCTAAGGAGAGAGAGAGAGAGGATTTGCTTGTCAGTCTCATAATAAAACAACATAATTACAGCTTCTGCAATAGTCTAAATTCTGGTGTGTTCATTTAGGTTTGCCGTAATGTGAAATAGTACAAATAAAAACTATCTTTTCTTCTTCCTTTTCCAATCCCATAATTACAGCGTATATATTGAGCTCTACCTTTACCCCATAACTCTTTTTTTTTTTTTTTTAATTTTTGTTTTTTTTTTTCCTGTACCGGGATTAGAACTCACAACCTTGTACTTGCCAGGCAGGCACTGTGCCGCTGAGCTAAATCCCCAGCCCCACTACCCTGTAACTCTAACAGAGCATTTTCTTTGTAAAACATTGCTCCTCAGTAGGAAGGCAAGAGACAGTTCTATATCGGGGGAAGGAAGAGATCCAGTGAGGTGGTGAGGAGTGAGATGGAAAGAGGGAAAGGAGATGGAGGGAGGAAGTGATACAGGAGGACAGAGAGGAAGAAAAGGAGGAGGAAAATCATGGAGTGAAAGGAGGGAAAGAGCAAAATTGAGTTCCCACTTTATCAAGCCTGTAGCTAAAATAACGCGATGAACCCTAGGCAATTATATCGAAGGGGATAAGATAACCCAGAACAGAGGTAGAGAACAACCAATAAAATTCAATGTTTAAAAAAAAACAAGCATTAAAACAGGGCAGACAGGTAGTATACACAGACAAGAATCTAAAAAGGTCAAGGGATATGCTGTAATCCATCTTCAAACACAGTGTAGGCAGCAGGTATGCTGTGATGCTGATTCTATCAACAGGGGAAAAAGGTCAGATTGTGGCAAATTGTACAGGACTGGTTTTAATATAACATCATTTTTGCAATATCATGCACTGTGAGATAGTCCCTGATGCAAAATGACTTTACCATCAGTCCAGAAACTAAAAGTTTCATAGAAATTGTGTTTTCACCTTCATCAAAATGAAAGTGACATAAACATATATTTAGTAAATGCAAACATTGTTTGCTTTTTACACATTTTCAAAACTATGAAACACAGTCTAAATTAATCAAAGTGATTTTTAGGTACTGTAAGAATAGGGGTGAAGAGTGGAGATTACCTTTCTTCCAATCTCAATTTTGCCAGGTCTTAATTCAGCTTAAGTTGGCAAAATCTCCCTGTCCTATTTTCTTCATATAAAATGTAAAGGTAGGGCCCAGGTTATAGCTCAGCAGCACAGTGACTGCCTGGCAAGTGCAAGGTCGTGAGTTTGATCCCTGGTACAAAAAAAAAAATTAATGATAAAAACTTACTACATGAAATTATCATGAGCATTAAACCATTTTAAAGTACATGGGACATCTGATACATAGGAAAACTCAGATATCAAAGATTATGCCTATTTGAAAATTCACTTGTTTAAGGATGATAAAAGGGGAATAAATAACTTTTGAGAATCAGTCTTGATGCACACTCCAGGGCTTCTCCATTTGAAAGCAGGTATTGTCTGTATGCTGTTTGTCTTTAATCACATTTTTTGATGTGAATGAGTGCATTCTTCAAAAAGCATTCGTGGTGGAAGAGCCCTAGGGTGGCTAAATCAAAGTCATAGTTAGGTGAGCACCAGAAGAACCTGTTATTTAATTTTAAACCAATAGAATACGGGAAGTGTGACAGGATAAACATTCCTGTGATCATCTTCTGTCATGTTAAAGGTAAAAGTCTTGATTGCATTGAAATGTATGAAAATCCAGCTTAGAAATATAAGGTGTGATCACAAAATAAAAAGAAAATATGAGGTGTGGTCAAATGAAAGGAAAATATATATAGTAAAAACCACAATATCATTATTCTCACTTAAAATACTCTCCCTCTCTTCAAATACTAATATTCCATCAGCCTTGCCACACTAAAGAAGTTCTGGAAGCCCCTGTTGTGAATCTTCAGTTGCAGTGCTGGGATTAACTTGACGTCCCGAATCAATTCAAACTATTTACTTATCACAATTGCTTTGATTTTAAGGAAGGCCAGAAGATGCCTGGCAGCAGATTGGATGAATAAGTTGGCTGAGGACACACCATAATTCTTTCATGAGTCAGTCTTTTCACTGGAAGGCACTACGTAACAGTATTCAACACAATTTTTTTTTGTTTGTTTGTTTGTTTTTCCGGTACCGGGAACCGAACTCACGACCTTGCGCTTGCCAGGCAGGCGCTTTGCCGCTGAGCTAAATCCCCAGCCCCTCAACACATTTTTGGTCATACCTCATAAAGATATTCATGAGAGAGGACCTCCAGAACTGCTTCAGAAAGAGGAAGAAATGACAGGATAAGTGTGCTTCAAACGAAGGGGAGTACCTGGGGCGGGTTAAAGGCAATGTGTCTTGTATTGTAATATACTTTAATGTGTATTCCTCAAATTAAGATTCCATTTCACCTCAGAAGGAATGGTGGCCATCAAGAAATCAACCAATAGCCAATGCTGATGGTCGGGTGGGCAGAAAGGAATACTTCTTCATTGAATGTAAATTGATACAACTACTATAGAAATTAGTACAGAGTTTCCTCAAAAAACTAAAAATTGAAATTCCATTTGACTCAGCTATTTCCCTTTTGAGTATCTTCCCCAAAGAGCTAAAACCATCATCCCACAATGAGGTATGTGCATCTATATTTATAGCAGCACAATTCATACTAGCTAATCTTGGAATCAGCCTATATGCCCATCAACATGGGATAAAGAAACATCAACATGGAAACATCAACATGGGTAAAGAAAATGTGCTACCTATAAACAATGGAGTACTACTCTGCCATTAAAAAGATAAATTCAATTGATTTGTGTGCAAGTAGATGCACCTTGTGACCATAGTGGTAAGTGGAGTAACTCAGTCACAAAATTTATACATCACGTGGTTTTCCTTCTATGCAAGAGTGTGATAGGAAAGAAGAGAGAGAGAAGGGAAAAAAGTATTCATATATTCTACATATATTTCTGTTGTTGGTCTGGCTTCTCTCTAATATGATATGAGAATTCACACTGCAGGATTCATACTTTTTTGGATACTTTAAGGTCTCTGTAGTTGTTATGAGCACAGTCTATTTTAAAAGAAAAATAAATAAAATCCCAGAATACGAAAATCTATGAAGATAGAAAGGAGCTCAGTGGTTATGTGGATTTATCGGTAGAGGGACTGGGAGATAAAGACTAGTATGCAGGTAGAGGATTTCGATTGGGGAGGGCAAAAATGACCTGAGTTTGATTATAGTTGTGGGTCTACCACTTTGCCAGTGTGCTGGGGTCTACGGAATCTTACATTTTAAGTTTGTAAATCATGTGGTATGCAAAACTTTGATTTAATAATGTCTTATTTAGAAAAATAAAAAATAAAATATACGTACTAATATTTTTTGATCACTCTTTGTGTTAGAATAACAGAGATCCTTTTTCTGGCTTGGAAGGGCTAAGCTGCCACTCCGTGAATTGGCCACGTGGCAGCAACTGCCAGAGATGTCAGAGACAGGGCACAGTGGATCGGCCGACGGCTAGTAAGACAGAAGGACTGATCCTACCACCATATAGAGATGAATTGTGCCAACATCTGAGTAAATTTAGAAGCATATTTTCTCCAGTTGACACAGATGAGGGTGGACCCTTCACTGACACCTGGATTATGATTTGATGAGATGCCAAGCGGTGGGCTCAATTAAACCATACTTAAATTGTGTGTATTTGTGTGTGTATGTTTCCTACACATACTTAAACATAGTCTACCGTACACCCAGGCATGAGAAAGAGAATAGATTCCAGCTGCTAGCATTAGGGTTACTTCAACATGATCCTCTGTGCAGGTTCATGCTTCCAGACAAAGCTCATTTGTAGAAGAAATGTGTCTTGTCAACAAAAACCTGCACTGACGGCTTAATTGTTCTTCTTTTGTATTGCCACAAAGTACCTGGTGAATAGAGCTTGGTACATAAGACACTGTTTAAAAATGAACAGAATCCTTGAATTTCTAAATAATTGAATATATATTGTTTGAAGATCACAACATGCAGTATAATAACCATTGTTAATTTCCTATCATCTTGTTTTGATATTCTGTATCATTTTTATTTTTCTCCTTAAAATAAAATAATAATAATAATAAAAATATATGGTCCACTCATGAGGCAGATTTGCTAGATGTAGCAAGGGAAAAAAGAAAATGGTTTTAAATAATAGTTTTAAAATGCTCTCATTTTCCAATGACCCTTTCATACTAGGGATAGAATAAGAAGGGAAATGATGTTTATATCACCCAGAGCCACACAGCAGTTTGCTACCTTATATAAATGCACGTCCTACAAATTGTGATGGTGATATCTTCCCATAACTTTCACATTCAACATGCGTCTTCTTTAGAATCCTACTCTAGTTACTATCACTGCAAGCAATCACTCAAATATTTATTGGTAGAAAAATGGCAAGAAATACACAGTACTACAGATTCTATCCCACACAACTTCAGTAAAGTCTCTGTGGTGATAGAATTTTTTCTGCTCTACGATAACCGAGCTCTGAACATTTGAATATTTACAACACATCTGATTGAGTCTAGAGGATTTAGTTCTGAAATATTTCTCTCATTGACATGTTCCTGGGCTGGGAAGATTGGATGGCTGATATTTAACATCTGAGCATTTGTAGATGACCTCTTACGTGACTGGGACTTTTCACAAGATGACATTAGTATGTACAAGGGAATACCATGAGAGGGAATGTCTTTTTTTGCTTGTTTGTTTTTGTTTTTGTTTTTGTTTTTGTTTTTCTGGTACCGGGAATTGAACTCACGACCTCATGCTTGCCAGGCAGGCGCTGTGCCCCTGAGCTAAGTTCCCAGCCTCCAATAGGGAATGTCTGACAGCCAGAGCTCTTTCGAAAGCATGGTGTAAGGTACAAGCCCTCTTATGGCCCACTTCTGGAGTAATACGTTGACTCTTTACATTATGCTACAGGGTATAAGCAGCAGGAGAGTCAGCCTGGAGTCAACAACAGTGGATTGAATTCTAAATTTTAATGAAGAGAACAAAGTAGAAGAGTGTGTTGAATAAGATATGATTTGATGGTTGACTATTTAGAAAAATAAATCCTGCTACATGTCTATTAAACTCTGTATAAAGCTTTAATGTATATTAAGGCTCTGAACAAAAAGCAGAAGATTGGTGTGGTAATATTTCTTCCAGCACTAAGAGACTAATTAGTCACTACAATCCTTTGCTTGTCTTGGATCTGAAAGGTTTGAATTACATACACTACATATAGCTGTTCTGAGCTCAAAGAATATATAATCCAGAATGGATGCTACGAGTAATCTCACTGTTTGTAGTTCCCTTATGTACCACAAGTCTGCTGCAATAGTAATGAAGGTGGTGGGTAAGAACTAGTTTAATTTGATTTATACTGGAACACAGAGAAATTAGATAAAGGATAAATAATGGGGAATAATGTGTCTACTAATACAATTGTATATTATTACAATTTGCAGGTATTACATAAAGAAAAACTCTCTTATTCATCCAACAATTTTCATTTATGTTATTAATTTCATTAATTCCATTCATTAAACTATTGCAAAAATATAAATTCTCTATTTACAACTGCTTACTTAAATGAGGTTTTATAGCCAACAGGTTCAATTTTATCAGTTTTGTATGTAACATTATAGCATGGAAAGTAATATGAACTTGAAATTATTTAAAAGTTTTAGTAAGATTCAAATATTAGTGTGTACAGACACTTCCACCCAAAGTGTGAATCTTTCAGTTAATAAGAATTCAGAGAAAGAGATCACCAGTTGGATAGAATTCTTAGGCTAGTTTTTCAGTGATCAGTTTTTCAGGTATCAGTTGATTTGTTCGTTATATAAAGTAGTTATATTTGCAAATAGTATTGCCCCAGGTAAATTTCCAGGCAAATTTGTAAAAAAGGATAATTGAAAGGACAATAAGCACAATGAAGGCTTGAAATTTCTGTAGCAGACAACGAGCACTTTAAATATAAATGCTAAGCAGCAGCATCTATATGTTTATCCATATATTTATTTAGATCTCCCCTAGAATTACAGAATATCAGATTTAATAGTATCCAACCTTATGCTTATCTATGGAATAAATACTGGACTGTAATCCCCCAAGTACATATTTATATTGGTTAATTTAAATTTGTAATTTTACAGTAATATATAATATCTTTTGGAGACTGTTTTGAGAAGGAAATAAGTCAAATTAAACTATTAACTGCCTATTACTTTTGTTGTTCATATTTTACTTTCAATGCATTATTTGAATGTATTTCCTGTTCTTAGTCCACTTTAGGAAGTTATTTATCTAAGGAAGAGAAATACCATAGAAGATGCTTAGCATAGTAAAAATTGAACTGGGAAAACTTATAGTTCAGCTACAGTGTCAATTTTCTGTAAAATCTGTTTAGAATGACAACAGTATAATCTAAAGCTTTAAAGTTAAACCTTATTTCTACAGCATCATTTATTGAGAAAAAAATTATAGCATAAACCTAGAATCATAAAAAGTCACTGAACTAGAAAAACATTCAAGTAATGTAACTAAAGAAGTTACATATATATGTATAAATATGTATATGATAATGCTAAACATGGAGAAAAGTTGTGTGAGTGTTAGGACTCGATTCCTTGAAACATAGAAATGTAGTGAGGCAAAGTACAGTTTTAGGGTGGTGATGAGAGGTGGGCTAATTCAAAGTTGCTAACAGTTTGAGGTGGGCTGATTCAAATTTCTACAAATTTTAATTTGAGTCATGGCTTACATTAGAGGCTTCTTTGAATGAAAATATTTACTTTGGGAAAGATAACACACATAAATAAAGAGAAACCATCACCTTTAAATGGGTTAACAATTAACTACTCACCTCTGCAAAGCCTGCAGCTACTAGTCAGTGAATAAGTGAGATAGGGTGGTGAGGGATTCTGGATTGTGGGGTTGGGCGGTTGCATAGGATATGCTTATGTGAAATCACATTCTAGAAGGGGTACCTACTGGTGAGAATGCCTAAAGTCCTCCACTGAGTAACTACATTTTGGTGCTGATGCTATTGTAATCTAAGTTGAAGATGTTAAAGAGCATTGAATGCTGATCATGAAATTGTTTGAAATTATCTTTGTTACTTAATATAGTCATTTAAATATATCTTACACTTAAATATGGCACTTTTATAATTAATGACCATGAAATTAATGAAAAAAAATGTTCTTTTTTAAATAGTGACCATTTTCACATTGTGCACGAATTTTTCCCTTCATATTTTTAGAAAAGTACAAAAAATTTGCATTAAGTAAAACATAAAATATTTATATAAATAAATATATATATATATGTAAAATTTGCTAGAATTCTTTCAAATGTTGAAGGGAAAATTTTTAACAAGCAATTTTAGCGGAGAAATATTAATGTACTTCTCAGTGCTCCATCTGGGAAGCACTCAAAGAAAATTCATTGACTAAGTTCTAGGTAAATTAGTATTTTCTAAAACCAACATGTTTACTAAGAATAGCCATCAGATAAAATATTTTGATTTACATACTGAAGGAAAGAATGGGTTTTCTGATATAAATTCAAAGACATTTTAAAACATTGGATTTCATAGTTTTGTACTAGGAAGTTTTTTCAAATCCGTGCATATTTTTAGTCATGGAAAAAGACTAGAGAAAGGGAAAAAATAATGTTCTTCTTTAAGGCTTCTCTGTATTTACCTATTCTTGGCTTCATGCTAAAGAATAAAGCTGAGTAAATTGTAGAAAGAAATTGGAAAGTAGTCTGCAAGATATTTATAGTCATACTTAACTTTATTGCACAATCTTATATTTATCTTTACTCACAAGTATGAGCATTAGGTTATTTAATAACCTCACTGAGGAAAATATGAGTTAAAGGAAAAAAAGTAAGTGTAACACAAGTGCCAGTATATTCTTTTTACCCCTTAATGAGTCCTTTAATCTCTAAGGTAGAAATCTCTTTTTGAGAGTTGGCTTAAGAATGTGTTCAGAGAATGAAGCCAATCTACCTCTCCTGTTCTATAGAATGCACTTATACATTTGGATCTCATTGAGCAGATTTTTTATTATAGGAAGTGTGCTCAATAGATATTATTGAATTTAATTTAAATGCTAATTTGGACTAAGGAAACAATTTTATGCACCTTTCTGACATCATTTGTGATATTCACTCTAGAATTAATTTCCAATTTTTCTCTATCATTACTTCCATGTATCTGAGCAATAAGCAATACTGTAATCAATCCTTGATATTTCCATGGGCACTGAAATACAGAGTCATACACACATAATGTGATACAAAATGGGTAGATAGATAAACAGATATGTTATACAGATATCCTATTACAGTTTTCTCTTACCTGGTGGTTCTACCTTCATCATTATTTTTGCAAATATGACCAAGATTGCTGTCCACTCCTTGGTATATAATACCCAAACTTTCAGATTTCTATTCATGATTACACATCTACAGTTTTAACATTACTTGCTGAGTTCAGTTTGTACCCATGTGTAGATTTTATGATTCTTGCATTGGTATGAGTAATAATTTTACTATTCTTTGTACTTTATAGGTCTGAATTTTGTTCTACAGAATTTTCTTCTCAAAGTTGTCTAGTCACCTATTTTTTTTCAGCGCTACTACAAATCCTACACTCTTCTTCTTGATGGATCCTTCCTTTATTCTCATAATTATTTTTATTGTGGTAAAATATACATAAAGTAAAATTTATCATTTTAACACTGAAACGTACAATTCAGGAGTAGCGAGTGCACCTACATTTCTGTGCAAACATTACGACTAACATTTTCATTATCCCCAACTGAAACTGTTACCTATTAAGGAAAAGTAAATTTCCCTATTTCCATTTCCATTTCCTGTTACCCATTATTGTATTCTGTGTTCCATTAAACGTTGACTATTCTAGGTTATCTCCTTGGTAAAGTCATACATTTGACTTATTGCAGCTGGCTTATTATTAGCTTGCTATCATATTTTCAAGGTTCCTATGCATTGTATGACATTTCAGAATTTCTTTTTCTTTTTTTTTTTTTTTTTTTTTTTTTTTTTTTTTTTTTTTTTTTTTTTTTTTTTTTTTTTTTTTTTTTTTTTTGGTTTTTCTCCGGTACCAGGAACCGAACTCACGACCTTGCACTTGCCAGGCAGGTGCTTTGCCGCTGAGCTAAAACCCCAGCCCCCAGAATTTCTTTTTCAAGGATGACTATCCCAATGCACATTTTGTTTATCCATAGCTGAGCTGACCATAGGGTTGTTCATGTATCGTGTTTGTTATGAGTAAGTAATGGTGTCATGAGTATTGGAGTAAAAATAATTGTTCAGTTTCCTGGTTTGCATTTTTGAGGAGGGTGCTTACCTAACAGTGCAAATGCTACATCATATACTCTCTTTGTTTAGATTTGTCTGAATTTATTTTAAAGAAAATGAAAAATAACAAAATAACAACAACATAGACAAAAACAATAAAATGATACAGGGTTTCAAAACAAAATGATAGTGGTTGTTATATTAACAGAGGTTGTTATATTACACATTGCTATCTTCAACAAAGTTGCTCAGATGACCAGATGTAAGAATGCAAGGGTCAAACCATTAAAGAGAATAAGAAATAATAAAAAAATATTAGCAATGATACAGATGTAAGAATGCAAGGGTCAAACCATTAAAGAGAATAAGAAATAATAAAAAAATATTAGCAATGATACAGAGCTTCACTAGACAAAATGGTAGGAGTTCACTAATGGTTGCTATATTGCATATTGTTGTCTTCAAATTAGTTGTTCAGATTATCAGGTATGGGCATGAACAATTGATCAAAAAATCAATATGAAGATTCATCACAAAACTAGGATTAGAGGTCCCACTTAACCCAGCTATTTCTCCTCTAGGTATTTGCCCAGAAGAAATAAAAATATCATCCCACAGAGATATATACGTGCATCCAAATTTATAGCACCACAATTTGTCATTGCTAAATTTTGGAAACAACCTAAATGCCCATCAACTGAGGAATGCATAAAAAAGATATGGCATTTTTATACAGTGGAGTACTACTCAACTTAAAAAAAGATAAGTTCGAGGCTTTTATAGGTAAATGGATGCAATTAGAGACCATACTCATAAGTGAAATAAATCAGACCAAATGTGCAAACATTGTATTGTCTCCCTAGTGTGAGAATCTGAAAGAGTAAATAAAACCCAAAATATACCATAGAAATTGTGAAAATGAAGAAAATTACTCAAAGAGAAGGACCAACTGGGATGAGAGAAAGGAGAAAAAGAAAGAAAGAAAGAAGGGAAAATATATGTATCTAGAAAGATGGCTAGGATAATTGTACTGCTGATGTCCAATGGTCTGTTTAATTGTTTTTAGGAACTTCCACATTATTTTCCTTGTGGGGAACCATTTTAAACCCCCATAGGCAATGTGGAAGAATTGTTTTCTCCATGTCTTCCCAACACTAGCCATTTCTGCTTATTTTTAAAAATTATATCACCCATCCCAACACATGAAGTGATGAATAATAGATCTTTTGTTAATGGAGTAATTTATAACTAATACGTTCGTCCTCCTATTTCCCACTACCTGTTTGTGTTTTTAGTGAGTAATGGTCTTTTTGGAGATTACTTACTATTTTATGTTTGCAAGAATCTACAAATGTATGTGAAAGTTAAAATTAGGCTCTCTTTAAGTGCAGTGAATTTGTTATAACAAACACTTCACAAATGCTTTTTGGATATTCACTCTATTGCTATGTTATTCATTTTAAAATGGGATTTTTTTTTTTTTTATCAGGAATCCAACTCAGGACCTTGCACTTGCCAAGCAAGGTGCTGTGTCACTGAACTATATCCTTGACCCAAAACTGGGCTTATTTGATACTGAAGTTATCAAGAAATATAAGGTGCTAAATGTAACAGAGTATCTTTAAAATCATGTTCTCTTCATTATTCTGATCTCTTTTATAGAAGCACTTTCAATTAATCTTCTCTACAACATCCTGCGCATGTATTGATTATGATTTTTTACATCATGGGGCATTTGTTATATTTATAAGTGACTGTTGTATTTAACGGCTTACTATTTGGTCAATATTGCTGTCTGATGTTTATGTGACGAATGTGCTTTGTATGCATGGCTTAAAAATTAAAATATCGAAGGAAGTATCTTGGATAACATTTAAAAAAATATATGGTGTATTTTACAGAATTTGGTTATTTTCCCCTGAAACGTCTATTCACATGCTCTAGCACAGTCAGAACTCAAATAAAACTCTTTGAAATCAATAGAAAAGATGAATTATAAATGGCTCATTCAATCTTTTATGGCAGTTAGAAGCCAAATATACTGCTAAAAATTTTGATGTCAACAGAGTACTTCTCACAGAACCGTGTGTTCACTAGTTGTTAAAACGTAACCAGTGTGGATTATAAAGCTTTCTCAAAAGCCAATAAGCTGAATGTGCATGGTAATGTTTAGTTGGCAGCAATGTATCAAAATCTACTTGGCATGGAGTTTACATAAGAAAATTCCTGAACCATATAAAAGGTATATTTCACCACAAAATTAATATCAAATGTCATTTTTACTTTTCGTAAATGTTCTAAATAGTTTCAGGGTACTATTATTGTAATTTAATAGTATGTGTTCATCTTAGAAATTCAACCATATGTGTTTACTGTACTGTGTAACACAAGAAAATGCACTAGTTGCAAAGTATAAATCCTTAGTTTCTATGTTAACAAATATCTTACATGTCATCACTCTAAGGAATTGGAAGAAAGTTTAATTAATCTGTTTGTCACATTTAAGGGGACCCAAATGTAAAATTAGTATATAAATGAAGGTAATATTTGGAGATGCCAGTGATTAGACCTAAGGTTGAGTTAAAAATACTCTAGAAAGATTGCCATATATCATCCATTTGACAAAACATTTTAGATTGGTTCCAAGTTTTTAAATTGTTCAGTAATCTAACAAGATTGTTTTGTGTACTTTCAGCTTCAGGAAAACTAAGCAATTTTTCATAGCTTTTATGGTGGTTTTGGTTGATTGATTTATTTTTCTCTTATATGGGTGTTTCAGCAACTAACAGAGGAAAAACTGTTTTCCACAGGGGAATAACTTGGAAACTTTATGGAAAATTGAGTATCTATCTATCTATCTATCTATCTATCTATCTATCTATCATCTATCTATCTATCTACATGCACACAAATACATAATTCTTTTCTGGACATTTTTTATCTGTCTATATGCCTGTACTTGTGCTGATATCAAATTGTCAAGAATACTGTAAATTTTACTAAATGATATTTGTGTAACATTAGTCCTCCAAATTTATTATTTTGAAAGTTCTCTTGACCATTTTAGATCCTTTGTTTTTTAATGTTATAAGCTTTTCAATTTATACAAAAATTCTGTTAAACAGATTATGATTTCAGGTAAAAGGCAGATAATTTTGAGAAATATCATCTAAGATCCATGAATGTGAATAAAACTCTATACTTACATTCATTGTTGTTTTAATTTTAATTCTGGAGCTTATACTTTTTGTTCTATTTTCTATTAAATTTCACCTAACAGATTACTGGCTGTTAGTAATGGATAATTAAAAATTAAAACAAATACATATCACAATGTTCAATTTCTAAGATTGCCTCAAAATCTGTAATATTTGTATATTAATCTTTCCTGCTGAATCGAGGAAGTTTTAAGTCCACGTCTGCTGGCCACCAAGTGGAAGTATGGTGATGCATTTTTACGCTTCCCTGACTTCCATATAAGATTACGATCTCATGAAATCTCTTCAAGATGTTCTCAAATCTGTGATCCTCCTGCTTCATCCTCCCAGAGTGCTGGCCTTCTGGGCATGTAATGCCATGCCTGGCTTCAATCCAGTCTTGGTAGCACATTTCATGGTTGATATTATATGTGGTCTAATACATATACAATTTTATTACAATTTCTAATTTTCACTAATAATGAACATGAAATGTTTACAAGTAACATTTTCATTTTCTTATCCTGAAATCCACCTTCTCCAATAATGACATAGCCATGGACATTTTGCAGCTTTTTTCATCCTTTTTTTGGCAATATATATTGTTTCTATTTTTATTATCTTCCTACCTAAATATTTATAATTAAATTGGTCTCTAGTAGAAGACTACAATCGAATTTGTAATTTTGAATGTAATGAATTTATACTTTAATTGTGGAGTTTAAACTGTATGATATATGTAACTGTTGACATTAATTTATTTAAATCTACTTCTCTAAATATTTTTGTATCCTTTTGTTTTTTTCCCCTTTTTTGTTTTCATTTTCCTCCACAGATGTTTGTGTTGTGTGTTCTGACTCTCCCTCAAGATCCATTTCAGATGCTGGATATTTACTATACACATCCTATTGCTGGACAACTGGCATTTAGGTATATACAGTCCCTAATATCAGAAACATAAGAAACTAGGACTATAGATTAATACAAAAATTTCAGAGTCCAAATATAAACCTTTACCTTTTTGTCAGTTAAAATTCTATAAGAATGCACAGATAATTCAATGAAGAAAGAGTAGTTTATTAAATAAACAATGCTGTGAAAACTATATCTCTTCATTTAAAATATTGAGTTAAGACCTCTACTAAAATTAGGGACAAAAAAATTGGCTTAAAAGAACTATAGAGCTAAAAATTTAAAGGGCTAAAACCAGCAAAAAATTTGAAACATAGCACTACACATTTTTGGTCTTAGATTTGATAATGATTTCTCAGGCTCACATATATACACATATACAAATTTTGTTCTATTGA
The DNA here is from genome assembly GCF_000276665.1 of Chinchilla lanigera. Taxonomy (NCBI): domain Eukaryota; kingdom Metazoa; phylum Chordata; class Mammalia; order Rodentia; family Chinchillidae; genus Chinchilla; species Chinchilla lanigera. The sequence goes on from NW_004955417.1 coordinate 18,448,930, forward strand.
AACTTGAGGAATAAAATGCAGAGGTATTATGTAGAATGGGAAATATATTTCTAAGATGTATGTTTCATGAGGCATCTGTGTCTAATATTATATGATAGTTTTCTCAAGGGACAAAATTTAATGTATGAACATGGTTATATGTATAACGCAGCATCACATCATGTAGGGCATTTATGCTTAGTTTCTACATTCAAATGTTTGAAACACTTCTGAAGGCTACAAAGACAGAACATAGGAAAAGAAACAGTAATATATTCAATACTTAAGAAATGATACGATAGAGAACTTAAAGTACTATTTTCCTTTCAACACTTTAAAAGATATGTATATATACTCTTTTATTTTACAAGTAACATCATATCTTCACATGCTTAAGTATTATCTATACTTAGTGTAAGGCTATTAAAATTTTTCAAACATAAATTTTTCTAGCTTTGTTACAGCGCAATTTTTAATTTTGATGCAACTCTTCTTCTTGCAAGTGTGTTGTGTCTTTGTGACTCCAGGGTGAACTAAAATGCCTGTGAACGGCAGACTTGCTCATGATTGACTTGGAGCAATAAAGTTCCTTTCTAACCATTTTCTGGTTTAGAAAATACTCAGACATCCTAGAAACTAGCCATATTTATTTTTGCCTCATTTATTTTACATTCAGTTTTAGGTGAACTTTTTTGTCTTTTCATGTATGAGTAATACTAAGCAAATTCCATTTTTGGTAGCTGAAAAGAATACATCTTTGACTACACTATTTCTGTTTACTGTACTTTGCTTCCTGTTTTGTCTAAATGCTATTTTTTTGTTTTGAAATCTTAAAAATTATTCATTTCAAGTGTGTTAACATCAAAGAACTAAGGCTTTGCTCTTAGTGTTGCTATTTGCTCTCCCACTAATAGGGATTTTTTTAAAGAGATTTTTCCCCCTCTGAGTTACAAGTTTTAGAAAATTATAAAAGGGTGCATGTCTTAAGGCTGGGAAGCAGCAATTTTGGGGTTGAATATACTTGAGCAGATCATATGATAGTTTTGAAGACCAAAAATAAAAGCACGAACAAAGTTACAAAAGAATTTGAGTAGACACTTCTCTAGACATGTACATATGTACAATGTTCATAGTACATATGTCATAAAGTAGTATCATTAGTCATTAGATAAATTCATATAAAGACCACAAGATGCCACTTACCTACCAGTACAAGACTATAATTAAAACAACAAAAAATGAAACAAAACCATAAAAGGTTATAAAAATACTGTCAAAATTTAGGAAAATTTCAAATTCTCATTTCTTATGGCAAATATGTAAACTGAAGCAACTTCTTTAATAGATTTTTATTTACTTAAAGAATGTAATAAATATATATACATCACTCAATAACTACATTCCTAAATATATACTTCAGAGAAATGGATCTGTATGCTCACATATACATATTTGTATACAAAACTTATATATAAATATTTGTGTAGTATTATGTATAGTAGCCAAAAATTGAAACAACTAAAATATTTGTGACCTGAAATGGTTAAATAAAGTGTAATATACCATTAAGGTGTAGTGGCACAGGACTTATCCCCAGCAAATTAGGAGACTGGGCAGAAAGATCCTAAATTCAAGGCAGGATTGGCAACTTAGTGAGATCCTGTTTCATAATATTTCTTAAAATGGGAGCAGGATATAGCTCAATGGTAGAGCACTTTCCTAGCGTATAGGAAGCACTGAGTCCCACCAACACTGTCAAGAATGAAAGAAAGAGAAAGGAAGGAATGGTGGAAGGAAGGAAGGAAGGAGAGAAGGAGGGAAAGAGGGAGAGAGAGAGAGAAACAAAAGGAAAGAAAGAAAGAAAGAAAGAAAGAAAGAAAGAAAGAAAGAAAGAAAGAAAGAAAGAAAGAAAGAAAAGGAGAGAGAGAAAGAAAGAAAGAAAGAAAGAAAGAAAGAAAGAAAGAAAGAAAGAAAGAAAGAAAAGAAAGAAAGAGGAGAAAAAGAAGGGAAGGGAAAGGAAAGGAGAGAAAGGAGGCAATTGTGAGAAGAGGAGAAAGACAAAAAAAGGAAAGAGGAAAGAATCATTCCTCAAACATATAATGCAATACTTGGTCCTGAAGCCCTGATATATGTTTCGACATGGATGATTCTTGAAGCTTTACATGAGTGAAAGAAACCAATGATGAAATAATAGCAATTATATTATTCCACTTCTATGAAATGCACAGAATGGTTATATTTACATAAAGACAGAAAGTATTGTAATGGTTCTATGAGGCTGATGAGAGGAAATTATGGTAATTATTGCTAATGGCTGAGCATTTCCTTAGGGGCGTAGTAAACTAAATTAGATTTTGTTGATAGCTGTATAAATATTTTGGAAAAATTAAATTGATCAGAGAATTATACTTGATCATCGAATTGCATATTATGTGTATTAACTAAGTTATTTCTTGGTAATGCTTTTAAAAATACATAAATGCATGAATATATTTAATTTTAAATAGATACTCTCTGCTATGTAAATATGTGAATTGAATTCATGTTATATGGAGTTTATCTCATGAATTCCTTTTTGAAATTACATATTCATATACAATTTTTATTGCAATTTATCCAAGCTTTTTAAAACTCAGGGTAAAGCAAAGTAATATCTCCATAAAGAGAAAATATAATGAACATGTTGGCACATGGCCTCTTTTCCAGGAGACTCACATTTGCTGAATAACAAATTCACTCTTTGTTCTACACCACGTTTGTGATTGAACACTTGCCCACATTGTGAAAATTTGGAGAATCTAACATGTCTTGCCTATAATGATGTTTAGAAATTGCCTGTCCATGCACAAGAATCTGAGATACTTTTTAATAACAGTCTCAGGATAAAACCAATGTGAGGTTAGAGTGAAGAGTACAGGACAAAGCCCATGAAGACTTAGCACAGTGTGTGACTGTAAGCTACTTCTGTATTGTACCACTCACTGATGCTAAAGTTTATGATTTTCAAAGATGTCTATTGAATTATTCATTCAACTCTGACAGTTTTTTGAAGACAGTAAGAGTCATGAACACAGCCAGGCACCTATACCCTCATGACATTTACATTCTGGTAAGAGCAGAATGATGTAAGATAAAAAACACCTACAAATTATTTTTAAATTATGAAAGGATCTATCAGTGGGAAGTACTGAGGGTTATAAAGCAGTGAAACCCTTTAAGGTGTTGAATCATGGACACAGTCCCTGACATACTGGCATGGAATGGAAGTTTGAGAAATGAGTAAGAACCTGCTGGATGGAGACTGGCAAAAGCATTCCAGGCAGAGGAAACAACGTGGGACCTCCCTGCTGCAGAACTTCCAGGAGCCCTAATAAATCAAGCCTCTCCAGTTCTACACTGGCAGTTTCTCTTGATGAAACCACCTTTGCCCTCCATGTTAGTACTATAATAAAAGTTGGTAAAGATAATAACAAAGGAGGGGTAAATTTTTACCATTTCAATACATTAAATAATATAATTATATCATATCAATATTATGAAATACTCTGCAACTGTTACTAATATGACTTAGAATGGGTTAGGAGGGAAATTATTCTGTGTAATATCTTGTTCACCACTCTAGTCAGAAATTGCCAGTCTATATACAATGAAACCAAAACTGAGTTATACATATATATATAATAATATATGTAATATATATGGATTATTTAATTATGTATAAATATATACATT
>NW_004955417.1:18453222-18455909 GCF_000276665.1 Chinchilla lanigera
TCTGGGTCTCATTTTGAGCCTTGCTTCTTGGCTCCAATGCAGATCCCTCAGCCTGCTAGCACAGATCCTTCATTCCTCTGGACACACTTGCTAGATTCCACCATTGAGCTTTGGGCCTTCCACGGCAGATCTGTGAAACAGGCCTGTAGGAGATATTATCATGGACTCTAGGTTTGCAACTGCACTCATGCAGGACGTCATCATGGGATCCAGGCCCAGGATTCTTTGATCCTTAGTATCTAGACAGATTTCCTGCACTCTCTTGTATATGATTCCTTGGCTGACTGTTATAAATAATCTTACAAAATATGTGTCCTGTACTATATTGTTTCCCTTTGCAATATCCCCCAAACCAACACATACTAGATACTCCATGCACAAATTTGTATGTATGTATTCATTTATATACATGAAGTATATGTACACAGGCTTATGTGCACATGCAAAAACTATCTATATGCCTTTTGTGTGCCATAAATTACTATGCCTTTTGCTAACTTCAGGATACTCAGTCTACTCATCTATCACACCAATGATTCTTTCATGAATAATCACTCTTAAGCAATAATAGCAAATTTGAAATAAATGTAATATATATTATTTTGTTCAAATTAAAAGATCACTTATATAACATAAGTTTTATGAAGTTTATAAAACAGAGTTTGATAATTAAGCGGAAATTTTTGTAATGATGTTGAATCTTCAAGAGAAAAATGTCTTTTTGTTGAATTACATAACAGTAATTTCCTTATACTTATTTGAATTGAAAACCTGCTCTTTTAAAACTGATTTGGCCTTGCAAGAATACTATACTATGGTAGCATTTCTGAAATTGGGAAAATGATAAAACCATAATTCTAAGTTATAAACTTCCCACATTAGTTTTTGTTAAGCAATATACTTAATGAAAAGCTTTAATTACTTGGGTATTCAAAAACTCAATAAGGAATTGAATCTGGGCATTGAATGAAAGCAAAATTAGAAATGCAATAAAATACTTGACAGTTTTAATAAGGTAAGTGACATTAATACACAGGCAGAGTTTGAAATTCACATGTTTATTAAGGAAACAGAAAACAATCTAGTCTCAAGTAAAGAAAATTAAAATAGATTGATGGAGTTGTACATGGCCCTGACTCTTCTGGTTTGAAATGAGGTTGCCATTTCATAAGGAGTGGATACAATATGGACATGTTCAAGGCAAGGGAGCACTACACTGAAAAGGAGATTAAAGAATATCATGCTAATTGGACTATTAATTCTGATATGTCAAAGTCATTAGATTAAGAAATGTATAGTAGCTTAGTAAAGAATGCTCCTGGATATGTGTGGGTTAGTGATGGAGGCATGGCCCTGGGTACTGCATATGGGCTTTCAACCATTCCTCTCTGGCATTGTTTCCTTGCTTTGCTTTAAGGCCACTATGAACTGGGCAACTTTGCTTTCCGTGTCCTTCCCAAATACCAATCATACATTGAAAATGTGAACAAATTAAACATTTTTTCTTTAAGTTTTATGTGGCCAGTATTATGTCCTGCTACAGAAGAGCTGAATAATACAATAGTTTGTAGCAGAGAAGTGAACTTATTGCTGTGACTTCATCTGATCATGTGGTCTGGGAGCTTTTGAAATTGTTTTCATAGAGGAAGTTTGGAAACGCTTGGAGATGTGAGTGGGAAGAGTATTAATATGCTGTGAGGAGAGCCTCTTGGGTGACTCTCCTTGGAACTCAGAAGACCAGCGTGTTGTCAGGAATGTGGACAGCAAAGGTCAGGCTCCAGATGCTTAAGAACAAAGACTCCCTTAGCAGCTGCCCAGCTATGTTACACTAGGGCAGAAATTTGTGTTTTGACTGTGTCCTGAAACGTTGCAGGAGACTAAGAGATATTAACAGCACTGGATAAATTAATCTGGCACAAAATTTCAAGATAGGTCAGTTCAGAATATGTCATGGGTACTCCTGGCTACTTAACTAGATTGATATTGATAATTGGAGCAAAATGGCACAGCTGAAAATTTAGGGAAAAAAAAAAACCCTTACATTTTGGCATAGAAGGAACTGCATGTAAATTTGGGGCCAAAGATGTTTGGCTGCTAAAGAGATTACCAACATAAATGAAAAGAAGAAAGATGCCTTGAGAGCCTCTCAGAGATCACCAAGACCCTACTACCCCATCTGGATATTGCAAGCATGTAAACTTTTCATTTGATAAGAGAATCTCTTGGACCTCTCTTCTAGAAAGGTCACCTAGAAAACTAGCTTCCTAGGATCATTTCACCATCCAGATACCCAGAGCCTGCTGCCACCATGGTGTAAATAAGTTTGGCTACTGCAAGGATAGGAGAAGCTGATATTTTCCAGATGGTAGCAGTTTTAATGTTATACAGAATGCAATAGTTGTAGGGTCTGGGAGGGAGGGTTCCACCCAAATTTCAAAAAACAATCTGGAAGTCCTGGCATGTAGTCCTTGACAAGGTGAATGAAGCTATAGCAATAAAACACTGCCGGGCATGGCAGCACACACTTGTAACCCCAGAACTCTGGAGGCTGAGGCCAGAGGATCATTGTGAGTTCAAGACCAGCCTGGGCTACAAAGTGAACTCAAGGCTAGCCTGAATTGACAGTTAAACCCTGTCTCAAAAACCACCAAAAAAAAAAAAAAAAAAGCAGGAAAGAAAAGCCAAAA
>NW_004955417.1:18456009-18465835 GCF_000276665.1 Chinchilla lanigera
AAGAAAACTGTAGGATGTGAGTGAAACTAGTGCACTCATAGGGCCGACATCTGGAAAGTCATAGGAATGGGGCTAAGTAAACTTCCAAATGAACATCTCATCACTGTGTGTCCCAGATGCCAGATATGGAGCTACCGGACTTAGTGATTGCCTGCTAGCTTTTAGTGTTGACTTGTTCCAATTCTTACTATGTACATCAGAAATGTTTGCCCTGTGCTGTGGTACCTTGGGATTTTGTAACTTGCTTTTGAATTTTACAGAGGTTCAGAGCTAAGAGTTTGCCTTGAGTCTTGGGGGCAAGGTGGACTTGGACTTTTGAGAAATGCTGGAACTCTTGACACTGCGGGAAGGGAATATTGCACCTGGGGTTGAACATGGCATACTTGTTGTATATTATATTAGGTGGTATTACAGATTTGTTACTGACTTTACTTTAAGACTAAATAGATAGTTGAACGTGTGTTTAGGTATGAAGTTGACAAAAGTGGATTGTGATTTTAGTCCTGATATGTCAACCTCCTTGTATTAGGAAACACTGAGGAGATAAGCAAAGCACACTCCTATGTGTGGGTCATCTCCTATGTCTGGCTGGGTAATGGAGGCACGTTTATGTACTATATATGATCCCTTGCCTTGTCCTCTCTTGGTGTTAGGTCAAGGAAAGGTGACTAATACAACATAAATTGAATAAGTAAACATGTTTTTCATTGGCTTCTTAAGCATCATCGGGAAACATGTGGCTTTGGAGAAAAGAAATGTCTACATAATAGAATAAAGTTAACAGAACTGAATTTTCTAAATAGAAAAACAGAACTCAAAGACTTGATTTTGAATCACTGTTAGTGACTAGGATGAAAAATATGGAGTACATTGTTCTTGTATGGTTGCAGGGTGGAAGTTAAACAGAGTCAAGGGTCAAAAATTAAAAACAAGAAAACTATAGTTAAAAAAAAAGCAGAAGTCATGCTACATGAGATAGAGCAGGAGCCAGGCAAATAGACAAGAAATAAAGGATTTCTTACCAAATGAAAAGTCATCCAGACAGACAAAAATGAGTAAATGAAAAGGCAGAAAATTGATTAATTTTTAAAAACTGGAAGACAAATATAATTTATGATGGATGTAAGATTGGAAAAGATTTGATGTAAAAGCAGCTCTTCATCTTTGTAATACAAATAACAAACTATAAGATATCAGGTTAGATAATCTAAAGTCACCCTGTAAGCAATTAAGTGTTCTAGATCTGCTGAAAATAGTGAAAACACAGGCAATGTTTGGTATCAGTCATTTTTGTCAAATATTCCCTATATTTTACAGTGATATAGGAAGTTGTTAAAGTACTTGAGACCAGAATACTTATAAAGCAAAATACTTATATACAAAATAAGTCATATATCTTATTAGACATTTTAATATTTAGTTAACTTGCATCAGGAATATTCACAAATGCCTTTCCTAACCAGTAGACCACCGGGAAGGGATGCTATAAATGCCTTTCTGAGAATAAATGCTAATTTAAGAGATGCAGAAATAATTTCTATCCTTGCAAATTTGAAAAAGTCAAATAAGCTATTATTTAATAGAGAAGTATGCAAGGCTTACCAGGAAGAAACCGCATTAACATTGGCTACAATAAGAAATGACATCTGCAAGCTGAGATTTACTCTATCTTACAAAATTTTCATCAAAGATAGTTAGATGATTTTATTGTGGTGTTTTCAACCTTTAAAATTCTTTCTAAACATTAGATAGTAGTCAATATGTTATATTTTGTAATATAGGCCTATTTAGCAAAGAAAATAAATGCCAGGTTAGGTAAAAACAGCTCTTTTTAAAAAAAAAAAACACAGCTCTTTTTAATGAATGTTAACTCAAATCCACCTTGTACAACTGTCAGACATAATGACTCTGCATTCATTATGTTCAGAAGAGTTTTTTCTTCTTCATAATTGAAACTTTTCAATTATATAAACAGTTCACTGCTTTTAACTATACCTCAATGATTTAAAATAATACACCATAAACATACTTTCCACATTGCACAATGGGGCTCTAAAGAAATTAAACTACAAAGTGATTTTACTTTAGCATAGCTTCTATGGAATTCTAAATCTTTTCAAAATAGGACAAATATTTTGAAACAGAAAAGATATTCTAATAATATTATTTATTTACCTTTTTAAGCTTTTTAAACATACACAAAGTATTAAGAATTCTATATAGATTTAAAGTGTATTCACTGCATAAATGATGAAATCTGTATAATGATGGTTCTACTATTAACTCAAAAGGTGATATGTTTTCATATTTTAGGGCAAAAAATAACCTCGATTATTTAAATATGCAAAATAATAAAAACTGAATATCAATTTAATGAAGTATTGTATAATGATATTCCGAATCTATTGTCATGTCATAATTTCAGTGATTTGAAAATTGCTTTTGAATGTTTTGTTCTATAAATCTTTTTGTATAATATCTATTGGTACCTTTATTTGAATTACTCATTTTTATATGATACAAAGTATTTCTCCACTAGAAACATAACATCTTATAAATTCTGCAATTTATACCATCAAATATTCTTACACCTACTCAGAAAATATGAGTACCAAAATAAGGAATGAAATACTATGGGACTTGATTTAAGTGACCTATATCCTAATTATGTATAAAAGTAGAATTTATGATATAAATGTTTAACTATTAATCCATTTTAATTGATTAGTTTAAATTTAAGCAATATAGTAAAACTCTGACATTTGCAAGAAACCAATCCTAAATCCTTCTCAAATTAGAGAGATTTCTCATGAAGTTAAAGCACATATAGCTATGTTTTCTCATGTGCTTCATGGCGTTTCTGTTATAATAATATGATTATATTAATTACATGGCATCAATAAACAACACAGTTACAATAATTGGCCAAATTCACTTACTTGCAATATAACTTGCATTTGTTTCAGACTTTTAGTAAAGACATTTCAAATTCTGGTAAATTATATTATTCCCTTTTATCAAGTCTTTTCTAGCTTACATTTTTAGGAAAGGCAAATTCTTTGTATTTTTTATATAAACATATAAACACACCTACCTATGTAATTCTTGTAGTGAAATTGAATTTTGTGATGGATTTTGAACAACTGAGAGGCATGTATTTTAAAGAATGGAAGAAAAGCGCATTTAGGTTTCACACATGGCAAAGGCAGAAACATAGCTATTGTGACAGCAAATATACTTTTATAATTTTTGTAGTTTTTCACACACATTAACTCAACAAATGAAGTGTGGTACATGGCATAGACTTTTGGCTGGATAGCACAGGGATGATGACTGGCATAGAATAAGAAATGAGGGTGAAATATTTGTTAGGATTTCTCTTATAAAATCAGTGGTACACTATTTACTAAAAAGTAGATGATAGATGGTAGATTAGATAGATAGATGATAGATGATAGATAGGTAGTTACATGATACACACGTTTACATTTTAGTTATGTTATGTTACCACAGATGAGAAACTGTCTGTGCTGAACGTCAAATCCCAGGCTTTACTACACCACTGTCTACACCCCCAGCACATTAATCAAACCCCTCTATATCTAAGTCTCCTTTTTACATTTTTTTACATGCTGTCTTTCTGATTCGGCAAAGGATCTGATAAATATTTATTCCTGTATGCATAATTCTTTGGATCTTAATATTAACTTACATTAAAGTAAAGAATTTCTTAGTTCTTAAGCAACAAATTAGGTGGTGCTCATCCTCGATTTCACAATCATAATGTAATATAGTATGGTGACAATCATACTGAATATTATATTATTAAGATAGAAATATGCTGTTTTTTCTAGCTTACATTTTTAGGAAAGGCAAATTCTTTGTATTTTTTATATAAACATATAAACGTAGCTATCATCATCCTTGTGCGATCCAGCCAAAAGTCTATGCCATGTACCACACTTCATTTGTTGAGTTAATGTGTGTGAAAAACTACAAAAATTATAAAAGTATATTTGCTGTCACAATAGCTACTACTAAAATATACTTAATTTCCTTTCTTCTTGTTTATTATCTCATTTTTTATTTTAAACAGAAAAAAGTAAAAATAACAGTAAAACAGAATTTCAAATAGGCTAGTAGGAGAGTAACAATAATAACACATCACGCATTTGTTATATTCAAAATAGTTGTTCAGAGCACAAGATATAGGCATGAAACATTGTCTAGAAAATTACTAGCACAATACTTTCCCCTCAATGAACCAAGAGAAATGAACTGTGTAACTATCTTAGCCATCGTATGTGTGTGTGTGTGTGTGTGTGTATATATATATATATATATATATAAATTTTTTTCCTTTGCCCATCCTTTCTTTCCCCTTTCTTCCATCAGTTATTCTTTTCTTTTGAACAATTTCCTCCATATCGTACTTTTGGGTCTTGTTTACTTTTTTAGATTCTCACACTAAATCTTGGAAACAAGTCAAATGCCCTTCAACAGAGGAATGGATAAAAAAGATGTGGTTCTTTTATACAATGGAGTACTACTCAGCCATAATGAAAGATAAACTTGAGACTTTCATGGGTAAGAAGACGCAACTCAAGACTACATACTCAATTTCTTTACAACCATACTGTTATGGTTCATACATTGTGTCAATCCAAAGAGTCTAGAAGCTTAACTAACTCAGCAGCTCTATATCCTTGGGCAAAAGCGACATGATCTCACTGCTCTAGGATGATCACTGTGTCAACTTGAGAAGTTTAGAAGGTTAACTATGGGACTCAGCAGGGAGTCAGGGTCCTTACTTTGTATTTATCCTGAGCCTGTGCAAGAGGCAGCACTGAGACAGTGTGGGCATGAGCAGACAGGGTATATAATATAAGGGAGGAAAAGAGGCTTATTTTATTCCTTTTTTTGCTCTTGCTGTTTTTGCTGTCCTGTTGTGCCTTGAAGTGTTGCCCCTGTGCCATGTGCCACCCTGCCTTGAAGCCAGCTGATTATGGACTGAACCTCCACAAACTGTGAGCTAAACAAACCTTTCCTTCCTTAATTTGGGCATTGGGTATTTGGCAGCAAAAAGAGAAAAGTAACCAAGACACATACTTATTCATAGCTGCACAATATAAATAATTGGGAAGTTTTAAAACATCCTAACATTTGGACCCTATAACTAGAGAAAAACCCAGGTATCAGAAACTTTTAAAAATGTCCTTCACAATTTTCAAATGCCCCCAAGGCTATTCTCCATTGAAGGCAATGTCCAATTTTAGCCTATTGCTTACCCAAGGTAAACCTCACAATGCATGTTTAAAATCCATGTGATGTTGTAGCTTGTATTTAATTATCTATTATGAAGATTAGCAATTATCACTTTAGTGTTTACACCAAAGCTTATGAAGAATGTTATCACTCAAGGACACATTACTCATTATTTCGGGTTCTTTATGTTAACACTTTGTTATAGTTGCAGTATCTTTCACCAGAGAAGCATAAGAGTACAGTGCAAGCTCTCATGAAAATGCTATTCATAGAAGGCCTGTTTGTAACCTTGGACCTTCACTGGTGTCTGGGAACTTGATTTGTTATAATTTTCCTACAGTGATGTATGACTTCCCATAAATATGAGCATATAATTATGCCAAAATGTTTACACTTTAAGAGTCTGTAATTTTGATACATGTTTAGTTGGTTCCCAATAAAAAGTCTTACATGGTTTTCCCTGATAAGAACTTCACATATTGTAGTAATTGTGGAGTAGATATTAAGCCTATCTCCTCTGATTCCATGGGAGAGGAATTTTGGAAGCTTATATCATGTTTCCCTGAAGTCCATGCACCTTTTTCCTTGTTTATTTTACGTTTTATATTTTCACTTTAATAAATGCTGATCATAGATTCAGTCATAGGCTTTGTCCTTGTGAAACACTCCAGTAAGTTCCCTAGTCTATGCTCACCTTTGTGACTCCTGACACAGGGTCTTGACTACATTTCAGGTACAAAGCAAACTGCCATGAGTAATTATGATAGACTTTAGGGAATATGGACAGAAATTATCAGTTCTGAAAAGTGTAGGTTCTGTACTTGTTTCTGGTACTTTCCTTTTTAATGAGAATAACTTTCACTTCATTTTTGTTATCCAATTGTTGATGTTCCTTTTCATGTAATAGTGCAGCAACTAATCTGTGTTACAGAATTTCAGTTAAGGCAATATGCTCACCATTATCACTTAATAAATCAGTTTCTCTGCACCCAGATATGGGAAGGGATATCTCCACCACAGAAGTCAGCTCCAACATAAATGCATAAGAGCTAATCCTGCCACTTTAAGAAAACTAATAGCCGAATATCAAGGGATAGTCCTTCGTGTATTTCTGAGCCAAAGAAGACAGTGCATAGAGTTGGGAGACCTTTAATTTGGTATCATAACATATGTAAGTCAGTTTATAAAGCTGTTGCTCATCTGTGTTCCTAGATGACATGAAAGAAAAGTAGAACATTCTCATGAAAATAAAAACATCACTGTACACATAAATAGGTTTTAATGACCTCAACAAAGTTATTTAAAAAATAACAAACTAACTTTATAAGTCAATGAGTATCTTAATCACTGTCTTCAATACCCTTTCTCTAAAGGGTAGATGTTGTCTACCCTTTAGTCTAATACATATTTCAGTTTCCCCTAGTGGAAAATATATCTTCTTTTCTCAAAGACCTTTGGTATTTCCTACTATTTGTAGATTGCTAGTCTTGTCTATAGCAAAAATTTCCACATTTACTAAAATTCAATTAGGGGGCTATTTTTATTTCAATATACTATGACCTTATTCTAGTATGAAAATTTGTTTATTCTCAAAGGTGCAACTTAAATGTAACCTCTTCAATAAAATATTATATCATTATCAAACTCCTGAATAGTCTAATTCAAGCAAACCAAAGAACAAATTAAGAAGTAAAGTAAGAAGTTCCTTCTCGTTAGCAACAAAACAAAGAATCAAGACCTTTTTATATATAGTTAATCCTGGTTGATTTTCTTTTTTTTGGTCTCTAATCTCTTCCAAGTGTATAAATGTTTAAAGAATTTTTCCTCCACTTGATAACCAAGTTGATCATTCAGTCTCCAGATTTATATTATCTTAGAAAAATACAATATTTTCTGACGCAGGGTGCATGCAGTTTCTTCTGGGGAGGAGCAGAGTCTCACTATGTAGTACAGGCTGAATTAGAATTTGCTTATATAGCTCAGGCTGGCCTTGAATTCAAGACAATCCTCCTGCCTCAGCCTCCTGAGTGCTGGGATTACAGGTATATGCCACCACACCTGGTTTACAAATTCTTAAAAGAACCTCTAAATGATCAGTCAGTGTGAGGCTCTCACTACTTTGAAAGAAAAGTAGTACTACACAATTCATGGCAGAATCACAAAGAACTGAAAGAGGGGTCACACATGTGCAGTGTTTTCTGTGTACGGATATTTTCTTCTCTGCAGTTTTATTGAAAATATACTTGTTTTTTTATAAAGCATGCTATGTCATTTATCATGTATTTCATTATAAACTCGTACATTTGAATATTGCAATCTCTTTTCTCCACACATATCATTCCTAATATTCCATCACAACAACACACAAGTGTGTGTGTACATATATATGTATATATATATATTCAATTTATACACAATTTTTCTAGCACATTTTTTGATTTAGGCTGAGTTCATATTTAAATTGAATTTGTTTTGTTCCGTGGTTGAACTATACATCTTTATTCCATGACCATCATTTTTTATCATAATTCTGAAAGAATCATGATTTCCATAAGTATTTCTTGACATATTCCCTCCCCTGGCGGATAATGACCAAACCTCCGATCGGTTTCCCTGGGCTTCTGTATGGCTTGGGGCTGGAATGGACTCCACAGGCCGGAGTGTTAAGAACTTGGTGCTGGATGCGGCTTCACAGGGAGGAGGAAGAATCTTGTGAGAGGGAGGTCTGAGAGTCCCTGAAGTCCTTGGGTCACTGAGGGTGCGCCCTTTTAGGGATCCTGGGACCCGGTCTCCTCCTCTCCTTTTTGCTGTTCCTTTCTCCTGTAGTGAGTAGCTCTGTATCACCATGTGCTCGTGGCCTTGAGCTGCTGCCTCTTTGCAGGCCTGAAAGCAACAGGACCCTGAATCAAAACCCCCAAATTTGTGAGCCAAAATATACCTTTCTCTTCATAAGCTTTTTAATCTCAGGTATTTGTTATAAACATGGAAAGATGACAAACACAGGAATTAATGTGAGAATGAAAGACTAATTTTAGTTTGAGTTATATAAAATTAATAGTAATCAATATTTTTACATAAGTAAAAATCAAACAAAGTAAAAATCCCCCCTGCACACACATGTGCAGATGCTTTTTGCTGTAAGGATTCTGCCTTTGGGGCTGCAACCGTTTCACACTAAAATCACTGATATCTCCTTTTCCATTTTTTGCAGCTATGTGTGACTCAGGGCTTTTAAAATCCACTGATACTGAAATGTGAAGCTGTGTTTTCCTCTATGCTAAGGTCCTTTTCTCTTACCTCTGCCTCCTTTTTTTCTTTAAGCTGTAAATATGATTTATCTTTTCCTATACCTAATATGCAATCATTCTTTGAGTATTTAGAAACAGTTTTCCATTCTGTGTCTTCTAAATTCCTTATTTCAAAAACAAATGCTTCTTTTTTTTTTTTTTATCTTGCAAGAACATGTAAAGATCAAGCCAGCTCTGTTACAAACTCACACAGTTCTCTACATCATTTCTGTGGCATCTTTAAAATGGTCCCAATGATTTCTTTTCAAGAAAGAAAGTGAAACCTCTTAAAAAGCCACAATATTGCAGTCATTAACACATGAAAACGTAAACATCATAACTCATTGTTGCCTCATCACTTCTTATCCAGTTATTACCATCTTTCAGTGCAAATTCAAATTTCTTCTTTAGTTACCAGAGGTCACAGAATGGCACATCCTCTGACTTTTATGAAAATTATATTCTAGAAAACTGAAATGAAAACACTGACCTTGCTTGCCACCACGTTGTGGGACAGACGCCAACAATTTATAGCCTTTGTTGTATTTAATCTTCACAACAAATTTATAGATTAGCTTCACTAATTACGGTAATACCTTGGATCAGGAGTGCATCTGCTTGGGAACGATTTGATACACAAACAGAAGTGTTCAGTAGCACTTTGTTTTTGTTTGCAAACGGAGCATCAGCTGAATCTAAATACAATCGTACTCATTAATACCTATAAGAAAACGGAAACTTACAGAAAGAAATTTTTGTAGTGTTCTATCAAAAGTGATGACTACTATTCAAGCCAAGTTTTATCTTAGCACATACCAGTTTTTAAGCACTGTATTATTGATTTCCACATTTTTTACAAGTCTTTTTGCAATAGCTCCTTAAAATATTTTGCTTTACTATTTATATTAATTATGAAAGTATTTTTTTTTTATCCAAACAAGCTGTAAATCCTTTGTTCAGGGTAAAATGAGAGTCCAAATAAAAACATCAGTATGACTATTGAGAATGTTCCCTGAAAAGTAAATACTCTTAATGTTCTAGTAGTTTAAAGTATGTTAGGGTCAGGGATGTAGCTCAGTGGCACAAGTGCCTGCCTGGCAAGTGCAAGGTCCTGAGTTTGATTACCGGTACCAAAAAATAAATGTTAAGGCCTACTTATAAGACCTGCAGTCATACATTAATCAACTTTCAAAAGAGTTACAAAGATGGGGCTGGGGATTTAGCTCAGCGGCAAAGCACCTGCCTGGCAAGCGCAAGGTCGTGAGTTCGGTTCC
>NW_004955417.1:18466245-18468063 GCF_000276665.1 Chinchilla lanigera
CTGGGGATTTAGCTCAGCGGCAAAGCACCTGCCTGGCAAGCGCAAGGTCGTGAGTTCGGTTCCCGGTACCGGAGAAAAACCAAAAAACCAAAAATAAATAAATAAATAAATAAATAAAAAGAGTTACAAAGAGAAAGGGTATCATGATGCACTCTTGAAATGCGTGTGGTCTAAAAGCTTCACAAGATTATCCCATTCTGGGCAACGTAGTGCTTTTGTGAGACCTATCTCTAAATAAAAAATAAAAGGGGCTGTTGATGCTGGACGGGGTGCAGCCCTGGGTTCAAACCCTGGTACCATAAAAAAATTGCACTGGTCAACCAGAATGTAAAACAAAACTTTCAATTATAACATAAATTTTGAAATATGATACAATTTGTAATTTATACTTGTAGGTATTACTTAACATTACTTAAGTATGTTTGTATCTTACATAAATAGGCATGCTATCTAATATACATCTGCAAAAATTATAATCAACAGAAAAACCCATTAGTTGAGTAGAAAATATTATGATACATAATGAAGATCTTTAATAAAGGAAAATATTTTATTAGTATATATTATTATTTGAATAATTAGAATAATGCCTCATGTAGTTGAATGGGATAATTAACTTTTATAAAGTGGATTCTTCCCTAGTTGTAAAGCAAGTAAAATAAAAGAATCCATAAAGATTTTAAAATTTAGCAAAACTAATGTATTCACTAAAACTGGCCCTGCTGTTTGCAAGTCTCTTTAACAATGCTTAACAATAATAGAATGATGCTAATATCGTCAACATATAAATTTTAATGCAGAAATTTTGGACTTCCATGGTTTTATAAAATTTCACATCTTTTTAAACATAACTCTGAAACCTCAATTAGAAACAAGAATGTTCACAACATATTTATAATTGCTAAAATTAGAATAAATTGGTATTTTCCTACACATTTCTTATTACTTTTAGAAAAATTGTTGTTATTTTGGACTTTTTATATTTTTTCTTCTTTTTCTCCAGTATAAAATTGTGAAAATTGATTTAGCTTGATGAAGAATTTACCATATAGATATATCTACACATATTCGATATTTAGAAATTTATTCATAAATCTTTGTATGTCAAAAAGGCTTTAAACTATATCTGGTTAGATATATAAAGATGAATATTAATATTTTCAGATTTAAGCAGTCAGATCTTAAAAAATATTTTAATAATGAGCCATGCTCTTTAAAGTCCTGACTTCTATAATAATCTAGGAATCATTAATCATTTTGAATATCACATATTTATTTGTTTAGACAATTGTTTGGCATTTGTGTAAAACTGCTGGTCGTTAATATAGTGAGAGAGGTAGACTGATATATATTTAATAATTATGCACTTAACTTTGATAATAGCTTAATAAGTAAAAATATGAAAATTGAAAATACACAATTGCTGTGCAACTGTTTAATTAAGTTAGTAGTATGAAAATTTGTAAGAGGAACCTATGGGAAATACATAAGATAAATAATGATTACTTTTTGTCTTTCTCAAATTAAACAGGATGCTTCTACATATGACTTGGTAGATATTTACAAAAATTGCAAACTTATTTAACACTTAAATATAAGGTTTCATACCATATTTAACAAGCTGATTATTCTGTATGTTAATATATCATAAACATCGCATTTGTGGAAGCCACAGAGGTGTTATTAAAAAAAGAAAATATTATCAGCATAAGTAGGAGGAAAATTATATACTAAAGGAATACTGCTATTTGATTTTTTTTTTTTTTTTTTTGTTTTTCTCCGGTACCGGGAACCGAACTCATGACCTTGCGCTTGCCA
>NW_004955417.1:18468398-18494839 GCF_000276665.1 Chinchilla lanigera
GCTGAGCTAAATCCCCAGCCCCCAATACTGCTATTTGAGAGAAAACTACAGATTTTAAACTAAGGTATCCATAGAATTTAGGTATGTGAAAAAGGTTTTGCAAATAATTGCTCATTCCATTTCACGTTGCCATGACAGACACCGCTCAGCATTGCTCTGAATCTACCATGCAATTGTAGAAAATCTTAATACAGAGTACATTGTATTTATCTCTAAGATTTAAGTGCATAGTGATCTACACTTTTCTAAAAGTGTGTGAATTACATATATAAAGTTTATGACTACAGACTCACTGTCAAATTTGTTCTTGCTTTGAAGTTTTGTATTATTGGGGTTTTTTGTTTTTTTTCTCTTTAAAATAAAAATAAACCTTACACTCAAGTAATGAATTATATTTTCATAAAGAATATAAATAAAATTGACAATGTGGGTCACATACATGTTCATATACACGGACATAAAATTATTACTTTTGTAAGACTGAGAATCTTACAGAAGTGGTGTTCAGTTTTAAAGCAGCTAAATATCAGACTGTAATTGGATAAATGAGATAATTATGTTTGGTGGAATTCAGAGCATACTTAAGAGTGAATGACAAGGACAAAAGATCAGGATTGTAAGTAGTGGACTTCACACCCACGTGCTAAGGGCTGCCTGGTAAAGGACCGAGAGCCCCACTTGCACAGTTCTGAGGGTTAAATAGAAAGTGAACAACTCAAAAATTTTCCCTTTCACATCTCAGATCTCTATCCCCTCAAAAGTACCAGAATGAGCAAAATGGGAATGTGTTTTGAGTATTATGTACATAAGTATTAGTGTAAGAATTAAATGCAATTAAATCAACAATAAGTATTACATAAAATCAAAGGGAATAAGAGGATAATAATTGTGATCATGTTCACATTATTCTATTCACCTCCAGTTATAATTCTTACAGTTTTATTCTGTTTCACACAGTTATTACCCTCCCTTCACCAGATATTATTTGCATATGCCCACTACTAGATTGACTACAGTCCTGATAAGTCCTATAAAACTGTAAGCTTTTTAAGTAGGCAAAAGAATATAGCTAATTTAGTAGTAATTTATTTCTGACTACCACATTTCATCACTATTTAAACTTTGAACTAAAATCTAGAGAGCTTTTAATTGTATTATATTAATGATATAGATATGAGAAAAACAGATGTTCTGGAGTCTATGTCACAGAAAAATGATTGTAATAATTTGACCAGGTGGTTATGAATAAAAGAGTAATCTGGATAATTGTAAAGTGCAGAATCTAAAAGCATGAATGGATGCCATTAGACACCAAAATATTGAAGTTTAGGAAGTATAAGTAAAATAAAAGAGAAAAACCAAACACTGTATCATGTAAGAAGAGTCTGAAAGGAAAAAGAGATATTTTTTAACATCAGATTTTATACTTTCCTTTTAAAATAATTCTAACTAAATAATCTTATTGTCATGAAACATATATATACATATACACATATACATATACATAAAGATATGAAGGGAACAAAAATACCTTTATATAGTTCAATCCTTTTATTTTATTTTACTCTAACTTTCAAATAAATTATTAAAGTTAATTATGAAAAAGCACATATACTGAACACACTTGTCAATTTTATAGGCACAATGATGATTCCATCTTATAGGAAGACATTTTACCTTGTAGAGGGACTCTAATCTCATCTACTGCTTAAAAACACTCAGAAAAATAGTAAATGTAGTTTGGATTAGATGTGGCTACTCAGCACACATTTGAGCTTTATCAGTTTACTATATATAAACCAATATGTTTTCAATTTCTATCAGGGTATTTGTAATTTGTCAATAATAAAAAGCTGTTGTATACATAATTTAGTATATGCTGTAACATTTTTAAAAGTTGTGTACTGTATTTACCTTTAAACTCAAAATTTATATCTGAACTTGGAATTTGTCTGTAATTGTTTTGCATGATTTCTTCACCCACTCTCTGTTCACTGAATTGTTTTCTCTTGAATATGCATGTAGTCAAAATTTTTTATTATCAAAAATTCTCCCACATCATTTTCTTCTGTTTCTTAATTCTCCACATATGTAATACCTTTTAAAGTGTATTTTTCCCTCTTCTTACAAATAAAAAATTACTACCTTAGTTTTTCTTTAAATCATATGATATGTATTTTGCAATTTGACATTGATCATCATATGTTAAGATTGCTCAGGAATCTTTTTTCAGATTTTTATTGATGTGCTTATGAAATGAATACTCCCCTTTCTCAGAAAAGCATCTGGCTGCTAGATATAATTATATGAGGATAACTCCTATATTTTCCAGCACGTTAGGAAGAAGTGACAGCAAGATAATTCAAATGAGGTTAAATCTAGGAAAAAGTAACTAGCTCTTATAAATGGAAATCTTCTCAGTACTTTGCTGGCTCTTGTGACAGATTGAGTTGGTTCATTGATTCCAGCAAGAGTCTACACCTCTTTGTGCACTCCACTTTTGTTTCATTTTGAGAAAATGCCTGTCAATGCATTGACAATTAAGGCAGGTCCACCAGGTTTACATCTTATGAAACCTTAATAAAGATGTGTACCGCATTCCTAATTTGTCCGGAGGGAAACCACGTTTGCTTGGTATGCTTCCCATCAGATGTCCACGTTTGCAAGAACTGAGTACTGAGTGAGTGTCAGCTTGCTGCTGGCCACATCACTCACTTCAAAAGTTGGTAGGGGCCACCTAAAACACAGAGGAAGTGTTTGGCAAAATCCACTTAGATAGACTTTATTTTCTCTTAAGGATAATTCTGTTTCTAAATCTCTTACAGACTTCTCCCTAAATGTACCACCACATCTTAACATCACAATATCTCTAAGAAACCTCTGTTTTCTTTACCAAAGCTCTGAATTTATTTGTTATTTCTCCATTTAAAACCTGAGAAAACAAACAACAACAAAAAATGTCCTTTGTCCTTTAGTTAACTCCCAAATTTCTTACGATTTCTCAAAAGTATCTGAAATCTCTGCCTTTATTGATACCATTTTTTTTCCTTCATAATTAACCCCAAAGTTCACTTTCAGGCCATACTTAATACTTTGTTTCTTCTTCAAATAAATAACCTATTCTATTTCTTGTACTATCTGCTTCAGGGTTGTCCAAATCGGGATCACTCTTCTTATTTCTCCGAAAGCCTATTGTGCCTCTTCTGTTGGAAGAACAAAAGCTGATGTCTGAGTATGACCTTTGACCCTCTTTTTTCATGCTTTCCTTCCAAAACCGTCAAGCTGTTTAATGTGCGGGATGCAGGATACATTTTTCTCACTGCAAAAAGTCACTGTGGCTTTTTTGTTGTTATTGTTTATTTCTCTTTTTTTGGTATTCTTTCAATATTTTTCAGGATTAAATAAATAAGGTGGAAATGGTGCTTAGACAGTGACTGAAACGTAATTACCAAAAACTGCTTACTATCCAGTATTGCTCCCTTGTTAGTGCTGTGAAAACGAGATCAGTATCTATGGTTATTAGCCCAACACCAAACATAAAGATGAATAGAATAAGAGGTCAAATCAGTTGTCGTGTTGTAAACATTTATGCCAGTCTTAATGCCATTGCCATCATTTTTACCCATGCAGGATTAAAATATAAGTCTGTGTATGTCCTTACCTCATTTATTTTCTTTAATTTTGCAAATACTTAGACCTCTATCAATTTTTATTTATTTTTGTTTATTCTCACATGTGCCATCTCTTTTATCAGCACATGTGAGCCGTACCAAGTGATGGGTTTCACTGTAACCTTTCATACACGCATTTAATATACTTTGATCATATCCATCCTTCCCTCACCTTTTATTACCTCTCTCACTCCTTTCCCCTTGCCTCTTTGCCTTACCCTACTAGTCTGCTTTCTACTTTCCTGTCGTCTTTTACACAGTTAGTTAGTTTCCAGATTCCACAAGCAAACAAATGTAATACATGTCTTTCAGTGTCTGGCTTATTATCTAACATAATGTGGAGTTTCAAACATTTCCAGCAAATGCAATGATTTTGTTCTTATTTATGCCCAAGTAATATTCTGTGTATTTCTGTCATGTTTTATTGATCTACTGATGAGAACTTAAACTGGTGATGTAACTTGAATGTTATGGGTTGTGCTGCAATAAACATGGGTACCCGATATCTCTGCAGTATGCTTGCTTTAATTCCTTTGGCTCTGTACCCAGAAATGGTACAGTGGCATCACAGGACAGTTCTGTTCTTAGATTTTCTTCAGGATTATCCATGATGATTTCCATGATGGCTGTACTAATTTAAATTTCTACAAATAGTATGTTAGACTTCCCTTTTTAGTACTTATTCAGAGTACAAGACAGAGGCATGAAGACAACAATACACAATGTGTGAATTATTGGAACTCTCCTACTACCTTGTTGGAAATTCTTATTGTGATTGTTATTTTTTCCCTTTAAACTTAAAATCAAAATGGAAAAAAGAGTTTCTTCCTTCCCTGCATTCTTGACAGCATTTGCTACTTTTTTTTATTACTTTGTTTGTTTCCTTGACAGCAACTATTCTGACCTAGGTGAGATGGACTCCCAATGTAATTTTGATTTCGGTCTCCCTGATAACTAAAGATGTTAAGCATTTCCTCCTATATTTATTGGCCATTTGCACTTTTTAAGAAAAGTGTCTGTTCATCTCATTTTGTCATTTAGTGATTGGAGTACTTCTTTTGGTGCTAAAAATCTTTGCTTTTTTGGTATTCTAGATATTAATCCTATCAGATGAATAACTGCAAAAATTTTCTCTCATTCTTTAGGCTGCCTCTTTAATTTGTTGATTATTTCCTTAACTATGCAAAATCTTTTCAGTTTGGTGTAATCTCATTTGGCAATTCTTGCTATTATTTTTTGAGTTATTGGAGTCTTATTCCTGAATTGTTACCTATACCAATATACTGAAGTGTTTTTCCTTAGTTTTCTTCTAGTGGGTACATAATTTCAGGTTTTATGCAAGGGATTTGGTATATTTTGAGTTGGGTTTCATACAGGGTGAGAGAAAATGATCTAGCTTTAATCTCCTGCAGGTGCAGATCCAGTTTTCTAGCATTATTTGCTGAGGAATCCATCTTTTCACCAATCTGTTTTTGGTTCATTCACTGAAAACCAGATGGCACAGAAGTTTTAGTGAAAAAGGTAGCCTTAAATCCCTATGAAATTATTGACTAATGTAGCATATCAGAAATTTGTTCTGTCTTTTCCAAATTTCAGTTTCCTGATATATACTATAAATATAATTGTACCTATAATATTTATATCACAGTTTATTTACAAAAATCAAATCAGATTTGAGTTTTTGTCAAAAGAATCTTAGACTATTTATAAAGCATTTGGTAGAAAAATCAAGAGTAGTGAATGTGCCCATTTTGCAATTCACCTTAAAGACACTATGCAATGTATTAATCATTTGAACAATTCTAACACAATGATAGGACTTTGTATCAAATCCAAATATCACTTGAAATCCATTTTGCATTGTGTGTGCCTGAGATGATTTTATCCAAAGCTGCACTGAACAAAATCATTAATGCATGAATAACACTGAAATGTCAAAGACTATTAAAATCGCTTTCCAATTTTTGATATTGGCAACATATACCATGGTAAGATAGGAAAGTGCTTATGTAATACTACATGAATTTCATCTTTGAATAAATCAAAACTAGGTCAGACTGAACTTTTAACCTATATAAAGTGCTTTAAACTTTTTTTCAAAGAAAATTAGTGGTTCCTTACTGATGAGAATCCATCATTTCAAAGCTAAAAGTATCCTTTATTTTTTCATGTATTGCTTTTGCTAAATATGTTAGCAGCTCTTGAAGATGGGTGGGTGCATATAAGCATAAAAGAAATGAGAATGTAATAACCTCTAATGACAAGAAAATCTCATTATGCCTACAGCTTTACATTACCTTTTTATTCAGTTTTTTAAATTTCTTCTATTGCTTTGATTTCTAAATATGTAATTTTATTCTTTCCTCATTTTTATGCCATTTCTTTCTTTTGTTTCGTTTCTTCGCGTCTGACCCATTGTGTTAAACAATTCTTGGAGGAGATAATCTGTCGTCACTCTCATAATGAATTCAATTTCCCTTACCTCAGACCTGGCCAAGGCTTGCTACACTGCAAAGGAAGCTGCCTGAGAAGCTAATAAAGGGCACCATTTGAGGAGCGTGACTGGACTATTGTAGCTTTAATTAGATCAGTCAGAATTCTTGGTGAATACTGCTCGGCAAACTATTCTTTAGTGGAGGAAATCATATTCTTGAAAACTCCTTTATTCAAAAATACAATCCTTTTACAGCCAAATATAAAGTCACAGACGTTAAGAGTATGAAACCAAATGAATTGCCTTTTCCCAGCTCAATATTTTTAGTCTTACCAATCCAAAATATACTGGGCATCCCAAGGATCGTAGTGTTTCATGAGGTACTGCTATGGCAAGCCGTGCTGAGGAGAAGGGCCTTTGGCCCTGACAGCCCCTACAGGAGTGGGACAGCTACAGCGCCTGAGCTCAGTCCCAGCAGTGACGCAGCCCCACAGCAGGCTGGGTGCAGGAAGGGGATGGTGGGAAACCACAGTACCTACACAAAGTCGCAGCAGTGGCTCAGGCTCGCAAGTGTCTGGGAGGTGATTTGAGATCTCATTGGGCAGCTGCCACTGAACACGGAGTGGGAAACCAGGGTATCTGCCCTCCTCCCTGGTATTGCCCTAGACCCACGCGAAGCTTGTCATAAGGTGGGTCCCAGAGCTGAGATGCCGCAGGCTCCCGGATCTTCAGAACAACACTCCTTCTTCTGAGGGGAACTGCCTCTGTCTTCTAGTCCGGAGTGCTCCCCGGGCTTTGGTGGTGTGAGCACCGTTGCTCTGCTGAACTGAGCTGGGGTTTATAAGACTGCAGTCATTGTATTAGAATGTGGAGTATCTGTGAGGGCCGGAGATATACACACACGGATGATCAGTAAGGCAGCATGAATTTCCTTCTCAGAATGGAAAACAACAGCCAGGCATCTCAGTAGAAACTGTGAGCACCGTGTCTACAGCAAACCCACTGTGCAGATTCGTTTTCTCCCTAACTGGGCTGAAAACACCATGAAGCATTCCAAAGATAGGCCCGCTGGTATCCCAGCTGGTGGAATGAGCTAGGACTGCTCCCTTTACCCTTTCTTCTGCAAAGAGGAGCCACACCACTGGGATTACCCACTCTGTTCTCTCTATGCTGCTATCCCTAGGCTCCAAGTCTTACGGGGTTCCACCCTCCCCCTTGTTAAGTTCCAATCCCTCCAAATACAGCTAGTTCTTTGCGCTGGTTCTTCTTTGCCCAGGAGGTTACCTGCGGACAAAAGGACCACTATTTGGCCATTTTTGAATTGCTCATGATTTAAAAAATCCTACATATTTCATTATTTGCAATGTCTTTTGTCTTAAAGATTAAATTTGAACTGCAGTTTTGTTCTTTTCTAGCTAATTCCTTTGTATAAACCAACTACAGTAAATTCAATCATTTTAAGGCATTGGTTTAAGATACACTAACTAGCCATAGGATTTTTATTAAATTCCTGTTTTTGTCCTACATATTTCTACATTGTTCATTTTAACTTTTAAAAGGCCGATTAAGGAGTAAGCTACCACTACATAATACATACATGGTAAAAATACATATATATTTGCTGAATATTACCCATTTATTTGTCCAAATGTCAATATTGTTGCCTAATTTCCCCTAAAGAAGTTATTGGCACTTATTACTATGACCTTATTTTATGGGATATGCAAGGAAAAATTAACATTTAAAGAATATTTAATCTTTCTGTCATGAAAAATATCTACTTTTTTCTTTGGTTGTACCTGACTGTGTCATTTATTTTTCCTTAGATGTTTATTATTAGTGTTTCTCTAATAAATTGCATATTTTATTTCCTTCTGCCTTTCAGATTTTGTTTCTATACGGGGTAGAACTGTTTCATTAGTTATTTTATAAAAATTTAATGATTATTTTGTGTTTTCTTAGTACAATTTCACCTTTACAATTAATGTGTGTCAAGTTGTCTATACAAGATCATATCATATTAAAGATCTAAGAAAGAATAGGCACCATGCCTGTCTCATACTAGCCACACAACTTCACTTTGAATAATCTAAAATTATTTCCATTGTTTCTGTTTTTATTTTTTTGGCTATAATTTTCTATGTATTTTTAAATAAAATTTATAATCTAATGACTTTTTATTAACTAACTTTCCTGCTAATAGTTAATTTTATATATTCTTTGAACAATTATGAAACATTAACTGACTTGTACACACATCTCATACTAGAGATTAGTCACTATTTTTCTTTTTTTTTAACGTGTGTGAATTTGACATCATCCTTTTGTTGTGAGTTGATCTCATTCCCTGTTACAAATCTGACCTCCAATATTCAATTTTCATTCATTAGAGAAAATTTCTCTCTCAGTTTTTCTCTTTGTCCTTTCAACTCATTCTCTAGCTTCAGAATACTTTGCCAAGATTCAGTCGATAAAAGCATGTTTTCTGAATTTTTCACTGCCATTATCATTATTTTTTTCCATTTTTATGTTTATCTTTTAACTCATTAACTTTCTCTCAGAATTTCAAATTCACTTTTATGAAGACTACTTTTTTTTGGAGCATTTAATTTTCTTTTTTGAGTGAAATGAGATGTTTCTGTAATATTTCTTCTTCAGCTTGAAACTTTTCTAGCCTGGTTTATTTTATATTTTTTGGAAAGCTCAGCTCAGCACTTCTGCATTATACGGGCTTCATGACTTTGTGGTCCGGCTTTCCTCTGCTTACCTTGCTCAAGGTGGTCTGCCTTCAAGCTTCCATGTTCCTGTGTTGACTTTCTCAGATTCTGTCCTTTTTTAATCACTATTTTCTGGTTTTGTTTTAATTTATCTTCTGCTTCTTCCAAATCTTTCTTTTGAGCTGAAACTGCTTCAGAATTTATAATACACTCTTCTAAGACTGAGATAATAACTGCCTGTTTTGTTTTATTTTAATTTTAAAGAGCAAAACACAATAACAAAATAACAACAAAGACCAAAGCAACACAAAAAGAATAAAAATGATACAGGATTTCAAAACAAGATGATAGGAATTAACAGTGGTTGCTATATTACATATTGTTATCTTCAACGAAGTTGCTTAGATTACCAGATGCAAAAATATAAGATTGATCAAACACTTCAAGAGAAAAAAGATGTGATGTCTTTATACAATGGAGTATTAGTTATAAAAAAAGATAAACTTGAGGCTTTTATAGGTAAGTGGCTGCAGCTAGAGATCATACTCACAAATGAGATAAATCAGACCTACATGTGTAAACATTGTATTGGTTCCCTAGTGTAAGAACCTGAGAGAATAAAAAAAAAAAATCCAAAAGGTACAATAGATATTGTGAAAGGGAAAGAAATTGCTTAAAGGGAAGGAACTGCCTGGTTTTGAGCAGACACAAATATATAAATTTTCACTCTTGACTATATGAATTCAAATTGGATTGATTCTATTTTATGCATTACAAAATGATTCCCTGTGACCAAATAAGTATTCTATTTCCTAAGTTTATCAAGTTGTCCTCATAGACTTAATTTTGTGATCTACAGAAGTAGAAGATGAAAAAGACACCTGGAAAATTCTTTATCTAAATTCTGCAAACTCCATTCTGTTATCTTCATGTCATACCTTAGGGATGCCATATTTGAAAATAAACCTTCTTCTTTGATGTCTTTATTTAGTAGCCTGATGAATTAGTTTCCATATTAAAAAATAATAATACTTTTTTGTACCTTATCACCAAATCTCAAAAGGAGGAGAGACCCTAGGTGAAGTTACAGTGACTTGATGGGTAGACTGTTGTTTTCACTGTAGCTGTGGACTTGCTATCATTTTATGCTAAATGAATACCAGAAACAACTACTTTATTTATAAAGAAAATTGGGAAAGAGAGGGAGAAGAATTTATCAAGAAAACCAACAATACAAATGGAAAAAAAATAGAAAGCAAGTTTTTAGTACATCAATGAAAACCAATAATTTCATTTTGAAAAATCTGCTTCGTACATCTTTTACTAACATTTCTTACCCATGGTTTCTAAAATAAAGTCATTTGGAACAGAAATGATATCATTCTTTTTTTCTTTTCTACTTGGATACATTTTATTCAGTTGAATAGTCTCAAAGATTTCAGCTAAAATCTTTGGAGCACTATAATATTGCAATGACCTTTTCAGAGTTAAAGGAAAATTATGTAGATATATTCCTTTGGTACATTCTGGGAAAAATACAAACAAAATGAGCTGTTTGTATTCATAATTTAATATTTATGAAATAAGTCTCTTATCCCCTTTTAGGAATATCTTGAGAAAATACCATGCATGCTTGAGAGTCTGCAGAGGAAGTGAGTCAAAAAGACATATTCTTGAGCCATTAAACTGAGAAATCCAGGGACTCATTTCTATATCAAAAATATTCAAGTATCTACAGGTTGGGTAAAGTTTAAGGGCCCCAACAGGATTTTCCTAGTAACTGTGTTGCATTCATTTGTTAGTTTAGACCAATAACCATTCTTCTTCATTTATTTGATAAAATCAACTTGTGACTATAATGAAATAATAAGTATTCTGTTACATGTAAATGTAGCTCAGAATGAGGTGATAGGCCAAGTATATGCTACTAAGGGAAAATAAAGAAAATATCACATGGCCCCTTTTGAGTCACTAATTATATTTATTGTGATGTCACTTTTGAACAATAAAGTTGGCACATATTAAATTCACAGCTGGAAAATATTTACAAAGCTATAAACATGTGCAATTAACACCCACATGAAAACACAGAATTTCCAACACCAAGAAGCTCTGAAATACTAAATCTCACAAGGATAATCATTCCTCTGAGTTTTCTCACAGGTTATTTTCATCTGTTTTTGAACTTTTTATAGTTGAAATCACACATTAAAAACTCATCTGAGATTTCTTTCCCAAATGTTAGCTCCACAATGTTCATCCATGCTCTGTCAGTAGATTTTTTTTTCTCTTGCTTTGTAAAATTATACTGTACTAATGTATCACAATATTTTTGTATTTTCTATAATTCATGGGCAATTGTTTGCAAATTATTATCCTGACAAGGAATTATTCTTGAATTGTTCAGGAATATTAAGCACTTAATTAGGAACTGATAATTGATTATGTATATGTATACTTAGACTTAGTAGACAAGTTAATCAATACCTCAAATTAGGGGC
Source organism: Chinchilla lanigera (assembly GCF_000276665.1). Lineage (NCBI taxonomy): Eukaryota > Metazoa > Chordata > Mammalia > Rodentia > Chinchillidae > Chinchilla > Chinchilla lanigera. The sequence continues at coordinate 18,479,722 of NW_004955417.1, forward strand.
TGGAGATTTAGCTCAATGGCACAATGCCTGCCTGACAAGCTCAAGGTCGTGAGCTCGATTCCCGGTACCATACAAAACAAAACAAAACAAAAAACCTCAAATTAGTTAAATCATTTTAGACTTCTAGAAATATAAGAACATTTCCATCAATCTATGTCATCGCCAACATTTGGTTTTGAAATCCTCCTTAGTTTCAACCATCTTAGTGGGTGTTTTGTTTATTGTAGATTTTACTTTGCAATTATCTGAAGTTGTTTTTTCCTAATTTTATTTTTCACTTGTTCCTTGCTATTGTCCATGATGTACAATTGATTTTTGTATATTGACTTTAATTGTAATAATACTGCTAGAGTAGTTTGTTCTAATTCTTGTAAGACTTTGTCATTTTGCAGTTATGAATTCATTGTCTGCAAATAATGAACATTTTATTTCTTTTTCTCTGATAACATCACACCTAATTCTCCTTTTGTGCTGTTCCTCTTTCTTGAAGCAGCTACCGTGTTACATGTTTTCTTGGTTACTTTTCTCTTGTTGCTGAGACAAGAGACCTGAGGCCCAAAATTAAGGAAGAAAAGGTTATTTAGCTTACAGTTTGTGGAGGTTTCAGTCCATCCTCAGCTGGCTCCAAGGCAGAGTGGCACATGGCAGTGGGCCAACATTCATGGTGGCAGAAACCTGCAAAAGCAACCAGAGCAGAAAGGGAGGAGGGACGGAGGGCAAGATCTTTCCCTCCCTTGAATTGTATGCAAACTACCCACCTCAGGGCGTGAATGTAGCACTCACAGCCATAATCCCAGCATTGGAGTATGAATAAATCATAAACTCTAGAGGCTTATCCCATGAATGCATGAGGCTTTGGGGAACATCCAGACACAAACCATAACACATGGTAAGTGTTAAGTGTGAATATAATGACCTTACTTCCATTCATTACTTTTGGTTTTTGTTGGGTTTCTTATAATGTCACTGAACATATGTGTGCAAAATTTAGAGAAAGGTATTGAACCCAAAATGTTTCAAGGCAGCATTGTAGCTTACTTGTTTCATTCCTAGAATCATTTACTCAAATTCTATGGACTAACAGTCTCAAACTCTAACTTTTGTGTGCATTGTGAAACCTTCTGATCCTGAATCATCAAAGCAGAAATAAAGAAGTAATAACAATCCCTGCTTTAGTGGCTGGTCATTTGGATTAAATGGCTAAATGTATATGAAGTACTTAGAATAGTGCCAGGCATACCACAAATGCCACACCACTCATGATAAATAGTCAGATAAAGTGGAAGAGGTTTATGACAATAATTTTGAAATGCAGTGGTACATTGGATCAAGAACTGGAATCTTTCCCCAATTTTGGTCACAAACTGAGTTGGGTGAAAACTGAATCCAATTCAATGGATAGCTTCAATGCTGAATTTAGGAGAAAATGTTACTTGGGTTTCATAACGTTCAGTGTGCAAACAGACTCTTGCAGAGAATCTTGTTTGTGAACTGAGGTGCCACTGAGTTATAAATAAAATTTATGTTACTTATTCAATAAATAATACTACTAAATAAAATTTAATGTATAGAGTTATTATTTTCTGCATGCATTACAATTCAAAATGAATTTAATTCTAAAACTGATGCTCATCTCCTTATACACATAATCCTCCTCAGTATAAGCAGGACCATGACGTTCATCCTGCTTTTATGCCCACTCAGAATCATTATATATAACGTTATGAAGCTGGCAGTGATTACTTGGATAGATAGTTAATGATTTAAAATAAACTAATTTATTGGAATTATTTTATATAATCTAGTTTGTAATTATCCATTTGAAATAACAATAATTATTACTACATAGCCCATCATATTTTTTTAAAAATGTGAGACCTCAAAAATGTAGCTTATTTCTTGACAATAGCCATTCTTTATGAGTGAGACGGAATGTCATCATGGTTTTAATTTGCATGTCTCTAATGACCAGTGATGTTGAACATTCTTTCGGACATTTATTTGCTTTTTCTACTTCTTCATCTGAGAAGTATATATTCATTTCAGATGCCTTTTTTTGAATTGGATCTTTAAATGTGTGGTGTATCCTTTTTTGAGTTCTTTATGTATTCTAGGTACTAGTCTTTTGTCTGAAGAACAATTAACTAAAAATTTTCTACTCTGTGTGTTGTTTCTTCAGTATGTTAATGATTTGTTCTGCTGTGAAAAAGCTTTTTAATCAGATGAAATCCTGGATGTTTTCTTTGTAATATTTCCTGCACGTAGGAGGTTCTTCATAAAATCTTTCCGTACATGTATATCTGCAAGAGTTCTACATACACTCTCTTCCAGCAGATTTAGGGTTTCTGTTTTAATATTTAGACCTTTGATCCATTTTGATTTTAGTGTAGTGCATGGTGAGAGACATGTGTTTAGTTTTAGTCTTTGGCACATGGAAAGCCGGATTTTCCAGCACCGTTGATTAAAGAGACTATCTTTCTGTCAGTAAAGGTGTTTGGCCTCTTTGTCAAAGAAAAGGTGGGTAAATGTGTTTGGAATTGCTTCTATATTTTCTAATCTGTTGCACTGATGTTCGGGTCTGTTTTCTTGCCAGTACCATGCTCCTTTTATCACTATGCTGCTTGCAGTATAATTTCATGTAAGGGATTGTGATGCCTCCTGCATTCCTTTGATTCCCAGTTTTTTGTTTGTTTGTTTGTTTCTGCTATCCTAGGTCTCTTCTGGTTCCAAGGGAACTTTAGGATTGTTTTGTCTAATTCTGTGAGGTATGTATGCTATTGGTATTTTGATTAGAATTGCATTAAACCTATATAACAATTTTGGGAGTATGACCATTGTCACTATGTTGGTTCTTCTAACCCAAGAGCAAGTGATATCTTTCCATTTTCTGATATTCTTTTTGATCTCCTCAAGAAATTAACCAATAATAAGTGCTGGCAAGGCTGTGGGGAAAAGGAGCATTTCTCCACTCTTAGTGGGAGTGTGGATTGGCGCAACTGCTATGGAAATTCGTGTGGAGATTACTCAAAAGAACTAAAACTAGAGGCTTTATTTGACCTAGTTATTCCACTTCTCGGTATCTTCCTCAAAGAATGAAAAGCAGTGTACCCCAGAAATATATGCACATCTTTGCTTACAACAGCACAGTTTGTAACAGTTATATCTTAGAAATAGCCCAAATGCTCATGGATGAATGGAGAAAGAATATCTTTATGATGCTTTTAAATCTTATCTATCTATATCTATATCTACACCTAATACTACACTATGCAGCCATAAAGAAAAATACACTTGAGACATTTCTAAATAAATGGATGCACCTTGAGACCATACTCTTAAGTGAAATAAAAGGTACACACATGTGTACATATCACATTGTTTCTCTGGTGTGAGAAACCAAAAGTGTAAATAAGGACCAAACTGCATTTGAGATATTGTGAAATAGGAAAAAATGTTCAAATGGGAAAGAGAACGAGGCAGGGAGGAGGGGCAAAGAAGGAAAGAAAGAAAAAAGAGAAAAAAAGGAAAAAGCTTCATTAATAAGGAGGGGAAAGGGGGTTAAAGGGAAGTTGTGGGAACTGTTGCAGACCACTACAAAGTGGCTCTGAGCAAGAATTAATATGAACCAGTTGGCTTTCCGTGTTTACTTGTGAGTTGTCTGAAGCTTAGGCACCTTGGTCTGAAGGTGGGCAGTGGACTCATAGTCAGTGAACCTCTGCGAGTCACTGCTCACTGCTGAGGCTTGAATTGGCCTGTGAAGATGTGACACCTCAAAGGACAAGGGCCACTACTGAGGACGTTTGGCTCCAACTCCAGTTACCTAAAGGAGACTGCAGCTGCAGGCTCCACACTCCTACAATAAATACCAACCTAAAGGTAAAGCAGCTCTCCTGACTGACATAATTTACTACTTGGAAAATTCTTGCAAGTCCTGCTCAGATTCCAGTGCTTTCTTGGTTATCCTAGCCCTTTGTTTGTAAACCAAATAAATATGTGTTGCCCAGAGAAGTCTTTGTCTACACCCAGAGAATATCGAATGCTGTAAGAGACCCTCCTGGAATTCTGAAATCATTTCAATTGTCTCATTTTATTTCAGCCTTCACCATCCACTCGTTTGGGAGATTGTGGGCCTGATCAGTCTGCAATAAGTAAGGATTAATTAACCCAATAGAGAATGGGAGAAAAGGAAGAATCAAGATATATAATGCACAAGCACAAGCACAAGTACTCTATGTTGAATACAATCATTATGTATAATTAAAAGGTATCAGTAAACTTAATTTGTGGTGTAAATTAAACATAAAAACTGAACAAACATAAATCAGGATTGGAAGACTGTTTCCCACAACTATGGAAAAGAGTTTAAAACATTCCCTATAAATTCGTTAAATTAATATGAAAAGGAAGAAGAGTAGATAATTTAGGAAAACGGTGAAACTATAAATGCAAAATCTAAACTTATTCCTGTGTTATAACTTAGATGTTCAATTTCTAAGAATTGAATATATGAAAATGTTCAGAAGTATGAGGAAAGGTTTTATGTACTAAGATTTTACAGTGTTAATATTCATAATGTTTTAAAAAATAAGCCCAAATTAAATGTCTAAACAAGAATAGTTGACAAAATTATGACATATCTCCAAATTCTAACATTTTACAAAGTAATGTACATCTACCGCCTTTAATTGATTAGCACCATTTCTCCAATTTTCTTCTTTGAGCATATTCTTATCTGTCTTTGGGTCTCCCCTTGTCTGGAAGAAGTGTGAATCTACTGGAATGTCTCTCTCTTTCTTTAGACACAGTAGAGTAAGGGGAAAGGCTGCAATGTGCAGAAACAGATCTCTAATATATTATACCTGACAAGGATAGTAGATAAAGAGGAAGAAGGATTTGAGGGACAGTAGACAAACTATGTAAATAAATAAGGCAAACCTCATTGAGAAGGGGCTTCTTCTAAGGATCAGGTAAATAATATTCAGAACCTAGAGGGAAATAGAAAAAGACAGCTCAATATACAAATTTCAAGAGGGCAATAGGAGAACATTATAAAACACAGGTCTCTTCCAAGCACAAAGTCGTGTACAGCTGCATGAAACTGTCTCTGGCTCTGATTTTTTGGATTAGACTATGACAGTAGAAGAAAATACAATCAATCTACCCACTGAGGTAGAGAACCTTGGTGATTTGGACACCCTGACGATTCTAGTTTATTGAGCAAATTAATTTATTTTTGTATAGGATAGTTTGGATTATACCTCTCATGTCTAATTAGGAGAATTAGATGATATGAAAACAGTAGGTTTGCAGTATTTTTAGATGCTAATATGTTTTATAAAAAAATCATTAACTAAACATAAGATGTTGAAGGTGATACTAAGAGTTGATATTCAAATAGAGTGATTCAAATAGCAAGTAAAAGCTCAAAGACAATTTTCTGCGAGGAAAAATTTTAAGCAAAAGGTGAGTGAGACACACAGATATTAGGGGAAGAGCCCTTTCCGAAGGCAAAGCTCTCTATGTGCACATCCTATGCTCTGATCACGCCTGGTGGGTGAAAGGAACCCACCAGGAAGATCAGCATAGGTACAGTATGAACAGAATCAAGGGGGCTAGGGATTTAGCTCAGCGGCACAGTGCCTGCCTGGCAAGCTCAACGTTGTGAGTTCAATTCCTGGTACTAGAAAACAACAACAACAACAAAAGAACAGAATCAAGAGCCACAAGATGAGAAGTCACTGGAGTGTTAGTAACTGAAAAGCGAGGTGCACATCTATCAATTTAACAGGACCACTTTTGATATATTATTTAAGACAGTAGCTATAGAATATAAGAGATTACTGAAGAGGCAAATACTTTAATCCAAACAAAGATGACAATATCCTGGATTGACTGTAGTGTGGTAGCAAGGGAGAGCATAAGAAATGACCAAATTCGGGACATATTTCCAGTTAGGGAAAGTAAGAATCCAAAAATGGCTCCGATTTCTGGCCTCGTTGTATGCTAATTCACTCTAACCACATAATGTGCACTAGCTATAGAGTGAAGAGTTTTTTACACATTTCCATAAGTATCCTTTCAGTTCATTAAAGAAGTATTTAATGAGTATTCAAATCCAGGACAACAAACCAATATAAAGGCATGAAGTAGTCAATAATTTAAACATACAAAGGAGATCTGAGAATGGAGGCGGGGGAGGAGAAGGACAAGTAAAAATGTTTAAGATATGATGTGTACTGAAAATGTACCAGTTCTCCAGGACAATAGCAGTTGTTATGTAACACAAACTTTTATCAATAAAAATACATTAAAAATAAAATTTTAAGTGCAAAGTATTTACAAAGAGAATTAGAAAGTGTAAATCATTCCGTATGACTCTATCAAAGCTATAATGGGCAAGAAGGAATGCAAATATCATTCAGAGGGATTATGCATTTCATTTAAAGAAAACAGAAAGGAGAGAGGATTTAGAGGAGGCTAAATACTGAAAACTGTTGAACATTAGTAAGTAGATTAAGTGTAAAGAAAATGCAGCTAATAATATCATGGGCAATCTGCCTAGCACGTCGCATTTAAACCTGCTTGGATGAGTCCAACACCTGACTATGTGATTTAAAAAGCATATTCATGTTTAAATTATGGTTAGTGAAATACATATGGTATTAAAGTTAAAATAGAAGATTTTGAGAGATAGAAGATGGAAATAAAATAGGCAGCTCATAGATATGTCAGTTTGTTAAAGTTATTAAATCTCAAATTGATTCAGGTATGATTTTGAATACTTGTTTCAATTTATGTTAATTAATAAAACTTTCACTAAACTATGCAAAATCTTTAAGGCTCAATCTCCTACTAGATTATATAGAAACTAAAATAAAACCTTTCCCATAGATTTGTTTGGAGAAACATTTGACAAAATACATTTAAGATATTTTCTGTCGCTACTGGTACATAATAAGCACTCAAATATTACTTACTGGATCGTTAATACCAGTATCATGCCATTTACAATTTTCTAGATCCTGCAATTTCTATTTTATAGTTGTCACTACTAATTTACCCAAAATACCTGTAGCACGTGTAGTTTATCATTATTTTATAAAATACTAAAGTCAAATAAAAAAAGTGAATTACTAAAGGTATGTTAATTAAGTAATGGTGCAATCAGAATTTGAATCAACTCACAAAATCATTTCCATTTTAAATATTTTCTGTTCTAATGAAATATTACTAATTTAATTTTAGTATGTTAATGTATATATACTATATATACTATAAATATATATATTTAAATATATATTTATATGAAAAGAGATGGAAAATGGTAATAAAATATTTTATGGACATGGTAAACTGTTACACTTATTAAATCTCCCCTCGAGGCAGGAATAATTTTATTCTTGCTTCACTTTTCCTAAATTGGTATAACATGAAACCAGTTATATGAATTCTTTCAGCTCACTGTCCTCCCAGTTAAAGTAGACAGTGAGATACCTTTTCCATAGTTTCTTGTTTCAGTAATCCTCCAAGCTTTGTTTAACTACTAGATTTCTCTTATCAAATATTAATTCAAAAATATTCATCACATCTATAGTTCACATAGAAAAAAATTTCAGTTAAATCCTGTGGACAGGGGCTGGGGATTTAGCTCAGCGGCAAAAGCACCTGCCTGGCAAGTGCAAGGTCGTGAGTTGGGTTCCCGGTACCGGAGAAAAACCAAACAACAGCAACAACAACAAAAAAAAATAAATAAATCCTGTGGACATAGTACTACTAATTCCTATGTCAGAATAAATCTTGTGTAGATGTGTTATAACAAATATATTTTCTTAGGTACTAAAATGGCTAGGTTTCTTTTTTGTATAACATGTTTGCAAATTATAATTATTTTCAAATCCAAGCTGTGCATACTAGATCACAATTAACCAATTTAACAAAGTTAGCTCTGTGACTCAGACTAATGCAATTTCTATTTATAATGCAGCAGCAGGAATAATAACTTTGAAACTCCCATAAAATCAATGCTTTCAATAGCTATAAAGCTAAAGTAAAATAAAAATGAGCTCATTAAGAAGTTCTGTTTGAACAGCACAATACCACATTCTCCCCAGTAAAATATCCTTTAGGATTGAGTAATGCAGTCCAAATCTGGATTTTTCACTTGGAAAAATATCAAATAACAGGCTACTAAATGGCAGCAATAATAATGTACTTCATAAAAACCACCTAATGTCTTATAAATTTTATTGTAACTTTTATTTTAATAAAATGAATGTTTCCCTAGATATTTTTTAAAATTCAAGACAAAGTTTTAGTCAATGAAAAAGTCATAATTTAATCTCTACTTGATTCACATGTAAATTTTCCATTATTGTTAAACAGCTATATTCCAAAAGACTTTAGAATGGTGGAAGTTTGGGACTTCGTGGTTCTTATAAGGTTACATCTATATTCAATTATTCTCACAGTACTGTCAGTGCTGCACACTGATTCGCTATTTTTTTCCATTCTCATATTAATGTTTCATTTCCTTCACATACAGTATATCACCTTACTATCCTGTCATAGATTTCCTGCTCTTTATTCAGTCTATATCTCTCTGCTCTATAAGCTTCTTGCTTTATATCTCTTCATCACATAAGTTGCCCATTTTGAATATATGCACTACCTAAAAGGTAAAGCTGGAAATTTTATTTGTTTGCTTCTTTTCTGGTTCTAGGGACTAAATTAAATGCCTCATACACACTAAGCGATTGGTCTACCACTGAACTGTTTCCACTGCCTTAATATTTTTATTTTAAATTTAAGTATTTCCTATTTAATTATTATTTTTATTAGTTTTTTTAATTTTTCAGAGTCTTTCCAAATTTCCCAGGCAGGCTTTGAACTTGCTATCCTCCCACTTCTTTCTGCTGAATAGCTGGGCTTGTTGGTCTATGCCGCTGTGACTTGCTGAGGAATTTTTTGAAACTAAGATTTAAGCTCAGTATATCTGTTATCCTGATAACATGTGCTTTATTTTAAATTTATTGTAAGAATATGATACTAAGAAAAATGAACTCATACTGATTTCCTTAAACACAGTTTTATTCTCAGTGCTCATATATGTATTTTCTGTTGCATTATTTGTAAAAGATGAAAACATCTTTGTTGACCCATCTCTATCTTTAAAATTTTTTTAAAGACTCCATCTTTAAAATTTTTCTAAAATAGTAGAAAGAATAAGATCAATTACTCTCATGAAGAAACTAATTTTTCCATTAAAAGATAGAGTCAAGTTGTGCTCCCATAGCCCTGTATTTCCTTCGCAAAATTCCTGTATCTTCTCCTGGGCCAAAGCTTATAGGTTTTCCACCACTATCTGCTTTGGGATTTATAGCTTTTAACCTATTTCATTAATTCTTGCTCAAACAACTTCTCAAAACACTACCAGAATTCCCAAGACATCTGTTTCCACTCTGCTCTTCTTTCTACTCATAATTTTTCTTTTTAGTTTGCTCAAAATTTTTACTTTTCTTTCTTTTTACTTGTAACTATTCTCTTTACTTTTACTTTTCTAAAAGTGCTCTTAAACTTTCTGGCTTCATCTTTCAGAACCAAGGTTTTAGTCCTCAGTGAAAGTCCTCATAATCTCAGATTCGTCAATATGAGCTCAATTTCGTTTCTTACTGTGTTTTCCTGGACTGATACCAAAGCCTGTAGAAGTCTCCTGTAGATACTTCAAGCCATTTTTTTCCTGCCATATACTGCATTTCTGTAGCATAGAGGTCAAAATTCCACACCTGTTCTCATTGCTGAAGGCCATCACATTGTTTACCTCTCCTCCCTAAAATTCCTCCACTTTGTACCTCATGGTATCAAAAGCTATACCAGTATAACTTTTACATGATATACCTCTCTTAACCATGAAGCGCAGTGCCACCATAATCTCTTTCCAACATCCTGAAGAAACCAAAGAACTAGATCAGGCAATTAACTAAATGAACAGCAACAAGGAGAAAATATAATCATTCATTTTGATAGGTCAACTTGATTGGATTCAAATGCAGTTAGGGGTCAGTGAAGCATGCTTTGGGTGTACTGGCTGGGTTAAGGATGCATGGCCCATTCCCCTCTGGCACTGTTTCATGCTGTGCTTCCCATCCACCATGTGTGAATCAGGTTTGCGACACCAGGCCTTCCCTCCTTGATGTTTTGGTCTAGGAGATAGTTAACCACGCACTGACTCCCTGAAACCATGAGTGAAACTTAACCTCTCCTTTAAGCTGTGCCTGCCAAGTACTGTACCTCAGTCACAGGAAATCTGATTGATACAGAAAAATTGGTACAGGGGGCTTGGCTGTTCTATGATTGTACCTGCTTATATAGCTTAAAAGCCTTTGGAACTAGTTTGCAAGAAGATTTTGAAAAAGTTTGACAATGTGAGCGGGACAAATTTTAGAACTGTATAAAAGGACCTGGTTAGTGGTCTGGTCAGAGCCTAAAAGACAGAAATGCTGACAGAAATATAAACAGGAAAGGCCCATCTCATGAGTTTTCAGTTGGGAACATAGGCTACATTGAAAATCAGTATAGAATTAATGTATGTTACACTCTGGCCAAAAAGTTGTTTCTATTTTGGCCCTATCCTGACATTTGCAAAATACTGAGATTAAGGCCAGCAACCTGATTTTTGTGGTAGAGGAAATTTTAAGAAAGTCCAACATTCAAGAGATAGCATGCGTACTGCTAGGTGCATTTAGCCAGATGTATAGTGAGAATAAGGGGGATACAGTAGAGCAGAAATATTAGAAATATAAATGTTGGACAAAATGAAATTATGTGTAAAGATGGGTAGAGCCAAAGGAGATGTGACTGCTGAAGAGATGAGCATCATTAAAAGCAAAACAGGGGGCTGGGGATTTAGGTCAGCGGCAAAGCGCCTGCCTGGCAAGCGCAAGGTCGTGAGTTCAGTTCCCGGTACCGGAGAAAAACCAAAAAAAAAAAAAAAAAAAAGCAAAACAAATATTTTATTTAAGGACAAGAACGATGCCTTGTGAGCATATAAAGAATCATCCCACTCACTCCAAATTCAGTGGTGCAAAAGTGTCAAGCTTTCTTTCAGAAGAGAGTCCCTGGGGACTGTGCTCTAGATGGACAAGCTAAGGAAATAGTTCCCCTGGGCTCATTTCACTGTGCTCTGTTATCCAGGCGCTCAGAGGCAGGAATTGCAAACGCATTAAAAATGGAGATGGAAGAGGAGAGAAGACTGGGTTATTTTTCTAAATGATATATCATATTTATCATCGTATCTTTTATATACACGTGTTGGCTGGTTGTCAGCTTGTGTCAGGTTGTACAGACTAGGCTTCTGTGCTTTGGGCACATACCTCTACTCATTGTAAAAGAGTTCAATACTTTCCAATCTCCTTGTAGGCTCACTTAAATATCCCAGGCATACCTTCTCTATGATGATGGGAAGAACACAAGTGAACGCATGTAATGCACCTATTCAACATTCAGAGTCATAGAAAAATTAGAACATAGGATTGAACAACAACCCTTATGCATACGTGTACTTTCACTTCCCTTACCTGTGCCTGGGATTAAATTCAGGAATTGCACTATTTGCGCCTGCTCATTCCTTCACCAATAATAATGGGTGGATGTAGCTAAGTAATCACATTATTCCTAGTTTCATCTCGCATAGAAGAATTGAAAAAAGAGGCTAGAGAACATGTAGCTTATGTATGAGTATGCTGACATGTTGTATTGATCCTCAGATATTCAAAGAGGTTTTCTGCCAAATGACTTCAATTAATGTCATATTTGTACATATTTTTGCAAAGCAGAAAAGAATTTAACTATGTGGAAATTAATTTATGCAGAGTGTTAATTAAAGTGAGTTAAATTAAGCATTAATCCAGTTTATGACAAGTTTTGCAAGCTTTGTCTTAGATTTTCTACACAACAAGGCAAATTTTTTTTTCAACAAGACAAATTTTAATGTATTTGCAATGGCTATATTAGATAGCACTGATACATCATGTTTCACTTGGCATTGCAAGAGACGCAGTTTTTATAAAGAATTTAAAAAACTTAATTTTATTTTCACATGCTACGTTCCTTCAAACCACAGCTTTATAAAATTAGTATTTTTGATTGTTTCTGTGTGCTTCACTATGGTCAGTATTTGTTTATTTATAGTGATCTCCTGATTCTTGTTTTCAAATAGAAAAGAAAAATAGCCCTATTCAATTATTTGAATGCTTTCTTGAAAGATAATTCTTTTTTCAGTTTTTGGTCTTTTAAATTCTTTTGACCAAGAAAATAATGACATCTACTAAGGCAATCATTAAGGTAATTTTTCTTTCTTATGTTTCCTTAATTCCTTTTTCTTTCCTTTAATCCTGCCTACCTTCCTTCCTCCATCCCTCTTCCATGTTACTGCTAATATTGTTTTTGCATTGTTGTGTTTATGTTGGTGGAGTGAAAGAATAATTTAAAAATTAGCCATAAACTATGTGGAAGAAGAAATAGCCACAGGTCTAAAGAGTGGTTGAGATAAAGTGTTATAAGGTAGTGTATCTTTTTGTGACTTATCTTCTTTCTCAATGTTGTGGAAATGATATAGTGGATAATATAGTAGCCAATAAAGCAAACACCCTAAATTCTTCTAGAACATAGCAATTGATATGCTATTCCACCTTGAGCAAATGCATTAACCTTTCTATACCCAAAATTCTCCATCTATGAAATGGGGATTAAAATGTTTGTCAGTAAGGTCAACAGAAAGCTTCTCAGATTCATGAGAAATACATCCAGGATCTTTGAGGTTGTAGACAGTTGGGAAAAAATAAAACATAAAAGCTAAGTTTATAAATTTAAGAAAAAAATTTGATAGGAAATAAAGTGTTTTAGATGAAATTTTAGTATTTTCTTTTTGAAAGTCTTAATATTTTCTATCTTTTATATACAAAAGTATTGCTTCATAAAATTTATTTCAAACTAACCAATCTCAAAATAAAATTCAATTAAAAAGTTGTTGAAAAGATATCAAATTCTGTGCAAGAAAATTTGGAAAAATTTTGATAACTCCTGATTAATTTTGATGTGTATATATTAATCTCATCATGGTTAAAATCCAGAATATATATATATATATATAAGGAGTTCAAACAAATCAATAGGAAAAAATAGCAAATACTCTGATTAAAAATATCAATAGATAGGCATTTCTCAAAAGCACACATAGTGGCTGGGGATTTAGCTCAGCAGCAAAAGCGCCTGCCTGGCAAATGCAAGGTTGTGAGTTTGGTTCCCGGTACCGGAGAAAAACTAAAAAAAAAAAAAAACAAAACACATAAAGATAGCCAACAGGTGTATGAATAAAAGAACAGCATTACCAGTCATCTGCAAAATGTAATTTAAAACCATAATACAATATCAGCTCACTCCAGTGGAGTGACCATTCTCAGAAAGATGTGTTGGTGAGGGTGTGGACAAAAGGGAAACCTTGCATACTTTTGATAAATGTATATTAGTATAATCATTATCCAAAGCAGTATGAATATTTCTCAAAAAATTAAAAATATGACCCAGGGATGTTACTACTGGTATGAATCCAAAGGAAATTGAATCAGTGTGTTGAAGAGACATATTCACTTTCATGTTTTTTGAAGCACTATTTACAATAGTCAAGGACTGTGTTATGGTTTGTATTTAGAGATCCCCCCAAAGCCTCATGCAGCAAATTGTTTCTTTGGAGGTGGGCTGAATCTAGAGTGTGTGTTTAATGCTTACTGCAATGCTGGGATTAAGTGTGTGAGTGCTACACCCACCCTAGGGCAGGTAGCCTGCATACAACATGAGGGACATAAAGAGGCTTGTCCCCTCTCTCTCTCCTCTGTTTTTGCTTTCACTGTCTTCCATCACCATGGACTATTGCTCCTTTGCCATCTTTCACCCTGCCTTGGAGCCAGCTGATTATGGACTGAAACCTCTACAACCTGTGAGCTAAATAAATCTTTCTCCCTTTAACTTTGGGAGTCAAGTATTTTTCTCAGCAATGAAAGAAAAGTAAGACAGAATTTGGTATCAGAGAAGTAAGATCTTTGCTGTGACTATACCCGACCATGTGATTCAAGAACCTTTGGGAATGGCTTTTGAAAAGAGTTTGGAAAGGTTTGGAGGTGTCAGCTGAAAAAAATAGAGCTGGAATGCCCTAGATTATACTGTATGGAAGATTCTGGTCAGAGCTCAGAAGATCAGAAGTCTGATAGAAATCTTGGTGGTAAAGACCATGTTCCAGAGGTTTCTACTGGGAGGAGGGACTGAATTGGTTGTTAGACTCTAGATGATGTGTGTTATGGCTTAGCAGAAGGCTTGTCTACATTTTGCTCCTGTCCAGAGACTTTGCCTGAGCCTGAGATTAAAGGCAGTAGACTAATCTGGCAGAATAAATTTCAAGGCAAACTAGTGTTGAAGTTTTGGCATGGCTACTGTTGGGGGTTTTGAGGCAGATTTATTTTGACAGCAAAGAGCGAAGAGCCCAGCAGAATTATTTAAAATGTTGTGAGTTTGGCCAGAAAGGAAGCTCCAGTAAAGCTGTGGACTGCAAAGATAGAACTGAGAAGATCTTGATTGCCCAGAGAGAACAGGAGAACAGAAAAGATGGCCTGAGGCATCACAAGGGACAGCAAAACTCCACCCTTTGTAGCCTCATTTGTAAAACTGAAAGACTTGGCTTTGAAGGGAAAGCCCTGGAGACCAGGTTCCAGAATGGTGATGGCCTAGAGAATATGTTCCTCAAATTCAATTCAGAGTGCTCCGTGACCTAGGCACTCCATCCCTAGTCAAGAAAGAGGGAAGCCTGACTACTGCTCGAGCTTGTGGGAGACCTTGGCATCATCCATGTGGTGATGATTTTAGGTGTATGGAGAGTGGAAGACTTGTGAGGGAAGGCTTCCACACAGATTTGAGAACAAGGCTAGGGAGGCCAGGCAGTGGTCCCCCAAGAGAGCAGTTTATGAAACTATGAACATGAAGACAAAGGTGCAGTGGACACCCCAGTTTGGAGAAGCCAGAAACTTGGATCATCTGAGGAAAACCGCAAGGAGAGAGCAGAGCTTGTTCAAGA
>NW_004955417.1:18495279-18510652 GCF_000276665.1 Chinchilla lanigera
AGAAAGAGTTTGTCTCTCTCCCACTTGCTGCTTTTGCTGTCTTCTGCCATTTTGAATGGCTTCCCCTTTGCTACATGCTGCCTTGGAGTCAGCCAATTATGCACTGAGAAGCCTACAAACTGTGAACTAAATAAACCTTTCCTTGTTTGAACTTTAGATGTTGGCTATTTTGTCTCAGCAACAAAAAAAGTAACTAAGGCAAATGGAAAAAATCTCTGTGTCCATTAACTGAACTGATAGGCCCAATGGAAAATGATTTAGCCATAAAACTCATTTGCCAGATCCACACAAATGAAAGTAGAGACCATTAGGTTAATAAATTAGGCACAGAATGATGTTTACTGTGTGAACTCAGTATTCATGTGATGTTAACTGAGCTACCTTAGCAAATTTGAGAGTAGAATGGTAGGTACAAAAAGGTTGTGGGTACTAACTCACAGTTAGACAGAAGTAAAATGTCTTGTGCTATTGCAAAGTAAGGTGATTATAGATAATAATACCGTGCTGTATATTGAAAAAAAAAACTGAAAGAAAAATTTGGAAAAATTATCTACCATCAAAAAATATGAAATGTTTAAGAAATAGATATGTTCAACTTGATTTAAACGTTATAGAAGTGAGCATGTCTTAAAATATCACTTGCTATTTTATATTTCTATTTAATTGTTGAAATAAATTTTAGAAATTTAAAAGGTATAACATGTAATCACAGTGCCCAAATTACCCTTAGAGTAGTTACATATGTACAATTAGGAAATACATGTTTAAATTATCTCACTATAACTTAGAAGGATAAATTTGAAAATAACTTTATTAAGGATTATGGAAGTACTTCAATATTTCAGAACTACGTGACATAACATTAATAGTTGGTGCCTTAATGTGATACAATCTTTTTAATAGATTAAACCTATCCATCTTGATAATAGGCAAAGCTTATTGGGCTAATAATAGTAGCTTCTGACACCAATAGAATTACCAAGACAGGAAGCATCCTAAGGAGAAATTATAGATGTGATCTGACTGAATTTGTTTCTTATTCCCTTGTTGCTTTTATCCTATTTTAGCTCTACTTAAGGAAATGTAATAAATGCCATGAAGACTGTGGTCTTGCTGTTCATAATGTAACATTTGCTTTGTGATTAAATGTTCAGTCCATTTAATCAGATAATCTTTCATAAAAATAGCCATCTTTCATTTTTTGCTTAATTTGTCAACAGAATTCAATTCAGTGTAGTCTCAGGGAATATATTTACAAGTGATAAACTACTGATTTTTCCAATATTTATTCCTTTTATTTTATTGGTTGATAAATGATTCAGCTAGAATTAATTTTTATTCATAGGACCTCACACTGCATACCATGTACATCAGTTAATTTATTCATGCATATTTAAACATAATCTTGGGGCTGGGGATTTAGCTCAGTGGCACAGTGCTTGCCTGGCAATGCAAGGTCATGAGTTCGATTCCTGGTACTGGAAAAAATAAATAAATAAATAAACATAATCTTAAAGTTTTGGAAAATTTTTTAAAAATTAAGAGTACATTGAACACTATATAGAATGAAATGTGAAAATCATAATGTTAATAATACTATGCTGTATATTGAAAAAATGTTAAATTTAAATGTTAAATTTAAAAAGTATTGGAATTGGCATTTGTCTGTAGATATGGTAGGAAACAGACAAGAGGACATCAATTCACTCTTTAGGTAAAGTGTTTATTTGGTATGTCTATCTGTCTAACAATGTTTAAGAACCTACTTTGTCAACCACATTACTGTCTACACATTTCCATAATAAAAATAAATATAGTTTAGACTCAAACATAATTTAAAACTTAAAATATATACTATTCAAATAATGGTCTATCTTTTCTCTCTCAGTCAATTTCTTCATTTTGCTTGCTATTCAGAAAACTTTCCCTTCATGAAATCCAATCTTGGTTTGTCCCAACACTATATTACCAAGTGACAGGCTCCATGACACCTCCTAGTCCATCAATAACACACTGTCTTCTTTCCATGAGAGCAACCCAGTATATGCAATAATCAGACTTGAAAAATATGAGTAGCTTTTGCTTAGTTCATTTCTCGCAGTCCTTAAAGTCTCAAGAGAAACGTGCAAAAGTATGGAGGAGCTTACATTACAGGGCACATTTGTAAACTTTCAAACCGTGCACTGTATTTTAAAGTAAAGTTGCTCTACTATTTTTAATTAGCATTCAAACAGCATACCTAACTTCACAATCTGAGCTCAAATCTATAAATTGAGACAGAAATCACAAATCACCAGAATAAGTGCATGTTTAATTGTGTTAGGCTTTTCCCCATGTGTCTTTCAAAAGCATAAGACTGGCTGGGGATTTAGCTCGGAGGCATAGCACCTGCCTGGCAAACAAGACCTCCTGAGTTTGATTCCTGGTACCAGAAAAAAACCAAAAAACAAAACAAAATCGAAAACAAAAAACCGTAAGACCACAACAATGACAAAATCAATACAGAACACATTTGGAGGACGTCATTTAAGGTGTTAATAAAAGAAACTCCACTTCTTGGCATCACGACAGCTGAGTGTTTTGATTCATGTACAGCCATGTTATGTATTATGTTCTTATTGTACACTACAGGGATAGCACAGTTTTCAATTTTGAACTGATTTCCTGTTGTTTTTTGTTTGCTTGTTCGTTTGTTTGTTTTGTCTTTTTCTCAGTATTTAGTTCAAGCTCGCCTTAAGTTCACTCTTTAGCACAGGCTGGCCTTGAGCTTGCAACTATCCTCCTGCCTCAGCCTCCCGAGTGCTGGGATTACAGGCGTGCACCTCAATGCCCGGGAACTCGAATGATGTTTGACCTCATTAAACCTATGGTTAAAAAAATGAACAATTCAGCTTTGAGTGAATTCTTATCAGCCTAAAATACAGAAATGTGTATTTACCTACTCATAAATTCAATACTGTAACTAATATTCATTTGATGTTTTATCTCTTTAATCACAGAATTTGATGATGCTATTTTACTAGACTATTACTATTATATTATAAAATGAAATCACAATTCTTCCTAATAATCTTATGATATTGTATCTTTACGTGGTCTAGAAATTTAGGGTGATATGTAGAAAAATATTCAACAGCCATAAATTCATATAGTATGTTGAGAAGTTACTAGATTTGATGGAAAAATATTTTAGTTCCCTTCTGAAAATCATAGTTTTGATTGTTGTTCTAATTATATAACTTTTCTTAAATCAAGCATAATTGTATCAAATTGAAGTAATATTGACTTCAAATTTAGTATAGAGCATAATATTTTAAAGAACACATTGATTAGTTACATCCTTGTGATTTAAGGTGTGATGAGTCTGCCTGTAATCCTATCACACCGGATGATGAGGTAAGAAGGTAGTGTGCTTGAGTTCCATCTAGACAGTTTAGAGAGAGAGAGAGAGAGAGAGAGAGAGGGAGGGAGAGAGGGAAAGGGAGGGAGGAACAGAGAGAGAGACAGAGACAGAGACAGGAAGAGAGACAGTGGGAGAGAACTAGGAAGGAAAAAAGAGAAAGAAGGGAAGGAGGAAGGAAGAATGAAAGCTGTGCTGTGCTTACAAAACAATCCAATGAAAAGTTATGCTGCTTTTTTCACCTCAGGATACATGGTGAAACTCCAGAATTAAACCTCTAATTCACTTTGAGATGAAGATAAGTGTATAAATTATTGCAAACCCAGTATCATATGTAATCCATTTTTATTTTGTCTACATTTTAATCTAACTCTATTATTTCAGTTTACATAGAATATTGTAAAAATCTAAAGCCATCTTTATGGCTGTACTTTATTATTGCTCTGATACATTGCAATAAAACAGTACTAGGGCAGTAGTAACCTTATAATGTATTGCCGCAATATATCACCAAAGTAATTCCAACAGAGTTAAGGAGAATTATGACATTAAAAAAATATATGGATAGAAAATACAATACTGTAAACTATTAATTACAGAAAGAAGTGAAGAAACTGCATGTAATTTTGTGAAGATGCAAAAGGTATTGCATGATAAATGGTAAGGGGAAGTGAGATTTATGAGAATGAATAGAAGAGAAAAATCTAAGTTAATTTACTTATGATTTTTCCTATTATTAAGAATGGAATGAAATGTATAAGCAACATAAGAATATAGATGTGTATGTTTATCTTGAGATAAAACTTTTTATGTTTTGGCTCTTCCTGTCAAGTGATTATATAAATCTCAAATAATGAACTGTTTGCAAGATTATGAATCTGATGCTAAGCCCCTTTATTATAAACTCTTTTGTACTACTGTTTAGTCAAAACATTATAATTGAGAAATTGAAGTGTATTTATCATTGTATTTATTTTATTATTCCATATTGTAAATGAGATTCATTCTTTTTAAAATTTCTACTTTATTTCTACTTTATACTTTATTTTAAAAATGCTTTACAGTTCTAAGAAAAATTAAAATAAAGTAAAAATATATGTTATAAAATAGGTGATTTAATAAAGAACTGAGTATTTTATACTAAAGTTAAATTTGAAAAATGTTAACTCGGTTTTTGTGAGAAATGTTTACATTAATTATTCATCATCATGAATACATTGACAAGGCTTCATAGCTTTTGTGTGACAGATCTCTAAATCAGTTTGCTTAGCTCATCTTCAGAGGAAGGTCACTGAAATCTGAACAGTTCAGTCTAAGCAAATGATTTGGGCAAAGTATATTCTACTGACAGTAGCTTTACAAATAAAATCTGGCTTTATGTTAAAGGTTCAGCTAAGATTGCATTGAATCCCATGTCTGTATTGTGTGATGACTAATCCAGTCCCCAAATAATTTCCTTTTTAGATGAATGAAAATATGTCTACTACAAGACTCTCATATGAACAACAAAAATTTGTATAAATATTAATGATGACATGAATTTATCAGTGTTAAGAACTCAATATCATCAAATATCTCAACAACATCAGCAAAATATAAAGTAATTCTGCTATTAATGTAATATATTTTGTTTCTTTGTTTTTCTTTTTTGGTTTTTCTCTGGTACTGGGAACTGAACTCACGACCTTGTGCTTGCCAGGCAGGCGCTTTTGCCGCTTAGCTAAATCCCCAGCCCCAGATTAATGTAATATATATTCTTAAAATTAGAGGTCATAAAAGCTAATTAATGTTGTTCAATATTTAGGATTATAAATTATTTTTATTTTATATTCCTATGTGAAATAGACTTTACTTCTAATGTTTATGGTTATTTTAATAAACCAAAGTGTACTTTATGATCTTTAATGTCTGTAACATTCAGAAAATTTATTGTATGCATTATCTTAATACAATTTCACTGCTAGCAAAAGGTTTCTGATTTTTTGCTAAATAGTTCATGTATTTTTAATAACATTTCTGGCCAAAATGTCAGAATATGTGTATAAGGTAAATTAGGACAACAAATATAAAGAAAGAATTTATGAAAGGAAATAAGGAAAATTATATTTGACATTGTAAGAAAAAGAAAAACTATAAAAATTAAAGTAAAATATTGCCTCTTACCATTTAAAAATATTAAATTTGACAACACTGGTTAATTTTTAAATACAACATACTTATAATTAGCTATAGAAATGACTTCTCAGCATAATATAAAAAATTATAAAGATTTTTAGATCATTTTTTCTAATCTAATATTGCTATTTATTGGTTTCCTCTTATCAGCATTATAGGCATGAGAGTTCTTATTTTTTGCAACAAAATAAAATGTCATAAAACAAAACAAACATGCATGGGATATTTAAGCATATTCTAACTTTCATTGCTACCTAAACCTTTCCCTTCATTTTAAGTTTTCTACACTTTTCTACACTTCCCAGTCATTCTTCACTCTGTTTTGCAGGATTCTGCAGCTTTCACCAAAATCTTCAACAATCTGCCTGTTGCTAAGCACTGTACAGAAGACTTATGCTTGTCAAAATTGTTTCATGGAAGAATAAACTTTTTTTTTCTTCCTACACTTCTGGCTTACTTCTGTGTCTTTCCCAGACTTCTCTTCTGTCGCATTTTTAAAATATTGATATACAACACAATTCTACCCTAGGCTGCTTCTGTGCTAGTACGTATATGCTCACTGTACATTTTCTTTTAAGATATGCTGTTTGAAACTATACTATAAGAAACACAAAGAAGTACAAGGGTAATTTGCTTAAAATGCACAGTTGCACTCTTAGCTTTCAGGTACTATCACTTGTTAGCTTTGTGGCTGAACCACCTTTAATAGCTAGACCTACTGAACCTTTGGACTTGTGTATCTCTAGCTGACACTTAATTACATTCTCATGAAAACTCCCAAGCAAAAGGTAAAACGCTGAGCACAGTTACTCCCTGTAATGGTTCATCTTGATTGTCAAATTGACTGGATTGAGAGACGCCTAGCAAATTTGTAGATCACACTTCTAGGATTATCTGTGAAGCTTTTCCCGAGCTTGTTGGCATACAAACAGGCAGACTGTTGGTGGACTCCTGAGGAGTTCCTTGTGCCAGTGGGCTGACATCTGCTCAGCTGACTCAGGGCACAGAAGAATGCTAACCCTGAGGATAGAAACATCTTGAAGAAAAGGTGTTCTACCACCTCCAGCAGAGGCAACAATTCTTCCCAATGAAGTCACCTGACTTCCCCATAAAGATATTTTCTGTATCTCATGTCTTCATTTTTTCAGTGTTAATAACCAAGGCTACACCTCAGAAGAACAATATTGAGCTATGAAGTCCAGTCAAACAGATCAGCTTTTAGTCTTATGGAAGGATGCTAGCTCAGGGATCTGGGAAGGTGCTATTTTTTATCACAGGGTTGAGGATTTGCTTGTGTGTTATTATGGGAGAGACTAGTGTAGGTCCTAATCCCTTTGAATTTTTATCTTTGGGAAGTTGCAAACATGGTAATGCAACTACAACTTGGCCAGACCCTCCTTGCTCCTTTATCGTGTCCAGAAAATCTAGCAGCCTCAGTGTCAGGAAGTAAATGAGAAATGATGTGAAGGCACCATCGGCCATAAGACCAAACTGGGAAACCTAACCTTCCTTGACTGGGGACCAAGGGGCTATCTTCATGCTAAATGTAGCTGTATGCTTCCTGTGCATGCTTCCAATTTCTCACATCCCACTGACTATAGTAATTATTCCATAATTTGGGAAGAAGGTGGTTTATCTACACCCCAACCCTTGCTGGGTACCCGTTCACCACAGACCACCACATGGAACTGGGACACTCCTTCCATTCACTCCGGATATGGCGGGGACAATTAGCTAAAGATGGGAGCCAAAGCAAACTTACCTTTCAGCATAACAGTACTTCCTGTATCAAAGTGTGCACCAGACACCCTTATGTCTTTTCACAAAGGCCTCTTAACATTTCCCTCTGGGATTCTCTATCTGAAGATATCTGTCACAGCTGCACATATTAAGCTTGTTTGCCTCAGGAGCCTACAGATTCTAACATTTTAATGCTATGCTGAAAGATATCCATTTATTTATCAGTCAATTTAACCCACCCCTGGGAAGAGTCCTGTATGCTTGATATCTTGATTCAGGCCCTTGCTGGTCTTCACCACCCTAAGTGGTTTATTGGCATGCTCGTTGCTTCTCTCACCACTGCGTAGTCGTCCTGGCCACAGCTGCTACTGTGAGGGCTTCTTTACCCCAATCTGTTTCAAACTGCTAAATATGTTAACCAGGCTACTCTTAATGTCACATTAATGCCCTTAACAGCCAACAGTGTATTGACAAAAAAAAATATTTACCTGATTACAACTTGTAGAAACAGCTACTGAATTTCTCAGGGATTGCTTTGCTGCAATTAAAATGAGGAATTCTCTTGCTTGTGGTTGGCACTATAAACCTATTTGTGGTATGTCTCATCCTTGGAATGGGACCTGACACCTACAAAGGTTCACTAAGGGTAATGTTACCTTCATGGACAAAGGTTACATGAAGAAATTCAACAGGCTATCCTGGCTACTCACAAACAGGCTACTCAGAGTGGTATGAAATTTTAAAATCAAACTTATGCTGCTTGAATCCCCAAGCCTGGACATCAGGTACTCTTTGGGGAATGATAGTCATTGCTGTCCTGTTATTAATGACTCTTTTTCTTTTGTGCCTTATTGGTAAAATGCAATGAAAACATGGATACCAAAAAAAGAAGAAGAATCACTAATCAACTGCTTAAAGAGACAAAATGTGGGAGAAGAGTTTTTTGTGTGATCCAGAGGGTTGACATCTACCCAAATTGACTCAAGCTGCAGAAGACCGTTGACACTGAGGAGTTTGAAACATCTTGAAGATAAAGTGTTCTGCCAGCTTGGGGCAAGGCGAGCCTTGCTGGTGAAACACGAGTGACATCCTGGGAACAATTTGATAAAGTGTACAACTTGGTGTAATTATCATCATGCCTTTCTAATCTGAATTATGCACTGTGTTCAGCAGAACACAACACCTTTGTTTATTTCTCAATGAAACTAGGAACTTAAGTTACTCTGGGGCTTCATTCTAGTAAAGTGCCCTGCCTTCCCCACAAAAATATCCTCTGTCTCTTGTGTCTTCATTTGTCTCTAGTGAGGGTTCACGGGCCCCAACCCGGAAGACTCCCTTTAAATGAAAGGAAAATTTTCCAATATGCAGAGGGTTCAGATGACACAAAATTTTTTTATGTTCTGATCGACTTTGCATGCTCATGTCTGGTGGTCTGAGCAACTGATTTGAAGGTAACAATATGCAATGGAATTACAATAGTGAACTCCTACCATCTTGTCTAGTGAAACTCTGCATTATCTCTAATGTTTTA
This sequence comes from Chinchilla lanigera, assembly GCF_000276665.1. Classification (NCBI taxonomy): domain Eukaryota; kingdom Metazoa; phylum Chordata; class Mammalia; order Rodentia; family Chinchillidae; genus Chinchilla; species Chinchilla lanigera. The sequence goes on from NW_004955417.1 coordinate 18,504,126, forward strand.
TCGAAGAATTATTTTCTTATTCTTTTTATGAAAAAAAAGCTCAAGTGAGAAACTTGCTTTTGTGTATCAGCTCAAGGTGTTGTTTTTATTGCCAGTGAACATCAGATCTGAGATTCTTTGAACGCAGAGTAGCATCAGCACTTTCCAGGCAGCATCCAGACCTTCAGCCTCAAAGAAGGACTACATCACTACATCATTGGCCATTGTGGAGTGATCTACCTCCATCACCTAAGCCACTGCACCTCTCTTACAATTATATATACGTTTTATTTTGCATTCCTTTAGAAAATCGTGATTAACACAGCCACAAAACCCACTAAGTTACTGATACAGTTTATTATTCAATACTATATAACCAAAACAGTCATGAAGAGACTGTTTCAGGGTGGTATTGAAGTACTTTCAGAAACATTCTTTATAGAAATGAGTATTTTAAGTGAAAAAATTTGAAATGACTAAATGAGGTGTAATGCACTAATTAATAATTTTGTACATGTGGATGACTCTCTTAAGAATTACATGGCAGATAGTCTTTTAAAAATATTACATATTTTATTTACCAGAATTTCTGATCCTGCCCAGTCACTAATACTGAGTGGATGACTTGTCATAATACCCACACATATTTTGCTATTTGCTTTAACCAAAGTCATGGCTATGTTTTGGCTACTTCCTAAATATATAATATGTAGAAAGAAATTTTGACTAATTTAGGTGAAACCAAATATACAAATCTCAATCTGACAAAACTCATATCTTTCAAACCTTACTTATTGAAAATAACATTGGTGAACTCGGTTAATGACTCCTCTAGGCACCTAGAGTAGTTAATTAACAATTTTTAATCTCTAAAAATGTCTGTACAAAGTTACAAAAAATGTTTCATGTTTTATTGCCTAGGAAGGGAAGACCAACTATAAAAGCACAAAAGACACATTTACCCTTTTCTGTTCTCTTTGCCAATTTTTCCCAATCATCTCATGAGCAGGCAACTCCTTTCATGTATGAATCACCATCATGAAAACCCTATTCAATAGATACATTTTACATTAAATGTTGACTCCACTCTCCCCACAGCTTTTATTGCATTTGACTGATGAAAGATTTTGCTGGGAATATTAGACTTGAAGGGTATTGACATTGAAATTATATGAACCTACACTAAAAGCAAAGGAGGTGATTTTATTTTATCACATTTTAAGATGATTTTCTCAGTCACACAGGAAAAGTAAGAGTAGAACATAGTTTTTGTTACAAATGTATTCATTACTGAGATATTTTTCTCAAGTTATCGATTACATTCCTCATATTAGAGTTGTATGGAAATATAATAAATGATTTTAACAGTACTTTGGAATTGATCTTTTCGTGTGTATACAATTTTTCAAGTAACGATGTTACTTTGTAATATATATTTGACAGTAGAAAAGGGAGATATATGATAAATGATTAAGAACTAAAAGGTTTCTCTATATATTAAGACTACAGAAATCTGAATAAGATCAGTATACTGTGCAAATGTCAAATTCTTTTTGATGTTAAATTATAAAATTTTCAAGCAATTACCTTTGGGAGATGTTGAATAAGGGATATATTTAATGCTCTTTATATTATTTCTTATAGTACCTACTTGTGAATCCATGATAACTTCAAACAATTTTATACCAACAAGTTGAATAACCTAGAAGAAATGGATAAAGTCCTAAAATCATATAACCTACCAGTCCTAAATTATACAGTTTGAAATCTGAAAAGGCAAATAGTAAGAAAAGTGAATCAGGAGATAGAAGTCTGTTATCAAAGAAAAGCCTAAAACCAGATGCCCTCATGATGAAAATTCACCAAACTTTTAAATAAAAAGCTAACACTAATCCTTCTGAAACTTTCAAAAAAACTGAAAGGAGAGACTGTTCTACATGTCATTTTATGAAGGGAGCATCACCCTGACACCAAAGCTAGAAAAAGTCACTACGAGCATATAAAACTACCGTTCAAAATCCCTAATCCCTAATCAAGATAGATTAAGGCATCCTAGCAAAACACTAGCAAACTATAAAATTAACACCACAAGAAGCCTTGAATAACCAAAAGCAAAGTTGTGCAAAAAGAACAAAGTTGGAGACAGTTTGCTACATGACTTCAAAGTACACAAGGAAGCTATGGAAATCACAACACTATGGTACTGGCATAAAATGGACACAGCAGCCAGTGGAACTAAACAGAAAGGTCGCCATAAACTCATACAATACAGTCCACTAATTTTTGATCAAGCAACTAAGATTATACATTGAGGACAGGATGATATCTTTATTAAATGTTAGAAGGAAAATTAAATATCCATGTCCAGAAGAATGAAATTAGAAGTGCATATCTCACCAATTAGAAAATAATTAACTCAAAGTGGATTAAAGATTTAAATGAGGAAAGGCTCATCGCACGAAATAAATTATAATTCAACTGGAGTAAGAAGTTCTGCTGTGCCAGTACATAGCTGAATGAGTATAGATAATGGTAATATCCTGTATATTTCACAAATTGGAAGGATCTTGAATGTGCCTACATAAAAAGATAAATGCCTGAGAAAATAAATATGTTCAATCTGATTTAAACATTATATCATGTATAGACATAACAGGATATCACATCATATCTCAAAACTATGTCAAATTCTGATATTTTAGTCTAAATATTAAAATGAAGTGAAATGAAGACATTTCTAGATAAATAAAAATTAAGAGAATTTGTCGCCCAAACACCTATAAAACACTAATGAGAGTCCAACAGTGTACTAGGAGAGGTCTGCATACAGCAATTTAATAAGTAAAGAGCTTAAATGAATGTAACTACACAGGCAAAAATAAATGTTACTAATGTTGTATTTTGGGCTTATAATTCTTCGTTTTTCTAATCCTATGAGACTGAAGTAGAAATATACAACAATATTGTAAATCAGTGTTATCAGGCACATAATGTACAATGTAACTTATGAGAAAATAACATAACCCAAGAAACATGAATATATGTAATTTGAAACAAACATTATTCAAAGTAGACTGGAATCCATTTTGAATAATAATTATACTCATCAGAATAGCCACCAAAAATATACACAAAAAGGGAAGAGAAAGTAATGAAAATGGTACAGTAGAAAAAAATCAAATAAAATGAAAGTAGTAATTATAATATTGGAGACAAAAATGTATAAGGCAAATAAGAAATGAACAGCAATATCAGAAGTAATATCTTTCAAATTAACCAATATTTAAAATGTAAGTAGATGAAATCCTCTGAACACAAACAAAGACTGGCAAGTAGGCTACCAAAAAGAAAAATCTCAAGGCCCATAAGGAAAAATACTTTTTGAAAGAGTGGTAGTAAAGAAAAACCTACCAAACTATATGGGATATGTCCAAAGCAGTGCCCATGTGGAAAGGTATTGCTGTAAATGGCTCCATCAGAAAAGAGACACAATTGAAGATCAATAACCTGTTTTTACACTTTAGAATAAGAAAAAAGCAAACAACACCCAAGACTAGTAGAAGGAATAAGAAATTAATTTTGACTGAATGTAAGCTAAGATTGTAAAACCTATACAAAGAATCACTAAAAATAAGTTTGTTCTTCAGAGAGATGAAGAAAAATCTAGCAACTTTAGCTGGAGCTAAGAAAACAATGTTCACATTTAAAAAATCAATAATGAAAGTAGGGATACAATTAGCCATGTTACAAAAATACAAAAAAGTGTAAGAGCTCACTATGGCTTATTTTCCACTAACAAATTTTATTGCCTATATAACTTTTAAATTCCTAGAATCACTTAAACTTATGAAAGTGATTCAAGCAAACTGAAAATCTGTAAGTAAAGATTTAAAATCAGCAATGAATTTATTAAAACCCATAGATGACATAAAGCTCAATGTTGAAAAGTACTAACTTTTCTTCATAAAAACAGAAAAGAGACAGTAATGATGACTAAGTAGGATTCATTTCAGAGGTTCAGCAAAGGTCTAAATACACAAATCAGTAAATGTAATACACCACATAAACAGAAACAAGGATAAAAATCACACGATTATCTCAAAAGATGCAGAGAAAGCATTTCACAATATACGATATCCATCCATTTATGGTAAAATTACTCATGAAAATAGGAAAAGGAATTCTTTATTATAAACCAATGGCCAGCATCATACAATATGTAGAGAAACTAAGAGCTCTCCCACTAAATTCAAGAGCAAGACAAAGATGTTTCTTACCACGCTTCTGTTTAATATAGTTCCCAAAACATGAGCTGGAACAATAACACAAAGGAAAAAACAAAAGTGATATAGATAGGGAAGGAAGAAGTTAAATTATCACTATTTGCTGAGGACATTATCCACTACATATAACATTTCCAAAACTCCACCAAAATGCTCCAAGAAGCAATAGCCAAGGTTTGCAGTGGAGAAGGATACAGAATTAACACTCAAATATGAATAGAATTTCTGCACACCAATAGAAAACTCACACAGAGGAAAATTAGGAAAACATATCCTTCACAATAACTTCAAGAAAAATGAAATACTCACAAATTAACTTAAACAAAGAACTAAAGACTTTTACAATGAAAAACTATAATACTTTAGAAAAGACTAAATGGGATATCCAAAAATGGAAAGATATCCCTTGTCTTTGAAAAAGCATAACAAATACAGTAAAAAAAAAAAAAAAGGCCATAGTTCCAAAATTATGATATAGGTCTGATGCAGTGTGACTCAAAGAACCAGTAACATTCTGTTCTTTACAGAACTAAATAAAGCAATCCTAAAATTCATATGGAATGAGAAGAGACCTAGAATAATGATTCTGGGGAACAAATATGGTGGGGGCATCATAATCCCAGACATAATGTTATACTACAAAGCTACAGTCATAAAAACAGCATGGCATTCTTTTACAAAGCAGATTCATGAATCAATGAAACAGAACAGAAGATAAACAACTTCAGGTATACTTAGATATGTTATTTTTGAGAAAGAGGTTAAATATCTTCGCTGGAGGAAAGATAGCCTCTCTCACAAATGGTGCTAGGAAATCTGGCTAGCCAGGTGCCAAAAGGTGAACTTAGACTCATATCTCTAATGATGCACTAAACTAAAATAAAAATATAGCAAAGATTTAAACAGTAGTACAAAAGCACTTATTCTGTTGGAAGACAAACTCTTGAAGCACAGGTTTAGTCAAAGACTTTCTAAACAAAATCTTGCACAAGAAATAATATTAAGAATCAACAAATGGGGGGGCTGGGGATTTAGCTCAGCTGCAAAAAGTGCCTGCATGGCAAGCACAAGGTCGTGAGTTTGGTTCCCGGTACCGGAGAAAAACTAAAACAAAAACAAAAACAAACAAACAAAAAAAAGAATCAACAAATGGGATCACATAAAATTAAAAAGCACAGCAAAGGAAACCATTAGGACAGTGAAGAGACAACCTATAGGATAGGAAAAGCACATTTGCCAACTACTCCTCAGAGAAAAGGACTAATGTCTAAAATATGAAAATAACTGAAAAAAATTAGACCTCTAAAAATTTAGACTCACTAGCAAATGGGTATCTGGAATGAAGAGACACTTCTCAGACGAAGAAATATAAACAGCCAACAATTACATGAAAAAAAGTTTAACATCATTAGCTATTCAAGAAATGCAAATTAAAACATTACTGAGGTTCCACCTCACTCCAGAGAAAAATGGCCATCATCAAGAAATCAACCAAGGACTGGGGATTTAGCTCAGTGGCACAGCGCCTACCTGGCAAGTACAAGGTTGTGAGTTTGACTCCTGGTACTGGACAAAAAAAGCAAACAAAATAAATAAATAAATAAAAGAAATCGACCAATAACAAATGCTGATGAGGCTCTTGGGTGCAAGAACACTCCCCCATTCTAAGTGGGACTGTTAACACCTACAATCTCTATGAAAACGAGTATGGAGATTCATCAAAGAAATAAAGTAAAAGTTCCCTTTGACCTAGCTGTTCTCTTTCTAGGTATCTTCCCAAAAGAGTTAAAGACATCATACCATACTGATGTTTGCATATCCATGTTTACAGAAGCACAACTCATAACAGCTAAATCTTGGAAACAGCATATATGTCCATTAACAGATGAATGGATTAAAAAATATGGCTCACATATAGTAGAATACTACTCTGCCCTAAACAGTATAAACTTGAGTCTTTTGCACGAAAATGCATGCACCTTGAGATTATAAAGTGAAATAACTCAGATAAACAAGTTTAAATATCATATGGTTCATCTCATATTGAAAAGTATGTATACATATATATGATAAAATATATATTGAAATATATATAAATATATATTCAAATAAAAGGACATAATAGGGAAAAAAGAAAAAAATGTGATTCTTGTGTACACGTTGTATTTAAAAGTGCACCTTGGGGCTGGGGATTTAGCTCAGTGGCAAAAGCGCCTGCCTGGCAAGCGCAAGGTCGTGAGTTCAGTTCCCGGTACCGGAGAAAAA
>NW_004955417.1:18511697-18596992 GCF_000276665.1 Chinchilla lanigera
GTTGTCAAATTCTCATCAACACATTGTTTAGTCTGCGTTTGTGATTTTAACCATGGTAATAGATATATCATGGTATATTTTAGTTGTAATATTCATTCCCTTCGGACTGATGATGTTGAACAACTTTTCATTTTTGTATATTTGGTTATGAATTGTATTTTCTAATTTTTTGCCCATGTTCCATTTTTAAAGTTCTGCACATATTCTAGACACAAATTCTTCGTATACTGTTGAAATGTTCCAGGGGTCTAATTCAGCTTTTCCATCAATACTTTTTTTTTTTTTTTTGAGGCAATGTCTCATTATGTAGTTAAGGCTGGCCTTGAACTCACTTTGTAGCTAAGAATGGCCTTGAACTCACAATAATCCTCATGCCTTAGCCTTCCAAGTGTTCCAATTACAGGTGTTCACCTCCATGCCTAACTCCATCAATACTTTTCAAAGAAATACATCTTGATTTTTATAAATTCCCAGTTAACCATATTTATTGCACTTTTTGTTTTTATAAAAAAATCTTTTAGGTTTTTTTTTTTATCCTCTGTGTTAAAAGAATACTTTCTTAATGTGCAGATTCAATTTTCAAAAGTTATTTTCCCTCTTTGAATTATATATTATGTAAATGGATAACTGGTGCAGCTTTGGTTCTTTGTTTTTAATTCGTAACATTTTATCATTTTTCCTTCTGTCCTTCCTTTTTTTTGTTTTATAAAGAAGAGAAAAATACAATCACAAAGGCAAAAACAAAACAATAAAAATTATACAGAGTTTCAAAACATGATGATAGGAAATTAACAATAGTTGTTATAATACATTTGTTATCTTCAAAGTAGTTGCTGAGATCACCAGACATAGGCATGCAAGATCGATCAAATAATTAAGAATTAATTTTTCCTGTCAACAAACCAATAGAAATTAGTGGAACGATTACCTCAGCTATCTTGTGTATGTATATTTGCCTCTCAAACACAAAAGTTGTTGAAGTAGTCAGTCTTAACAGGAAAATCCTTATTAGATAGGAGATATTCTATTCACTTTTTATTTTTCTGTGAATAGCCAATAAGTAGTGTTACTTATCATCTAGATGTACTGAAATGACTTTTAATTTTTCTTTCTTTGATAATGAAGAAGTTTACTGTCTTGATCCTTGTCTTTGGGAAGTAACTTGGAACGCTCAGAATTTTTGAACTGACTCGGAACCAACCCAAACCTCATGCTTTGTGTCATTCTCTTTGGTCTGTTGAGACTTGTATTTGCTTTTTGACTATAATAGCTCACGTCTGTGAATCCTAGGAGTCATTCTAGTGAGTTATCACATCTGAAAGGGTAGTGGGAACCAATGAGTACATAGCCACTGGTTACAGGGAGGGGGAGCTGGCATCCTAAAGCTGAGCTGGTGGATGAAGTGGAGCAGCTCTAGAAGAAGATGATGCACTTAACCTGTAAAATTGTCCTGTCATATACACCTCATTACTATGTTAATATGATAAATTATATTGACTGAATTTCAAATGTTACTTGACTGTTTTATTCTTTTATTCCTATAGTAAGCCTACTGTTCATGTGTCAGTTCTCCTTTTCAATATATTTTTTGCTAGATTTGCTAAAATATTATTTTAAGGGATTCTCTTGGATTCCCTTTCTTTTCACTTCTTTCCATTTTCAGATCTGGTCACTCATATGGACAAGTCTTCAAGTTTTCCAACTACTTCCTGTGTCATATATAATCTGTGATTAAATCTCCAGACTGATGTTTCCCAGTTTATTATATCTGGCCGTCCTAAAATTTCAATTTGACTAATTTATTTTTTTGGTATTAGGGATCAAATTCAGGACCTAGCACTTGCCAGGCAGGCACTGTGCTGTTGAGCTACATCCCCAGCCCTCAATCCGACTAATTTTAACTTAATTCAATGTACTATCATGCATATCATGGATCATAGTTTAACAATTGACATAAGATTCTTCTCGTGTTACACTTTCAACATCTAAGATACTTTGAAGTTGGCAGCACCTGTTGATGAACATTTTCAGTGAAAATTTATAACATTTTTTACGTTACTGAATGTTGAGTAAAGCTAGGTTTTTTTTTCTGTGCATTGAAATACTACACTTTATAGATTATGAGTTCTGTTTCATTTCTCAGGAAAAATTGGTTAATACTGCATTTTCATGCTGAATGTAGCTAAGTGGAGGTGATGTTCTCTCACCTTTAAGCACAGAATCAAATATCAGCACAATTGCTTAAGTCTACTGCATCTGCTTTAAGTGTGTCTATGCATTTATAGTTCATCAGGTGGGTGGACATTGAAGTAAGGTTCAATACAAAGAATTTATAGATCTTCCCTGCTTGTCTCTCTAAAATCCCTCTTCAGTCTCTTTAATTGCATTTGCAGAGTCCTTTCTCTACTGCTTTTAGTCACAAAGATGGTAGGTTGTTAATGAGAGATTTAGCCCCCTGTCCCTTTATGTTTTGAGGTGTTGGCCCCCATCAAGGAAGAGGCCCATGGAAGCAGCACATATCCCCATCAACAGGTAAATGGGTAAAGAACACATTATATTTATATACAACAGAGTATTCTGCCATAAGGAAGAGAAGAAATGAGATATTTTTAAGCAAATAGATGCACTTTGAGACCACTTAATCCAGTTGATCTTAAGTGAAAAAATCAGACACACAAATTTAAGTATCACATTATTTCTCTTGTGTGAGAAAACAAGACTGTAAATAAAGAGCAAAAATAGAAGATAGATATTGGGAAGTAGAAAGAACTTATTCAAATAGGAAGGGATATGGGGGATTTTCTTTAAAAGAGTGATTGAAAGACAATAATGGACACGGAGCCTTTATTAATCGGGAGGGGAAGGAGTGTTTAGGGAAGAGGAGGGGAATGGAAGGAAAAAAGAAGGAAGATACACTAAGTACAGGTACAAATTCCCCATGGTGACCATGAGGATTTTCTATGGCAAAAATGTATCTAAAAATGAGAAAAGTGTTATGGTTTGGGGGTTATCTTTGGAAGGGAGAAAATAATGTACAGGACACTTATTTTAAAAGATTATTTCTAATAGTCACACAAAGAATGATACACAAGAGACTGCAGAAAATCTGTTCACACACTAAGACCAAGGAATCAAGCTGAGGGCCTGGATTCCATGGCAATGTCTCGCATGAGTCCAGCTGAAGACCTAGAGCTCATAACAATGCCTCCCACGAATCCAACTGGAGGCCCAGAGCCCATAACAACATCTCATGCAGGCCTGTTTCACGGATCTGCAGTGGGAAGGCCCAAAGGTCAGTTATGGAATCCAGGAAGTCTGTGCGAGTGGGATGATGGGTCTGTGCTAGCAGGCTGAGGGATCTGCACTGGAGCCAGGAAGCAGTGCACAAAGTAAGAACCAGAGCGCCCCTGAAAGGTACCACAGCCATCCTCAGCAACCGTGAGGTCCCGAGCTCCACTGATAGTGAAGACAGCTTAGTTCCCATTAGGAAAGCCAATGCAGCAAGCTTCTCCAAGGGACCGGTAGTGCACCATCTTCCCCTCTGGAGCCAGAAAGTGATGCTCAGAGTGAGGGCCAGAGCCGAAAAGTGAGCCGAAACTATTCTCAGTACCAACAAGGTCCCCGAGCTCCTTGGAGGATGAAAACAGCCAAGTTCATCAGGAAAGCCAGCGTGACAAGCTCCTCCAACAGAACCAACAGCTCCTTACAGCTTCTACCAGGTCCCGACAGCCTCTCTTAGCTCCCAACTGCTCTTCTCTGCTCCCAATAGCCTTTCTTTGCTTCTTCTCCAGTTCTGCCTCTTGCTGCTGGCAGCAATCCCCAGGTGGGCCTCTCATACCCAGCACCATGCTTACTCAGTCCAGCTGGGGGTTATAATTTGACCACCAGTGGTCAATCCACTAAAGAAAGTTTCATCTTGTAACTCTCTTAACAATCTGCCTGCAGTTTCTTATTGTTTTAAACTCTCACACACTAGTATTCTATTTCTTATCTTGATTATACAGCTGTTATCATTGGACAAGTTGATAAATAGTGAACCTGCACTGATATACTAAAATCCAGAAAGCTCAATCAATGAGTGCAGTGATTAGCAGCCCATTAACTTGTGTGGAATTTTATTAGATGGATATTACAATAAACAACACTTCTTAAAACCAAAGAATGGTTTAATTAAAGAAATTTATACCATATGAAATCAATGTCGGTATGTGGTATACTTACGGATGCGACAACCCTAATTATTTTGATTGCTGTTTGTATATTCAGGTGTCTTAAAAACTGGATGGCCAATAATTAAATGTTTGTTTAATTAATTAAATTAATTCATTGAAAATGTCAAGCACTTGCCACTGCACTATGCCAGTGTAATCCTGCATGGTAATTACAGTAAATTCTTTTTTTTATTTTCAGTAAAAATATTGATAAACATAAACCAATCTGATGAGATTGGGCTCATTCAGGGTTGTATGGCAGTAGACTTAAACCAATCTGTACAAGTAAAACTTTTCTTAGTATGATACATACCCTGAGTTATACCTGATGTGTATTAGTCATTTTTCCCATTGCTGCCATTTAATATCTGACATTTACAAGGAAAGGTGGGAAATGCTTCATTCAGCTCTCGGTTTCAGGGTTTTTAGTCCATGATTAGCCTATTCCATTGAGGTGGGTCTCCGGAGAATCAGAGCATCAGACTGGAGGAGCTTGGTGGTACGAGATTGCTCGCTTCCTGTGGCCAGGAAGCAAAACCAATTTGAAAGAGCCCAGCAGAGAAGAAGAACCTGGGGATTAGTCCCCAAACTCAAACCGCAAGACCCACAAGAACACCCAGAAGCATGCTTTCACTAATTGCCTGTGAAGCTCCCAAGCCAATTGACAAGATCAACAGCCACATGATGCATATATTTTTGGCATTTTAAAAACTTTATCTATAATAAGTATGGGACAGCTTTCAGACACATAATGATATTTCTTGGAAAACACTCCCTGGAGAGTGAAAATGACAAGAATCTTTATGCATCTTACAAGCAGGGAAGCACATAAAAGTGCTGTATTCTTGTTTGTGTTGAATATATTTTCAGTAGAATAAGAGAAAATGGATATATGATGCAGATTGTGCTGATCAAGTCTGTATATATGAAGCTATCGAAAGAAACGAAAGAAGAATTTTTCTAGTGAGCTAGTGAGTATTTGTGCTGATACGACTGACTTCATTTTCTTCTAATTGGAGTAATCCATTTTGAGCATGTGTGTATTGTTTCTATTTTATTCAACAAATGCTTATAGGCGTTATCATGCTTTGCATAAGATGTTAGGAAGAAAAAGGCATATTCCAGTTTCAGAGAGGCTGATATGTAAAGTCTACATGCAAATTAAAGTATGTCCATGTGTTGATACACTCCATTGTTTGTAACAGGAAGTCCTTAGTATATATTCACAAAAATAATCTCCTTTGACAGTTTTTGCTTTTTTCTAATCTTCTAACCATCAATATATGAGAAAATCTTATTTCCATTTTTTTATAAATAAGGCATACTTTCCAATTAAAGTGGTACCTGGGTTCACAAATGCTTCTGTCTGCAACAATTTAGTTTGCAAACAGAAGCATTTGGTAAAATCTTGTTTTTGTTTGCAACTCTGCTTCAAGGGACAAATACGACCACAGACACTCATCCCACACAAACACAAATGTAGTCATCTTTACCAAAATCGTAGAACAAATCAGTTCCTGAAATGAAGTACACCTTATGCATCTTCTCAAAATATTTAGAAAACCTTTGGGAAAGTAATAAAACTCTTAATTTATCTTGTGAAGCACTTAGGTCTTAAAAATGAAGTGAGAAAATTCAAAATTTAAGGTAGATATCAAGTATGAAGGGTCCATTAGATTTTGAGAAACTATTGCCATGCACACGAGGTATGTTTACCAAAACGATGTTTAGACACCTCCAGTCCAGTTTCTGAGCCACTCTCTTGCTAGCCAAGGGTTTCACAATTGATAGAAAAATTATCCATATCCAAATTAGAACTCATCAGTTTCAATGATGGAGGTTCAGTGTTTCTTAAAAGTTTATTAGAAATTGCCAGTCGCTCATGTCCTATTTTCTATTTCAACAGTTCTAATTTCTTCCTCAAAACTGATCAAGTGACCTTCTTCTTAAATGTGGCTTTAACAAGATGAGTGTGTTTTTGAGAGGAATACATTTTGTACAGTACAGAAATGACAGTTTGTAATAATGTATTGCATATCAAAAATTGCTAAGAGCAAATTTCAACTTTTCTCATCACAAAAAATGATCAATGGATACAGTAACTTACAGGTAAATTAGCTCTATCTATTCTTCATATTACATAGTCAAAATAGCACATAATATCCTATAATAGGTAAAATCATTATTTGTTAATTAAAATAAAAAGCAGCAAAAATAAAATTTAGAATTTTTCTAAAATTTTTACTGTTTTAGAATTAATATTGAAAAAAATAGTGCAATAAACAGGATGTCGTTATCTAATATTAAATAAATATTTTTAAATTCCTCATGATACCTATACCTAATGTGGTTTAATGTATTAGTATATATTTCTTTATTAATAGCAAAATATGAAACCTGGTTTAAGCAATAAAGAACAGTTTTAGAATTACAGTTATTTTGCCTTGCAATCATTAAGGCCTCCCATAAATGTGAAATGTAACTAATAGTACAAATCATCCTTGCTATATTCCTCAACTTAGGTGTATCATACTTAATATTTTAGCATTATAGTATTAATTATAGGCAGGTTTGCATTTGCATTACTTAGATTTTCTTTTATTTTTTTTAGAATATGAAGGCTATTAAATTGTCTGTTTATTTTTGTAAGAAAGGGTTAAAGGATATATTTCTATCTCTCATCCTCTCTTCTCAGACTAGTAGCACCACCCAGCATTATATTACCTGACTCTTCTGTTTTACCAGATATTTTAAGTAAATATATCTGTATATTTTTGCTTTTATTCTGGATCATGTAAGTATAACCTTGGATCCAATTAAGTACCTGAACACATATTTAGGTGTTTAAGTGACTTGACAGTATGAGCTGCAAGGATTACATTTTTGCTTTGATGTTTAGGCTTATTTTGTGCTGGAAAATACATTCTACTGGCCAAATATGTCTCTGTGGAATTATGTTTATGGTGATGATGGGTATGAACTTTAGATAAATCTCTTTTTTTTTCCTCAGTAAAGAAAAACACTACATTGATATCAAATCTTAAAAGAAGACTACATACTATTCATATAACTACCTTATTATATGATTTCAGAAGCATTTTGGATTGTACCAAATGCATAATAAATAAATCAGAAAAGGATTATGTTTTCATATTTCAGTTGAAAAATGAAAATCTGGATGAGAAAGAATACATATTTTAAAAATTACTAAGCAGAATGTACCTGAAGAAATAATTGATGTACAAAGGACATTATTTAATAAGAATGCTTCACATCATTTTATCACTCCCAGATGAAGCCAGGAAAAGCAAGATATCAACAGACATGCGGGCTCTAACATGTCATGTTAGCAATTGATAAGAGACCTGGAAAATCTATTTCATACTCACCAACTGAATTGTAATGAAGCCAGAATCTCCACAGTCACTCGAAGGAAAATTATAATCACACAGCAATCTCTGCATATAAGAGCAAATATGCAATTTTTTATATTTTTACATAAGATATTCCACACCACTTTTGGAAGTTGTTCAATAGAAAACACAATGAGAAGAGCTAAATCATAAGATCTGTCCACTGTTGAATGAGCAGAAAATAAGAATTGATGAACAGAAAGGAACACTCATGTGTGGGGCAGAGAGTAAATAGATCAGAAATTGTATTAGTAAATATTTGTGAGGAAATAAGTCATATAGGATATACCTGCCTTAAAGATTTATTCCTTCTTCCAGTCATTTCACATACATTAGGGTCATAAAATATTTTGGTGTCATATTTATTTTTGATACAACTTCTACTTCCCTCTGCTTCTAATGAAGATCATATATAATAATAATGTATTTGCTTTTTATTTGAAGTGAAAGAATGAGTCAAATATCTCTCCAGAGTTAAAAAATTAATTCATTCATTACTTTTTCTACACATCTCTACAGTACCACACCAGATTTTTAAACTGATGATCTATCCAAAATATAGTTCTCATTTGTGATTTTCTTGCCCTACCTTATATTTTTATTACATTTTACTTAATAGAGATGGGCAGCTCTTTTTGCAAATTATACCTTCTGGTGCCTTAAACATGCAATTATTCAATCTATTAATGCTATATCATTAATAATGCACTATTTCTAAATTGTCTTTGAATGTTAGATTTAGAGATGTCAGTGTGGTTTAGATACAGGCTGAGTCTGCTTCCCAAGGTTTCATGTGATGAAATTCAATCCTTATTGTGAGATATTAAGAAAGTGGAAGGTTAATTTTACTGTGGTATTTATAGGTAGGCATCTTTGAGGGGTGAGTAGGTTTAGTTTAGGCTATTAGGATGGAGCCACCAGGACTGACACCTGCAGGATGTATAACAAGGAGAGAAATCAGATTTTTCTCTGTCTTTCTGTCTCTGTCTCTGCCTCTGTCTCTGTCTCTATGTCTGTCTCTGTCTCTCTGTCTCTCTGTCTCTCTCTGTGTGTGTCTCTCTGTCTCTCTCTCTCTTTGTCTGTCTCTGTCTGCCTGCTTGCCTGCCTTCCTTCCTTCCTCCCTCACTTTCTCTCTCTCTCTCTCTCTCTCCTTTACCATGAGATGCCTTCAGAATATTCCACAAAGAAAATCATCACCAAATATAGATATTTCTCCTTTGCTTCAGAATTTCAGAACCCTGAGCCAAAATAAACCTGTTTTCTTTAAAAAAATAATCTGTTGTATATATGGGATTATCAGCAACAGGAAAAAGGTCAATGCACTTATCTGCACAATATTTTTTCTCCCCTTTTCCATGTATAACAGAAACCATTTTTTCCAGCTCTCTAACCTTCTCCTCTTCAGCCTCGTGCCTCAGGGGAAATTCTAACCCAGTTTCAACCGTGTGTTTCACATGTCCAAGAATATTTTCATTTGCCATGACAGTAATTGGTTCAGAGATGGACAGATCAGTTCTGGCCAATGATATAAGAGACACTCAAAGTAAGATAAACTCCACAATTCACTGGGATAGAGTCAAGCATATTGTAATTTCTAAAACTGTGGAAGCCATCTTGATATAAAACCAGAATTTAAGACAGCAAGTGAAGAGAAAGAGAAAATCTGGGCCTGGATTATATTCTTGATCTGTTGACTCAGACAGTGCAGTCTATGCTGCTGCTGTCATCATAGATAAGTCATTATAAAAGTCTTTTTGAGATTAAAAGTTTTTGTATTTGTAGGGGCAAGTACCAAAATGTAGAACCATCTGTCCTCCATTTCTGCATTTGTAAACTGAGGAAAATGACTTTCCAGTCTGTTTTGTCTTCATAAAAGTAAACTGTCTCAGATCGCAATGGCTGTTGCATTTCTAGCAAATAAACTCCATCTAATTGGGGAATTTTCCAAGAAGTGGAATAATATATAAAAAGCAAGCTGAAGGCTCAAGAGAGTTTTACTTTAGTGATTTTTTAAAGGGACACACTCTTGATTTTCAGTCCTATGTTAATAATGTCAATCATTAACAAAATTTACATTAGCAAAATGTACAGAATTATGCTCTCAGCCCAGGGATAAAACTGTTTTAACTGTGAACTCCAAATCATAGCTTTGTATGGGGTATATCTAACAAATTAACCAAAATAAAAATAGTAAATTGAACTCACCCAAGTGCTAAAATGTATGTGTGAATATATAATCTGCTTGCATCTTAATTGTTCACTCCAGGCTCCTAGCCTAAAAGCTTGGTTGCTAGCCAGTAGCGCTATTAGGTAGCCATGGAAGCTTTAGGAGGTGGGGCCTACTGACAGGAAGTGAGGTCATCAAAATGTGCCCTTGAAAGAGATGTCCGAATCATGGCCCCTTTCTGTCTCTCTCTTTCAAATGCCTTGAGGTGAGCAGGCCCTCTCTGTCCTGTGTGCTCAACTGATGTACTGGGTTACAAAAGGCCAAAACAAAGGGACAAAGGGACTGAGCAGCCCTGCATTCAACAATGGGCCAAAACAAACTTTTCCTCTTCCTTCCAAGTTATTTATCTCATTTATTTTGTTGTAGCAATGTAAAGCTGACTGATGTATCACAGATGCCACCCCACATTTACCCTCATGTACCCAGGTGCTCTATCTTCATGTGAGCTCATAGTCTATAATTCTACTTACATATTTCCATCAGCCTAAGTACTTCTGGTGAGCTCTAACTGAAAAGTAAATTTAGCCTCTACATTCAAAAAATACATGTTTATTGGTATAGATTTTGTAAATCATGGAATTTCATTCTAGAGTCATAATTTTTGTGGCAGATATTTCTCCAACACGGAGTAAAGCATACTTGAGTACAGTTATATCCATCAGTCTTAGAATGTGTTTCTTTGGTTGGTTGGTTTGCTTTTTTTGGTTTTTCTCCTGTACCAGGAACCGAACTCACGACCTTGCGCTTGCCAGGCAGGCGCTTTTGTCGCTGAGCTAAATCCCCAGCCCTCCATCAGTCTTAGTAACCACTGTTTTCAATAACTGACCTAATAGGTAAAGTATTTAAATATAGTAAAGAATATTAATTTCATATCCATATGGTTTAATAGTGAACAACATTTTCTTAATCTTGATAATACAGAGCTCATTATACCTAGAAAACCCCTTGGTCTATCAGAAATATTCAATTAGGTATGGATGTTTTGAGATGTATTTTCCTTGAAGAAATCAGTGCCTAAAACTCTCTTCTTTACAGGTTGAAGTTATTACTATGAGAAAGTCATTGTTTTCTGACTTGGATATTTCTTCCTTTCAACAACTTCATATTTTAAATACAACATACACAGGAAAAATTTTAATATAGCTTACTTGGCATAGGCATTTGAAAAGAAAAGTAAAATCATAAATATGTATTCATATGTGTAGTTAACATTAAAATTTCCAGATCAATTTTAAACACAAAGGAGGAAAGAGGTTAAATCATGTGGTATAGGAATCAAAATTATTAGAAGCTATATAAAATTAAATAGTGACACATCTCTTTTATAAGGGAAATTAAAATATAATGCCCTGCTTTAATAATTGAATAGCCTGATTTAAACTACTAATTTCTACAAGTTTAATATATATTGCAATTAACCGTTGTGGTTCATTCTTAACTGATAATTACTAATGAATCAAAGGCATGATGCATATCTCAATGAATAAATATAGCAAATAAACATTTGACTATGTGACTGTATAAATCAGTATGTTTATTTTTGTTCATCTGGTGCCAGAATTATGTCATACTTTTCTCTGTTTAGTACATCATTTGTGCTTCTTGGAAAAATTCTACTCTGCTAAAGAGGAAATGCTTCTCACATGAAAAGAACCATTATTTCAGATAGAAATTATGTCAACACTTTTTATTTTTAGGATTGGAGCTATTTATTGAGAGAAAGTACTGCATAGTAACTTTAGTTTTGGATCTGAATTTACTCTACATTCTAGACTTCTTAAAAATTCAAATTTTAAATTTTGAAAATAGACGCTATTTTCCTCAAATGTATACTTTTCACTGTTAAACTATTACCTTTCAATGTTAAACTATTACTTAAAGGAATTCTATCCTATAAGCCATGAGAGATAAAGGTAAATCTAGATATAAAATTTTGGCTTTTCATTTTTTCACCAGGAAATTTTTAATAATGTCTCTTGAACCCTGAAAGTTTCCAAAATTTTGTTTCACTGAGTGTAAGGAGATTAGAGAATGCAGTTCTATATTTTATCTCTTCATCTGATTAGGTAGAAATGTAGGTTGAGGAAATCCTTAAAAGGCTATTTATTCTTTTCTTTTGGAATTTTAACTATACACATATCATTTCCCCCCAAATGACTAAAGATCCTATAAAGTATAGTAATTTATTCATACTCTGAATTATCTTGCATTTTGTTAACAATCGTTCATCATAAATATCACTTTGTAGTTATATTTTATCTTTTCAGGCACACAACTGATTTATTTTTTGGTACATAAGTAACATGTAGTACAAAATTAACATTTTAGCCTCTTCCCTGTTTGATAATCACAGATAATATAAAAGAATGGATACTAATACAATTATTCCAGGCTGTTTTTAAAATGGGATAAATTTATTATTAAGATATAAAGAAACAAATTTTTGCAACTTTTCTTTATGAATTGTCAAGTTTATATTTGTTGACACAGCAAATGAACTGTACTTTTAGCTTTACTACAACACATATGCCTTCAGAAAAATGGTATCGTTTTTATACATGTGTTTAATACAACTAAAATACACAAGTACTTTAGTTTTAACCTTTTTTGTAATTTTAGAATTAACTAAGGTAGAGAAATCAATGAGCTTCATATTTTATGTACTTTAGTGTTTGAGCCTAATTTAGGCTACATGATATAGAGTACATTAAATAAATCTGTTCTTCAAAATATTCATTAGAGTTACTAGTGGCCAATGTGGAAAAATGTTTTGTCAGTGAAACGTGATCACAAAGATATCTTCAGTTATACCTGAATTTATTTGCTTATGCTTTAGGACTTCCTGTTGCTTGAAACTAACAGAAACAAAACATTCTGGCATTCATTATATATGTTCTCATGAATAGGTTAACTGTTTTGATTGGTTTAAACAATGCAATTCTAAATATATAGTTGATATAGTTGAATGAAAGTTTTATAAAGCAGTGAGTTTGTCTTGTCCTTGATTTTCACTGACATTAAAGTATCTGTACATGTTTTTGATAAAAATTAGTAGTGTCAGTAATAAATACTAAAATATATTTCCTAGATTAAGAATCAGTTGTAAAAAAAGAAAAGTTAGTAATGTTCTTTAGGAGAAAGAGAACTTTAAAAAGTATAAAAACCTCAGGTGAATGCTGTTAAAAGCCAAGGAAATTAGTTGTCACATTATGTTTTATGAAATGTTCTAATGTATCATTACAATGGTAATTTATATGACTGAGTTGGATATTTGAGTTTATAAAGGTCTAACAGTGATTAAATAATCTTAAAAATAAAATGATTGGTTTCATCTCAAGTGAAAAAGATCAAATAGACCAGAAATCAAACTTTCCAATAGACTAGCAATCAATTTTGCTTCTGAAAGATGAAACCAGTATCATTCAGTTTGTCTGAATGTAAACAGTTAAACTCCAGAAGTAATACTTCCAACTACTTGACTTCCTCTGAATAATACTCATGACCAACAGTGATGGTCAGGGAAAAGTTAATGGCCACACAAATGCATGAAACCCTGCATAAAATATCACTTTCTGGAAATTAACTTTAAATGTGAATCTATAAAATACCCATGGTGATGCAGCTGAACCTTGCTTAAACCAAAATTTTAGAACTATATTTAATATCAAGAATTAAATATTGATTTAAATACTATATTTCTCCTATAGTTTACTATTGCAAGACAACAGTTTGGGAAATGCTATTTAAAATTTTCATTAAGGACAAATATTTAGCTTTTACAAATATTACTTTTTTGAAGAAATGTTATCCTTGTAATGTTTAACCAAAACCCACTCTTGTGCCAGGAAATTCTACAAATAGCAAAGTAATAGAGAATTAGATATTAATCAGGTATTACAGAAAATATATGCAAGGAACATCTTTTATGTTTACCTGTCCATTTCTACCTCATGCTCCTTATTACTAAAATAATGATCTACAGAACAATTTGATGGTTTAATGTTATTATTTAAATTATTTTGACCCTTTTCCATTGAAGAAAAAGAAACATTTCAGACTTACCCTTGAGTATAGCCATGAAATCAAGATAGAACATGATGAGGTGAATACGAAGAATGGTAACTAAGCAGACATAAGTCGATTGAATTAACACCGAGTGGGGTGAGTTTAACATTGATTTCCCGTGGTGCTCATGCCATTGAGCTCCTAAGTTCACAGCTACCCAACATTCAGGTAAGATTTTTAAAAACAGAACTTGAAGGAATCAGAAAAAATATTTAGTGATCACCAAGATTCAGCAGGTGGATAGATGAGACAATTACATTTTTGCTTTAACAACATTTGGGTTTAATTATGGTCTCTATGTACCTGGATCTCATCCTAATCAGCACAACAATGCTTTGAATACTGAGCTGTCCTGTCAAGCAATGCCCAAGCCAGTAAAGCTCAAATAGTACAAAACCAAAATAATTGCATCCTGATATAACCAACCAATAAACAAATTGAGATAATGCACAATCTTAAAAGCACCAGATATACATGTAACGATTTCTTTTGGGAACACTCAGTTGAACAAGATGAATTCTTATCAGACAAGATGGGCCCTAGAAAGAACAATTTTAGAGTGGGAAGAGAAGAGAACAATTAATACCTAATTCCAAACAGAGTGACAGTTATTTACCAGAAGGTATAAATTCTTGTCACATAAGAAAGTAACAAAATAATTAATTTGCAGGAAAACTATTCTGAAAGAATTTTGAAGAGAAGTTCCTGAGAGGAAACTGCATTTGCTATTGTCACTTTTCTTTCTAAATAAAGAAAAAAGTACGTATGGAAATTTTTATTTCCTCACGGAAACAAGACATGAAAGGTTCCAGTTTCCATAGAAAGTTGGTATTTGTTACCTGAGATAAAAAATTTGCATAAAGTTCCAATAGCATTTTTGCATATGTGTATATGTGTGTGTGTGTGTATATGTGTGTAGTGTAGACAAATGAAATCATAAATAGTACTAATATAACGTAGATAATAATTGGCCCAAAAAATAAGATGGTTTACGTTTCATACATTCTGCTAATCTCTGTGTTGTAATTTGTGTGTTTCAATGACTTATTATTAATATTAACATTTATGTTTATTAATATACTATTTTATGTTGCTTTGCGTCCGTTGTTTTTTATCACTGATCTTTTCCTAGCTTGTTGGTTTCTATAACATATTTATGAACCTAATTTATATGCTATGTTTTCTTGGCTCCATGTATAATGCCAGTTTTACTTTTGGTTCTACAGATTACTATATGCAAACTGCAGTGTTTACAGTGCATTTAAAAGCAGTATTTTAGGGGATTTAGCTCAGCGGCACAGCGCCTGCAGGGCAAGCGCAAGGTCGCGCGTTTGATTCCCGGTACCGGAAAACAAAAACAAAAAAAAGCAGTATTTTATTGCTTCGAGTATTATGATGCCTCTAGTTTTATCTTTTTGCTCAGAATTGATTCAACTATTCAAGATCTTTTCTGCTTCCATATAACTCATTAGACTATTTTTCCATTTTTTCTTTTCTATGAAGAATGTCATTTGTATTTTGGTAGATGTTTCTTTGTATCTATAAACCATTTCAGTAAGTATGGGCATTTTAAAATCTATTCTTCCAGTCTATGAACATGGAATGTCTTTTCATCATCCAAAACAATTACACAAAAGAAAGAACTGAAAATAGAAAAGGTGAAACTCAGGTTATCCTTTCAGATATATTTCAGTTATAATTTCACATTATATAGGTTCATGTAGAAAAACATCTAAACACTACACACATACACACATATACACATATACACAAATGCTATTGGAACTTTATCCAAATTCAGTCAACTTGTGGGATAGAAGATCAATGTGTAAAAATAAGCCGTTAAGTAGTCAGATGTGGAACCATTTGGCTCTATTATCAGCACTCTGGGAGGCTGAGTCTCAAATTTGAGCCTAATCATTTGTTGATGCTAAAAGAAAGAAAAAGAAAACAGGTAAGGATGTAGCTATGGGTTAAGGTATCAGATTCAAACACCAATACCAGTAGAAGAAGAAGAAGAAGAAGAGGAGGAGGAGGAGGAGGAGGAGGAGGAATAATGATCTTTATATACAAATAATAATCTGGTAAAGAAATGGAGAAATTTCATCCACAATAGCTACAAAACTCTAGTAATTAATTTATCAAAATAAGTAAATAACCTTTACAATGAAAAGTCACAAAACACTGATGAAAGAAAATGAATAGATTGTAGGCAATACTTCATCTCCAATTAAAGCTAATGAATTACAATTAATGTAAAGAGTAATAGTATATACTATCAGCATTGCTTTGAATGTGAACTGTGTGCCATTTTAACGGCAAGTCAGTGTAAATTTTATTTTTAAAAACAATATAAGTAATATATTTATCAGCTGCAATTTATTCGGAAATTACTTAAATTGATATATAAAACAATAAGAAAATATTCCAATGGGGTCCTGAAAGATTGCTTTAATAGTGGACTTATTTAGGGTAGTTTATGTATTGTTTAATTTGTAAACTTGAATCAAAATAAAAATGTTAAAACTTAGTTTTATAAAGTAGTCCCAAGGTCCTGGAGGATAATAAAGAGAATTTCAGACATTCACAAAATTTAACTTCCAAAGGTTTCCTGCTGCTAAGTAATAATAAAGTAATATGCCTCTCAAACAGAAAACCACAGGGAAGATGGCACATCTAGAAGAAATTTAAATCTGAAGTTTGAATCCAGTTTCTTATTATAGTTATTTTCTTTCACTCAACTCACATTTTGCACTTGAGACCATATGGAATCCACTAAGACTCAAAACTATATTTTCCTTCTGTCATTTGTATCCATGGATATTTTACAAATAAGTAATATGGTTCAAAATTAGTTCTACTGAGATATACATGATATAAAACAATGGTTGATTAAGTGTAAAGATCATAGCTAATTTTAATATTGGTTCCTAGGATATTTCTGACA
This sequence comes from Chinchilla lanigera, assembly GCF_000276665.1. Taxonomy (NCBI): domain Eukaryota; kingdom Metazoa; phylum Chordata; class Mammalia; order Rodentia; family Chinchillidae; genus Chinchilla; species Chinchilla lanigera. Next base: position 18,528,561 of record NW_004955417.1, read on the forward strand.
AATACTGTGTCAGATCACTCATGAAGGTACAAAATTTTGCGCTGAGAATTGATATATGATTACTTTCGGATGCTTTCATATGTCTTCACTAATTTACATAATGTGTTTTAATTATGTTTGTATCTCTTGCATAATATCATCCACTCTGTGATAAAAGTTTGCTGTGATTAAGTTATTGCTTTGAAAATATGGCAGAGAACTAATGTAATTGATGCAAATTAATTGTTTCTGAATTTATTATTTATTGTGTTTATATAACTGCACTTGAATAAAATTTTGTGAGTAATAATGTTATATAACCTACCCAAAGAACAAAAACAAATAAACAAAAGCAAATAAAGATACAAGTAAGAAGTAAAAACAGTAGTAAGGAACTTAGAAATGTAAGTCATTCTCTTACTTTTTTTTAAGTTCCATGTGCTACATAACTAAAAGGAAAAGATTTGTTGATAACATTTAGTCATGTAAATGGTTAATATCACGAATAATAACTATACAAATATAATTTTTAATGAAATAAGGCTATCGATTAAAAGCCTGACTTAATATGAACTGTGAAATTTAATGGATGTTTTACTAAAATTCAGATTGTATGGAAGGAATACTATTTATTTACATTAGCATCACTTACAATTATCTCAAACATTCATCTTTATAAACTTAAGAGCTTCTAAAACATTCACAACTTTAAAGATTAATTATTAATTGTTAAAAACATTTAATTACTGATCATGCCATTTTACAGTTTCAAGTGAAAGACTGAAGCAGATCATCTGGATTTGCAGTATTTACAAATAATTGATAAAACAACATTGTCTGTTGCTTCTTGGTCTGATTTATGAGTATACCTGCACTTCAAGTTCAATGTTGTTGAAATATTGACCCCAGTTGAAAAATTGACTGCAGTATTCATTCTCTTTTGGTTCTTGAGTTACAACTGAGAAATCTTCTGAAAGTTTGTAAACAGAGGCCAACAAAAATTGCAATATGTAATCCATTTAAAATAATTTCCAGTATTTTTACTATGGATCTGGGCAAAATAATTATATGTGAAATGTACAAAAGTGCTGCTTCCAAAAGACAAGCCTCTCCCTGTATCAGTTATTAAAATGTGTATAAATATATACTAAAATAATAACTATGATTTTTACTTGATTTAAGAAGAATATGGTCATGCTGATGTATTACTGATATTCACTAACAAACTCTTAAATCTAAATTCTAGGCATAATAGTACTTTAAGAAAGTAATAATGTAATTTCCATTGCACATTAGAAATTCTTCAGTAGTGTTCTCTCAATTAGAAAGAATTGTTTCAGTTACCCATGGCAATTATTAATAATTAATTATTTAAATTAAAACATCCAAGAGATTAGTATGGACAAGAAAGATCTAATAATACTAACACTGTATATTCAGTAACTATGAGATAAAATATGCAAACCAGAAATAAGTGTGGAAATCTGGTTTTCCAAATACTGTAAGATAGGATTTTTTTTTTTTAGATAGGGAGCAAGTAATCTAGAAAGTTATTTACTATTACTTCTCCTTAAAAAAGAGTCCCTGTTACTTTTGTGTAGAAACAGCTCCACAGGTTTGCATGTAGAGAGGAAATAAATGAACAAATAACAAGATCAGACAGCATCAGTATGTATGTGGTAGCTACATAGAGCATTATTGTGTTAGAAACGCTTAGAAATTTCCTGGTCTCATCTTTTCATTTCCAAGGACCAGACACATTATGTGCCTCAGCTGTATTTTATAGAAAATTAATATTTCATACATCAAGTTGAAATTAAACTTTGACATATTAGCAACACATGACAGGTGTAATGTGGGGAGCGGCTGAAGCTGGAGATTACTTACACGTGCTGGAGCAGGGCCAGCTCCGAGAACCCGGTGCACCTGAAGCTAGCCAAGCAAACAGGTTACCAGGCCGAGCGGTGTCACGTGACATCAACTTCCCAAGTGTATAGATAAAAGCTGTCCTTGAGCAGCTCCTTTTCTCCCATCCAGAGAGAGCGCTTCGCCTGACCTCAGCTTTCTATTTCCTGACTCTTGTCTTTATTTCTTCATCCTCCACCATCCTTCACCCTAAAAATTTCAAGAGCTGCACTGGATGGGGCAGGGTAAGTCTATGATGAAAGGATATCATATCTTTTTACTGAAGGGCACTAAAATGGAATCTGGGCATTCAAAAATGAATATTCCATAAATCATTTCATATAGACTTTATGAAATATAAAAACATTAAAGATAAATGTTAATAAGTAAATAATGTTTGTGTATATTAACCTTTGCTACTGATTTAAAGAGGACTGTTTCTTACTTATAGTTGTGTTCTTTTAACTGTTCAGAATTTGTTGATTCATAGTAGCAAGAAACCTTACAATTTCCATAGCACAGGCAGGAGCAAATAAAGACAATCATTGAGGATTTAATGTTAGAGAAACATTCAGGAAACTCATGGGGATTTGCCTTTAAGTTGGAAATTGAATGACAAATGCCAAATGTCCTTTTTAACAGAATGCATTAAGATACTGTAATCTGATGAGAGATGAAACCTTAGTTCTCCTTTAGGACTTTAGGAATGTCTATTTAGCTTACAAATCTCTCTCTCTCTCTCTCTCTCTCTCTCTCTCTCTCTCTCTCTCTCTATGTGTGTGTGTGTGTGTGTCTATCTCTCTTTCCATATAACATGTACATATATAAAATATGCTTGTATATATGTAGTCAGTTTTCTTTTAGTCATTATAAAAGTGTACCTTAATATCTAAAAATAAACTGACCATGACTTTTCTATAACAGAGCTGAGGAATTTGTATTCTCCACCTTCAGACTTAAATCAAACAAGCCAAACAATTATTAAGCCATGTAAGAATGAACCTCTGTTAAGTGATGCAAATTTCTTTGTTTATAATTAAAACTCATTTCTATTATTAACATTCATTCAGCCAGTCTATAAAAAAATATGTTTCTCTAAAATGTTCTATTATGATACAGGGTTTCAAAACAAAATGATAGGAATTAACAGTGGTTGTTATATTACACATTATTATCTTCAGCGAAGTTGCTCAGATTACCAGATGTAAGAATGCAAGATCAAACAAACCATTAAAGAGAATAAAAAATAATAATTGAAAAAACATTAGAGATGATACAGAGTTTCATTAGATGAGACTGTAGGAAATCACTTTGTTTTGCTTTTATCTGTTATGTGGCTATTTTGCTACTTTTCTTTCTTTACTATTCTCTTTAAAATAAAAAAAGAAAAATATTCTATTATGCTTTTTCTTCCTATACGAAAAATCTACAGTTAGGTCCTATAGATTTTAAGATTTTTGTCTCTTCATCCATTTTTACTTGGAATGAGGATAGTTTGGCTTTGCAAAATGAATTAGTATTTATTGCTGCTCTAACAAATTACAATGTATTCATTAAGTAGTTGAAAAAGCAAAATTTCTTCTCATAGATTAGGGGATCAGAAAACCAAAATCAAGATGCTGGCAGGGTGCAGTTCTTCCCAGAGGCCTCGGAAGAGAATCCATGGCCCTGTCTTTCGACCTTGAGAGCCCAGCTCCGTTCTTTGATCCATTCCTGAGCTCTGCCTCTTGTTCCATCATCACATCTGCTACCATTTCCTTGTCACTTGCCTCCCTCTTAGGAGAACCATTGTGTTTATGTGAGACCTTCACATATAAACAGCACAATGTCCTCATCTCAAAATCATTAGTCTCATATACAAAGCCTCTTTTACAGATCAACATAGGTTTGTGCACCAAGAATTAGGCTGTGGGCATCCTTTTCTCTGAGATTGCTGTTTTCCCTTCCCATACTTAACCAGATCATCATAACATGACAAGGAAGAGGGAGAATATTTTTTGGAGATACAAACTCGCCTCTATCTCCATATGTCAAGTTACTTGTTATGTAGAAACTTAACTTCTCTGGGAATGGTTTGATCCAACTTGTTTAATATTTCAGACAAAATGGTTTATATTCATTACTATATACGCCAAATAAGAATTGTTTTCTCCATTCTTTAGTTTTTATATTATATACTCTAAGCCAGTATATATTAAGCACTGTGGTAATTTCTTCACAAACAGATATTGGTAGGAAGTACTGTAATAAAATATAATGGAAAATCTCTCCATTGGTATATAATACTGTTATCCCTGTATATTAGATCTTTACATAACTATGGAAGAAAAATATATCTATTTAGAGAGTATATCAACTATATTTCAGATATAGTTGAATCACGTACTGATTCAACTCACTTAGAATTGTGTCTATTTTCTTCTGTAATCAAATTCACATTTCAAACAGTGAATGAGGCTAGAATAAACATTTAGGATATTTTTGAACAGCAAGTAATTCCTGTAGGGAAAATGTACAACATATACCCTGGAAAGAACCAGGAATGTAAATGTCAAAAGGGGAATTTTGGCTGCAGAAAAGTCCATCCTGTACCTTAGAATTACATGTAGCTTACATCATGTGAACCAAAAATTCTTTTCAGACTGTGAGTTATAAAAGGACATATTGTACCAAGTCAGTTGATTTTCTACTTAATTCTTCCATGCTCTGATGTTGGTTTAGATGAAGCTAGAACAATCAATGGTTTGCTCAGTATTTTGGCTATTCACAACATGTTGTAAAATTCAACAAGATCATTATCTTCTTGCTGCTTAGGAAACATTCTAAATTTTTTTTTGACAAGAGCAAGAAAAATCATGCTTTATGTATAGTAAAAATTTACAACACTCCTATAATAAAAGCTTAATTATACTAAGTATAGAAGCATGGTGAACAAAATTAGTCATATTTTGATTAAAGAATTTTAATGATATAATGGAATATTCAATTATAATGAGCTGAAAGGAATTCACACAAAACTATATTTACATAAAGGACTTCACTAGTATTTAAAGGGAATGCATACATTGTTAAAGTGATAATTTAAAGTAAAAAAAAAGAGAATCACATAATCTAAATATTTAATGTATTAAATAATGAACTTGAAGTTCTTCCCTCCATGTTGTTCTCTCTTTAAAGAATGAAAAATGACAGAGAGAGAGGGATGAGGAAAAATTTTTTAAAATGGCCATGGAGAATATAATTTCGGAGAATATAATATCTAAGATTATAATTTCTAAATGCCACAACATGGCATTTCAATGGTGTGTGCTTACATTACAGATGAAAAAAGAGCAGAAAGTTTCTGACATATAAAATATGATGCCATGACCTAGAAATGCAAAAGGGACCAAAACAGGTAAGGAGAAAAATTGGAAAAAGACAAATGCCATCACACTGTAGTGGTGAGAACTTCAGATTATTTGAAGCCATGCTTGGATTGTTGTACATTTAATATAGTATTTGCTATGAGATGTTATTTAAATGAGAATTTTGTGGCACAATACCCATAATTTTATCTTTGTACTTAGTACACATAAGAAAATATTAAGCCTTTAAAATTCAAAACATTTTTAAAACTCCATCCTTTATTGCGGATTTTTAGAATGAAGTTTCACTATATGTGTCAGACTCTGAATTCTTGGATTTTCATTGAAACAGGATCTTTTACCTGACGGCAGAAAGGAAATTCCACTTGAGTAGATTTCTTTTTTCTTTTTTCTTTCTTGAAGTACTTTGACAACAAAGACTAAAAAACTGACGTTCTCCAAAATCTCTACTGAAGCTATACATTTAGAAAAATATCGACTTGCTTCATTAATTCCTAGGTATTACTAATGTCTTGCCACTATGCATTATAGAGCATTGTGATTTTGGATTCCATAGTTTCTCTCTTCCTATATCATTGTCAGAAAAATCACATATTACTTATTATTAGTATTTATTATTGTATATTATAAATTATTATATACTATTATTATATTAATATTACATTAAGGCTGTCCAAGTATGTTCAGTTGCTAGCATAAGTCTTATATTAGGTAGAAAATTTGGACACGGTTCAGCAGTGCAAAGACAAGGCTCAGTGACTGATCTCACTTAAGTTCTATCATTTTCTAGGCTACATTTCTATTAGATTAATTTTTCCTCCTCTCTCTTAAGCTACGTCATATGAGCTATTTGGCCTTCAAGGTCACTGAGTCAGAGAAAAGTAAATAATGGATGAAGTACCTTATCACTTAAAAATCTCGACTCTGAAATAATGCTGATTATTCATGTTTCATTGTTTGAATTCTAATCAACATGATCTCAGAGTACCTGTAAGAGAGGCTGTGAAATGTTAAGGCATGCCTGGAGATTTGGAGAGCATTAATAATCTCTGCAACACTGAAACTGTCTACAGTTGCATTACATAGAACACAGGCAGCATGAAATCAGTATTTAAGCAGAAATCTAAGATAACAAAGGTAAACTAGTGGACCCTCATGAAAACAATCAGCATCATTCCTTCATTGAATAAACTGAGTCAGCATTCTATCAATTCTCTCCTAAATATAAAAAGTGAAGGAAACTATTCTGGAAGTGCATTATCAAGAGTATTTGTTTGTTTATTTGTTTGTTAATGCTACTAGGTACTGAACATGGGGCCCTGTACATGGTAGGCAAGAGTTCTACCATTAAACTATAATCATATGCCTTTTATTTTATTTTGAGACATGGGTCTCACTAATTTACCCAGGCTGGTCAAACTTTTGATTTTCCTGCCTTAGGCTACAAAACACCTTGGGATTGTACACATCTCCCCCAAACTGGCAAGAATTATTTTGGGGATACTACAAATAGCATGAGCTGTTCTAGTATCTTAATGCTTCAGAAGTCACAACAAAGAAACAGATCCTGCATTCCTGGAGCTGACTTTGTTGAAGAATGAAATAGAAGGGAAAATAAATAAGGTTTTGAAGCATTTTAGATGGTGATAAGTACTTGGGTGATAATTGGGACTAAACTTAATGAGCACCATGGGAAAAGTGTTTCAACTCAGAGTACAGTTGCAAGGAAATGGATTTGACCCTAGAATAAAGACATGAAAGCATAAGAAAGGAAATTACCACTATCTTGGAAAAAACTAATGCTTCAGTCATTAATTAGCATGATAGAAATTTTTATAGTTCAATTTTGTGAAACTAAAGGCATTATCTGCATTTGAGATCACTGTGTGTTGGAGCCTATGTCGATGCAAGCAGAGATTTCAGTATCTTTAACAGCACATCGAGGTGAGGACAGTGCACAATAAATTATTTTATGAATAACGAAATGAATGGAGCCACAAACTCAAAGTACAAAGCAATGTTGAGAAGGAAATATTACTTGCTTTGATTTGATCAGTGCATGTTTTATTGAAATAAAATATACTCTCCAAATATGTGCATGTATTACTTGTTAATCAAAAACAATTTAAAAGTTAGAATTGGAAATACTAAATGTCTTGATTTTATTTTAACACATAATATGCATATATTGAATAATCACATACTTCCTCATATATGAATGACTAAAACTAACAATACAAATGTTATTTTCAGAAGAAAAACTTTTAGATTATTTTTAGGTGTCAACCTTTAGGAACTGTTCGTGTTATTGTATGAAATCAAGTATCAGACATCCCTCCTCTTAACGATGTCTCCCTGCAACATTTTTCCAGGTTTTCCCCCTGTTTCCATCATATCAAATGCTCTGTCATCTGTGTGGCCTCCCTTCCATGATTTCTTTTTCTTTTTTCTGGTAGATTTTGGCAGAGCTTTGGATATTTTCTGTTTTTTGTTTTTTGTTTTTGTTTTTTTCCTTCCGGTACAGGGAATCGAACTAACGACGTTGGCTTGCCAGGCAGGCGCTGTGCCGCTGAGCTAAATCCCCAGCCCCAGATATAACAAAATGAATCCTGAAGGGGGAAAAGCAATAGGAACGCAGAAATATTCATTGCTTAAAAATGATTAATTTATCTGTTTATATTCCATAGTCTACTTTTTGATTGTTAGTTGTGAAAAATTAGAAAATTATATCAAAATCATGTCAAATTGGGGAATTAATGCAAAAAACGAAACTTTTTTCTTTTCATTTTCTTAAAGCACAGATATTTTAGACATCATTTACGTACTGTATAACTTCCTTAATTTATTCATATAATGCCTAATGTGCATTTAAAAGTAGTAAATCTCAGATTTGTACAATCCCACAATGGCATTTTCATATTTTTACCACCTAATTTAAAAAAACCCCTCAAGTCCATTTGTAATAACTTCTTAAGTTTTATAAACATTTACCTTTTCTAGAGATTATAAGTGAATCATTAAATGAGATTTTTTTTCAAGACGATAGATTCTATCTCTTAGCATAGTGTATTGGAAGTTCATTCAGTTTTTTATGCATATCATTACTTCATTAATTTTAAAGGTAGAACCACAGCCTATTGTATAGTTCTATCACATTTTTGACCATTCATTCATCAGGTGAAGGGCATCTGAACTGATTCCTGGCTGGGGAAATTACAAATGATAATGCTACAGAATCTACCCACAGATCTTTGTGCAAACATACAAAATTAATTTCTCTTAGATAGGTAGGAGTGAAATTCCAGGGTCAGAAGATAAATTTATTATTGACATTTTAAGAAACTTCAAAACATGTTTTCCTAAGTGGCTGTAGAATTGTATTATATTAATTACATTTTCACTAGAGGCATATATCTGTATATAGAGAGATATCTGTAGATCTATGCAGATCTATTTGCAGATCTCTATCTATCTATCATCTATCTATCATCTATCTATCTATCTATCTATCTATCTATCTATCTATCTATCATTATCTATCTACCTGTCTTTCTATCTATGTATCTGCAATGCTCACTGTATAGGTAGTCCTTGTTCACTTCGGCAACACATACTAAAATTGGATAGGTAGCCCGTTACTAACCTCAGGCTATAGAATCATGATATAGTGCTGAATAGTTGTTCACACCCAGAATTTGGAGTCACGAGGCACTAACACCTACCAACTCCTCACAAGGAAGATAATCATTATGTATTCTAAATATGTAATAATAAAATATGTAAGGGGAGAGAGAGGGAGAGAGAAAGAAAGAAAGAAAGAAGGAAGGAAGGAAAGAAAGAAAAAGAAAGAAAGAAAGAAAGAAAGAAAGAAAGAAAGAAAGAAAGAAAGAAAGAAAGAAAGTTAGTTTTCCTTATTGGCCAATGATGCTACAAATAGTTTCTTTTAGTTATCCGTCACTTATTCACATTTCTTCATTGTTAACATGTTTATTTTTCTGGCTGACTTTTATGTTTTCTTATTTTTGAGCTGTTTTATTTTTGAACTGTATTAAATTTAGCCTATATTTTCGCTGCAAATCTATTATCATATTTAGTTTGTTTTCATTTTCTTGATGGGTAGAATTTGCCTTTTCTAAGAATATATTCCCAGTATAGAAGACTTGAATTTGCAAGAAGGACTATTTCTTAAGTATTCATTACATATTAGGATTTTTGAGTTATCTAAAAGTCTAGCAAAAATTCACATGAATTAAAAAATTATCCTATTTTATTTTTAAATGTTTTATGATTTTATGAACTATGGCTAGGTCTATAAGCCATGCTAAATTTTTTGCATTAAAATTATGCTAATAATTAAGGCCTTTTTATTCTATATGAATAATTAATTTCCCTCAAACATTTATTGAGTGAATTATATGTTTCTCAAAATTCCTTTGATACCTTTGCCAAAAACAAATTTGGTCAGATAGATCAATTTGTTCACTTGTTATTTAGTTCCACTCATTTAGTTTTCTATATAGGAGCCAATACCATACTTTATTTTTAAAGAGGAAAACAGAAACTTTTTTCTGTCTTTCACATTTATTTATGATTCAGGTCTCTTAATTTTTTTTTTCCTTTCGTCTTTGAAAATTTTTTATATAGTAGTATTTGCATGCTGTTTTAAATAACCAAAGTGGTGACTTTCATATGATTTCTAAGCTCTAAAGAAGCATTTTACAAATGAAATACTTAAAAATCTCTCTTTGCAAACCATGAAGTTTTACCCCTCTTTTTTCTGATTACACTCTTTTGATTACTTTATATTAATACTCTTGAAAGAGGCAGTGAAAACCCTACTTTTCATTTCCAAAATTGTGCTAGGTATTCTCGGCCACTTGGATTTTTCATAAAAACATAAAAATAACTTGTTAATCTCTATTTTAAAAAAAGTTTGGTCATGGTGGTGCACACTCATAATCCCAGTACACAGAACCTTAAAGCAGGAGAAAAACAAAATTGCCTCCAGCCTAGGTTATGTAGCAAGTTCAAAGCCAGTCTGCACTATGTTGCAAGACTGTGTCTGAGAAACAACAGACAAACAAAAAAGTCCATGGAATTTTGTTTCTTTTTCAGTTAAACCTATAGATTTATGAAAGGAAATTAATCTTAACATTATTGAACCTTGTCATTCATTAACATGATATACATATCTCGGTCTATTTAGATCATCATTAATTTCTCTCAACAGCATAATTTTCAGTTAAAAGGTCTTTAACTGTTGATTTGTTGATTTGCTTTATATTTTCTTTTTTAAAACTTTCCTCAGATATGCGACAGGTTTAGGTGGTAAAATACATGTTATTTAAATTATGATAAGTAGTAGTATATTAATTTCAATTTCCAATTGTTTATTAGGAGCATTTTAAATAAATTTAACATTGTGATCATGCTACATTCAATTTTTAAATGTCTAATTCTTTCAGTGGCTTGTTCAGAATTTTTTCTAGTTCACCACATTTTTCTTTTTTTATTTTTATTTGTACATGTTTGCAGGACACAGTGATTCCCCAACATTCATCAGGGAAATTTGGTACATATTCATAACTCACCTTAATTTTTTATAGATCCACTTTTCCTCCATTCCTTCCATCTCTTGGTCATAAGCAATCATATTATTGAGGAATATAAACAATTTTAATGCTTGGTTTACAATACCACTACTTAATATATTTGTCCTATAGCAATGGCTAAGACCTTTAATATAATGTAGAACAGGAGTTGAACAAATAGAATATTTTATAATTCCTATTACTATGTCTTCAATTTCACTAATGTCTTAATCTGCAATGTTAATCGATTTTTATTATACCCAGTATGATTTAAAATTTTAATTCTTTTAACTGTGGAATTGGCATTTGTTTTCTTAACGTTTCATCCCTTTCTTCCTTTATTTATGTTTATGTGCACATCGGCATATTTGTAGTTTTCAGAAATTTACTAATTTCATCTTCTCTATTTTTTTATCTGCATTTTTGTTTAAGCTTTGTTCTGATTTTATCTAGACACTGGTGTGGGATTACTCTGTTCCGGGGAGTGATATAAAACGTGTGCTATTCTCTGTGAGAACTTGAAATATCAATTCTATTTTTACTAGGCTTGTGAAATTTTATCAACCCTGTATAAATCAATAATCAACAAAATATAATCCTTCTCTCTACTCCTCCCTTTTTCCATGTCATCTAAAAGTAAAGAAAATCAATTGCAACATTTCATTTAAACATAAAACTATTCAATTCAGCCCATAGCAGCAATTGTCTTATTGCATGTATTGTGCCAATGTGTCAAAGTTTTTCAAAGGTATTTGTGATTGTTAATTTGAGTCTCAATTTCAGATACTGTATGAATATTTTTTGATTAATTATGCATAATCATAAGTGCTTATTACAAGTATTTTCTATCTTCATATTTTTAGAAAGCTTGCTTTATCTTTGTGTATGCATTACATTAATGTCAATTTCTGGTAACTGACAAGATCTGTATTTTTTGATGCACAAAATCATACTTTTAATTATTGTGTTTCAGTTCCCCTTTGATCAACTTATAAACAAATTGTTACTTGTGTTTTATACTTGTCTATTATTTCTCAAGTATTGTTTGGCTTGCAAATGATCCACATGAGTATTTGATTGTGAATATAAGAAACAATGGTTCAATTTTTTTTTCTTTTGTCTTTTTGGGACAGGGTTTCGCTATGCAATTCAGGCTAGCCTTGCACTCACTTTGTAGCCCAGGCTGGTCTCAAACTCGAAAAGATCCTCCTGCCTCAGCTTCCCAAGTGCTGGGATTACAGGCGAGTGCCAACACACCGAGCTAAAACAGTGGTTCTTAAAAGACAAATGGTTCTATTTTAAATTTGGCAAACTGACTTCATCAAGAAACAATTTTTATAACATATCTAGTCAAATCTCGCAGAAAAGAAATGTCCCATAATACATCGGTCTGGGAATTCGAGTAAGTGAAAAAAAAAAGCAATCATAAAACCCAATAGCTTTGATTTACTGTAATAGGAATGTGAAAATGTACAAAATTTCAGCACACTAAAAAGAAAATTGTTCTGTAATAATTGCTTATAATTCTTTCAAATGCATTTCTCTTTAACTTTAATTACAAAACATAGAGCAGTATTACAGAGGTTGTGGGACAAGCATGTGGCTAGAAAAGGCTGTGTCCAGGGAACAATTTGATTTGAGACACAGCTCTGATTCTCACTTCTGCTGAGCCAGTATCACCCTGTGTATATATCTCATAACTGATAGAAGTGCAGACCAAGAAGAATAATTTCATGCTATAATATGGTATCAATGTATAAAACTATTACTGTCTTCAGATAAATAAAAACTTGGAATATATTTATTAGTAAGAATGAATATATAACTATAGTAAAGTTGCACTCTCTCAATCCTCCAGCTATATTTTCCATGAAGAAAAAAGACAGTGTCAAAAAATTTTTCCTATTTTACAGGTTGTCTCCTCAGTGTACTATTTCTCTTGCCGTGCTTTTTAACTTGATAATTCCATTTGTTGATACTGTTATTTCTTGTGCAGGTGGAGTTGTTTAAAAAGTACTTGCAAATATCTATGACTTTAAATCTTATTGCAAATACATAAGACTTTTAGGCTTATTTTTTCTGTTTTAATGTTTAAATCTTGGATCGTTTGACTTTAATTTAGTAAATGTTGAGAAAAATTAGTGTAGCTTCAATTTTCTGCAAATAAAGTCAATTTTCCTAGGCACGATTTCTTTCCTGAAACATGTTTGTGGCATCTCTGTCAAAGATCAAAGAGTTGAGTGTGTCCGGGGAGGTTTCTGTATCTTCTCTTCATTCCCAAGCATTCACATGGCTGTTTTTATTCTAGCACCATGCTGTCTTTATCACCTTTGCTTTGTTACTGGAAATTGAAGACAAGGACTGTGATGCCTCCTGGTTTTCTCTTGTTGCCCAAAAGGAGTGAAAGAATGAGTCAAATATCTTACAGAGTTAAAAAATTAATCAATTCATTTCTCCAAAAGGGAGAAATTGGGAGCTTGAAAGAAATGGGACAAAAAATGACTATCACATGGCAGGGCATACATTAAATCCTATAGTTCCATGTCCATCATCAGGGAAGATGGGTAGTATGATGTGAATTCCAAATATATTAGATGGCCCTGCATTAATGGCATTGCATTTCTGGTTGCAATCTTCATAGCTTTTCTCTTGGGAAATATCTTACTTACTTCCTATGACTTTCCTCAGGGATTCAATATTTATGACTTTTCTGCATGTCTTGACTCTTCATGGCACTTTTGGATTCACCTTCACAGCTTCACACACTGTTCTACCAGGTGCACCCTGCCTGTCTTCACAGTTCTTTTTCTGAAATCTAGGAGGAACCCTCCATGACTCTATAATTCATGCATTTTGCATGAGCATAAAACCAACACCATTTGAATAATACGAAGGACTGATGTCAGCTTGAGCAAAAGCCAGACCCCCTTGGAACGTGGTTGAAGAAGCTTTTGAGTACTGGGACATTTAAGCACTGTGAAGTGGATACCAGGGAACAAATTCCCTATGTGGTCCTTCTTTTGCAGTCTATCTTAGGGCTCTCAAAACACAGTCTTCTAAAGGACTTTATCTTTACCCTTTTATATTGTTGAGTCAGTAAAATCTGTAGTTGCTGATTCCTCAGATGCCATCAATGGATCTCTATCATCTTAATGCAAAAATTATTAGGCTTATTTTTAACGCCAATCTTTTTTTTAGCAACCATAATCTCTTTTGATCCAACTTTGCAGATACTTCTTTTCTGGCAAAAAGTAAATATTTTTAAAGGGGCATTTTTCTCAGTTTGTCACAAAAATTAGTTGGCAGTATACAGTCTATATCCTGAACATGGAGCTGCCCTCATATTTCCTCCTCCAGCATAATTAGACCAATGCCATTAATCTCAGACTCCTGAAAAAACTCATAAATTTGCAAAACATTAGGCAATTTTTCTACCAGAGAATAACAACCAAGGTCCTGAGTTCAACTGCTCAAATGCTCACATCTGAAACCTCCTGAGTCTGGCCTTTGCCATATGCGATTCTCTCAGCATATTTTTTTCTGAGCTCCAAAGAATATCACCCTTTAAGCTAGGCTTACAGTACTTCATGTCATCTCTATCTAGTATCTCCAAATCTTTACAAATTCCTTCTACAAATGAGCTCCAAAAGCTTCTAACCATGATGATGTACATAAAAATGACCCTACTTCTTTGGTTCCAATATCTGTCTTATTCACTTCTCTCATTGCTGAGACATATTGTCAAAAATGAGCAATCAAAATGAGGAGAGGTTTATTTTGGATCACACTCTGTGCTTTTGTTAGCTCCAAGTCAGAAATGACATGGTAGAGTGAAATAGCAAAGAAAATGCTGCTAGTGTCATGTGGTTAGGAAGAGTTGGGAAGGAAGACATAACTTTCCAGGTCACAACTCCAGTGACCTGCCCCTCCTGATATGGCCAAAACTTCCAACATTTCAGACACTGAACTCCCCAATTTTTGAATACAGGAATGAGTAAAACACCATCATGCTTCAACTACCCCATGAAAGCCCTATCATTGAGAGCATGGGAGTTTTGAAGGCCATCTTACAAACAAATCGTGAAAGATGGTGTTGCAGTGGTTTAAATTTTCTTGCATGTTAAATAGCCTGAAAACATTGGGAAAAATATAATTAGGATTATTTGCCACATGCATAATAAAAGCTAAGTAAGGACACTTCTGTCTTTTTGAGTCAAGTAAATAATCTTGTTTTCCATATTGGAAACCAAGTGGGGGGTAGACAAAGACTAAATTATTAGCATCTTATTTGTGTAGCAGCATTAAAAGAAATGCTGTTAGTTTAAATTAAAGCACAGCAAGGTACTACTGCATAATTCAAGCAAACCATTTAACGAACTGTAGCCTCCATTTTACTATTTCTAGTCAGAAAGCTCAAGCACAGTGAGAAAACCACTTTATAATGAGGAGTGATCATAAGAGGGCAGAGGTGAAAATCCAAAAACAGGTAGCTTTCCAAAAAATAGATGAGAAGGTACAGCCAAATTTCTAATTCTGCGAACAGATTTTAAGTGCTGTAATTATAGAATGAAATGAAGACTATATTTCTTAAGATAAATTGAACTGAAAAACTCTTTCTCAACTCTTATTTCTATCTATTTTATAATGGTTCAAGTAAACGAAATAATCAACCATAGAAAAATGGTGTTTTGTTTACCCAATGAATTAACACATAGGCTAAACATGACAGGTAGTGCTAGTAAGTGAAATGATCATGTGAAAATAAGCACCTAAGTGATACAAGAATCAACAAAGAATCATTATTTGTTCAAATGCCCTTCTCACAAAAGTAATTTTTCTCATGAAGCTTTATAGTAAATTAGATTAACCAAATAAAATCTGCATATCTACTTCTTCTCTTTTCTAAATTCCTTCTAACGACCATTTACATGAGATTCTTATACATTTTTCTTCAACTCTCACTACACCAAATTCTCCTAGGAGAGAATTGGGGATATTGAAATAGAAATAAATTGTCTACTATCCAAATTCACTAGAACATGTAGTAGGCTTTCTCTATCCAGACCCATTTGACATTAAAACTTGTGTTCTTTCATTTATTGATGTACCCCTTAAATATTTATTGAGTGCTATTCATAGTCAACCAACAGAGACAGTTTTTGCCCATACTTCAAAACATTAGGGAAGAGAGAAAACATTTATAGAGTATTTTTTGTTTGTTTGTTTGTTTGTTTTTCTCCAGTACCGGCAACCAAACTCACGACCTTGCGCTTGCCAGGCAGGCACTTTGCCACTGAGCTAAATCCCCAGCCCCTATTTATAGAGTATTGACACAAATCATTTAGTATATTTGTGATTTTTCATGTAAAACAGTAATGGGTGCTTTAAAAGTTATTACGAAGAGATGTAACCTGTTGGTGTTCAGTATAGGAAAGTGAGTTATCCAATGAGGTATAAAAATACCTGTCATAATCTTATTGAAAGTTCCAACAAACTGTAAGCTGATTTAAGGAGTTTCTACATCATTTGAAATAAAAGCTACTATTTTGCAAAATCAGGATTTCATTTTAAGAAAAGCTTTATTGTCACTGCTTTCACAATTGTTTCAGATTGCTTTCCCAAAGCTGTCCGCTAAACTTACTACCAACATAATTTAATATGCCATGCAATAATTTTTCATAGTCCATGACACTTATTTAATTGATAAATGTAAGATAGGGAGATAGCCAATTTAGTTAAATAGTCAACTCATCCTTCAAGGTCTGGATGAAATGGCACCCTTGTTTAAGACTTTCCACTAATGACAGAATTAATCTCTTACATTCAGTTGCTCCAGCAGCTCTGAGTCAGCAAAAATTTGTTCAAGGAGTCTATGAAACTGATTATTCCTGAACACTGTGGCATTTTCACTCTTACATTTGTTTTTCATTCATTAGTCTATTAGAACTCTGGTGAACTTAGTTGGAGCCCATTACATGAATCTGATTTAATTTCTACATTGTTCTTCCATGAGCCACAATCTTAAATGTGGTCTTCCCCTGCCATAAACATTAAAAAAAAAAAAAAAGACATAATGTATCTGAAGGTCTTGGCTCAGACAATACACTGTGTTATGGCTGACACATTGTGTCAACTTGAGGAGTCTCAAAGCTTAATTAAGTGACTCAGCAGTTCTACACCCTGGGGTGAAAAGTACATGCCCTTATCTTTAGGATGTTGTTCATTGTGTCAACTGGAGAAGTTCAAAAGGTTAATTAAGTGACTCAGCAAGGAGCCAGGGTCCTTACTTTGTATTCATCCTGAGCCTGTGCAAAGAAAGCCAGGGAGGGGCTGGGGATTTAGCTCAGCAGCAAAAGGGCCTGCCTGGCAAGTGCAAGGTCGTGAGTTCGGTTCCCGGTGCCGGAGAAAAACCAAAAAAAAAAAAAAGCCAGGGGGATGGTGTGGGTATAGAAGACCATCCCGCTCAGGGTAGGTAGACTGTATACAATAAAAGGAAAATGAAAAAGGACTGATTGCTGGTTCTTCAGAGTAGCTCCAGTCTTCGCCTTCAGCTTTTCCTGGCTTCTCCTGGCTTCTCCTGGCTTCTGGTGCAGACTGTTGAGCTTCCACCTGGGACTCTTCAGATTCCCGGTGTAGGCTTTTCATCCTTTGCCATAGACTTTTCAGGGTTCCATTGCATCTACATTTGTGTATATTTTGTTATATCTGTTTCTCTAATAATCCCTGACTGATGGAGACTGTTACTTCTTTCCACATACCTTTGGCAAAAAAAAAAAAAAGCCACAATTAAGATATTCAACCACTGAAAGCAAAAACCCCAAGCTGACACACATACCATTACATATACAAGCTTCACTATTTTATTTCAAAGCGTTTAAGTAGTTGTTCATATGTGATGCTTGTGGTGTAAAAGAGACACCAAAATTCACTTATTTTTACTTCATGGAATGTATTGTGTAGAATCTTTTTAAATAAAATAATGGATAGATAAAGGAATAAATGTTACTTTAACTCATTCATTTTTAGTGTAATGACTAGGTAAAATAGAACTTTAATTAAAGTATACAAAAGAATCACTTAAAGAAAACCTGCTCATGAAATGAGTCAGATATACTGGAAACCTCCCTGTTTATGACAATTCATAACACGTGGTTCTGTCCCCCAAGTTTACCAATATCCCTATTTTTGTAATCATTATAGCATCTCTTTAGTGTCTTAAAAGACATAAATGCAATCTTAAATGTAGTTTAATTGTGACCATTTTAAGTGCTAAATAATTTAGAATATGCTACCTGAAATTTTGTACATTGATTTTTTTCATTAAATACTGTCTTAGGCTTATGCATTTTAATACATGCTGAGGTTATATTGCTATAACATGCAGTGTTTGTATCAACTTAACAATTTTTTATTTTTATATATCTAATGTGCTTTATAGGGTTTTCCTAGTTTATACACCTCCTCCTTTAAGCATTTCTGAAGCAAATTTCTTCTCGTTTACTTTTTCACATATTTAACATCTTTTGAGGAATATCAGTTTGTATCTCAATATCCTGAAATTTATCAAAACTTTTCTTTATTTCTGGTACATTTTGAAGCTTGAAAAAGATTTACTTAACTGAAATATTCAAACATTTTTTTCAACATTGCCTTCTAAACGTTTTCTTTATAAATTACAACTTTATTTCATTTGAAATAAATTGTATTTTTAGCTTGAGGGAAGCTCAAAGCAAAATATTTTCCTTAGATGCCAAGTTCTTTCAGACACATCTTGACAAATCTTTTTATTCATTAATATGTATAAATGAAGGTTTTCTACTGAGATTGCATTTAATTTTGTTTTCCATTTTTATTCTCTTTTATTTCCAATCTCTACCAATTAATATACTTTCAGTAAGTCCTCATTTCTGTGAGAGTCAATCCTGTCATTTTATACAAGGATTTTAGAATTTCCTTATCTGTGCTCAGAAATTTTCTGGGAAAATTTGACATCAACATCAATATGACATATCATTGTGTTCTTAATTAGCCTTAGTCCTTGATCATGGTTATACCGTCTTAATTCCTCATAGATCCATAAAATGTATAATTATATGTGTTATATAATAAAAAATTAAATATACCATTCAGCATACTATGTTTGAATGTGATGGTAAATAGTGTGTCATGTATTTTCTCTCAGATTCTAATGGATTTCTTCTCATATAAAGAATGTTAGTCATCTTTATTTTTACTCTGAAAGAGAAAACCTAATTAATCAGAATCGTTCCATAATTCACCTCAATCTATGACAAATTTGTATATTTGTATGTGTTTTTATTTACTTTTTAAAATACAATTGTTACCCATAAACAACATATTTTACAATTTTGTTCTAAGTAGTTATTATGCATTTTAAAATCTCTGATTATTACATTAGAATTGTATGTATATTTATTGTGCAAAATGTGATGTTTCAATTCAAATGTGAACATATATTACTAAATAAAGGCAATAAGTATTATGAGTAAATTCAAAATCATTTGAGTAATTTCAAAATACACAATGGATAGTTAAATATATTTACAACACTGGGCAGTAGAAAATTATAATTTATTTTCTCATGTCATTGTAACATTATGCACTTTGACCAACATTTCTCCAAATCTCTCCCACCATTCTCCTCAGCTTCAAGTAATCCTTAACCTACTCTCAATCTGTATGAGATTCACTGTAATAGATTCACATATGAGTGAGGTCATATGGCATTTTCTTTCAGTGCATAGCATATTTTACTTAACACATTTTTCAAGTTTATCTATACTGATGGATAGGAGTTCATCTTTACTAGGGTAAATCCAATGAAATACCCACGCAAATTCTAAAATCATAATTCACAAGACTAAACAATTCAAAAATTTATATGCAACCAGAAAAGAACCCTCATGCAAAACAATTCTAAGGAAAACTAAGAAAGCAGGAAGCATCACACTATCTGATAAAAAAATGTATTACAAAATTATAGTAACTAAATTAGCAAGTTATTGGCATAAAAACAGACACAAAAGCCAGGACTGGGAGCCCAGAAATTATATCACATTACAGTCAGCTAAGTTTTGACAATTCCAAACCACACAATAGAGTAAGGACACTCTCTTCAAACTATAGTACTGGCAACACAGATATCTACATTAGAAGATTAAAACTTGCTCTATCTCTGGCCATACAAGAAGGCAACTCAAAGTGTACTACAGGCATGTAGTACATGAAAGTATGAAACTATGAAACTACCAAAACTAGTATGAAACTAGGGGCTGGGGATTTAGCTCAGAGGTAAAAGCGCCTGCCTGGCAAGCGCAAGGTCGTGAGTTCGGTTCCCCGTACCGGAGAAAAACAAACAAAAAAAAAAAAACAAAACAAAACAAAAACAAAAACAAAACTAGTATGAAAGTATGAAACTACTAGATGAGGAACAGTGGCATGTTACATAACATGGGCATGGGCAAGAAATTATTGGATAAAGTCAGAAAGCACGAGGAGACCATTCAATATGATTTTGTTAAACTAAAGAGCATCTTCACAACAGAGGAAAGAGTCAGCAGAGTGAAGATTCAACTTGCACATGAAAATATTTACAAACTGTGATCCAACAAGAGGTCAGTATCTGTAATTTATAATAAATTCAAACAGCTCAGTAAACCAATGTAAGTAATGAGATTAAACATGTACTAAAGAAAGACCTGAAGAGACAGTTCTTAATACATAAAACATGATCAACAGATGGATATATATTAAATCATTAAATATATGTATATATAATATTTACTAAATCAGATATATGTATATATATTAACATTACTAAACATTATAAAAATGCAATCAAAAGCACAATGTGATATCATATCTCCCTGGGTAGAATGGCTATTATTAAAAAATACAAAGGCTGAACAATTATGATGAAAGACAAGATCACATATTTTGGGTGGGGATGTAAATTGGTATAGTCTTTATGGAAAACAGTGTTGAAGCTTCCCCCCAAATTCAGAACAGATCTTCTGTATAACAGCATTGTCACTGCTGGGCACATATCCAAAGACATTTAAATCAACACAGCAAAGAGACTTCTGTATAACAATTTCTATTAAAGCAATGTTAACACAGCCAAGGTATGAAATCAAACTACATGCTCATCAAAAGATGAAGAAAATGTGATATACATATATATATATTTATATAAATATATATATGAATTAAGATGCCCTTTTTCAAATTATCTCAATTTCCTTTGTTCTTTTCTACTTTGTCTCAGATATCCTTCTCCTTTTGACTCATGTATGTTCATTAGAATTCTTCACAGTCTGTTAATGGTAGCCTCCAACTTGTATTTTCACCTAAAAATGTTCAATGGCACACTTTGAAATACATTTTTACTAGAGTGCAGATTGTCAGTTTGGCATTTGCTTTCTTTAGTGATCTGAAGACAACACCATCAAGACAGCAATGAATCACACAGTTATGTTCAACAAGGTCCTTTCCTGGAGTTACTCTCTTTTAAGCCAGCTCTTTAGTATTTCAGGTAAAATTGCATAAAATGTTTTATTATTTTGTATTATTTTTGTATTATTTTATATTAATTTTGTATTATTTTTTAGAAGGAGAGTGTCTTAAGATATCCAGACAGGCATATTACTAAAATATGACTAACGTTTACAGATTGAAAAAGCTGAAAATATTAATATATAGTAAGCATTTTGTTACTATTTTAAATATATGTATTAATGTAGGTTTTAACTTTCACTGTTAGTCATTCTTTTTGAGTTTTTCCTGTTTCTTGTAATATAGCATGGAAGAACATTCAGAAACCTTTTCTTGTTTCATAATTGGGGCAGATTATTCCCACTTACAAATCATAAGCCTGCCCCTGAGCCCAAGCTTACACCAAAAGGCTAATTAAACACATCTTGCACAATTCCTTGCTACTTAATTACCCTTCATCTTCATTGGACCTTGTTTTTTTCCTAATTAATCTTTAATTCTACTGGGTTTTACATAAAAATAACTTTCCAGAACATTCTGTCATCATTGTATATCCAAATTACCTGATACAAACTGTAACATCCTCATATTAATTTAAAGTCAAACATGTGTATAAGAACTATTGAACCAAAAAACTATAAGAAATAATGCATAATATTCCATGATTTTAGAATATATTAACTTAGTTATTAACCTTTATATAGATCAGCTTCAAAATATATCAGGTCTTTATACTTTATTTTGAACATTCAAAGGCTTGAAATTTAGTGAAATTATCAAAATACTTTATATCAGAAGGAAGGAAATTCTGTAACTGTTAATACATTGTCTAATTTACATTTTATAACATGATATTATTCCTTTTTGGCAAAGATAAGTATATCCTGATCAGCTGCAACTCTCATCCATAAAATCATGTGTAAAAATCTTCAGTGGAAGATTTAAAATTGAACTTGATAAGTAATTATACATGCTTCCATAAAATTTAGTTTGATAATTTCTACTCCAAAAATCCATTCTACTTCTCTATACTGACCAGTAATTAACCATTTACTTAGTAATATTTGTTTATTTTCAAATCAGACTGATTAGTGCAATTTTGAAGTCAATGGTAAATAAATAATGTTAGCTTATGTGTGCATTTCAGTGGCATTCTGTAAGAAATTTTCCAATGTAATTTGCAACAGATCTTAGAAGGTTTGTTAACTCACGGCATTTTTGCATTTGAATTTGTGGCTTTAAAATAAAAATTTCATAAATAAATGCTACAATGACTCTTGCTTTTGCTTCTGTGCAATTTCACAACAGAGATGGCTCTAACCCCAAGATGTCCTTTGAGACATCTTCACTTTTTCACCTGTATTCTCGTTTATTTATATTCTCCATTTATATCAGCATCAGATTTTACAGAAAGTGTTATATTTTGCTACTAGTTTACCTTTTTGCCTACTTACTGACAAACCCAAGGTAATATACACTCTGCAGAACTGCAGTGAGGGGGAAATTTTATGTGTGTGTGGTTGGGTAGGTGGCAAGAATCTGACATTTATTCAGGAGGTGGAAATAATGTGCAAAAACCAAGTGTTAGTAACTATAACATTCATATCACAACTATATTACAAACACATCAAAAAGCAAAAGGCAGTGCAGTCAAAACCATGATGATTTGTGTGGGGGGTGAATTTAATTGGTATTTTCACAAGGATGTTTGTCTCTACCATCTTCAATGACAAAATTCATAGTTTTGTTTTCATTTGTGTTTTTATCGTGACTCATTTGATTTTTAATTTTTTGTAGAGCCTTTTTTGCTTCCTCCTTCTACATTTCAGTGACCATGTCTAATGGTTTAGTTTAAATTTTTGTTTTTATGCTTCATTACTCTGTATGAAGATTTTTCTTGACTCTTGCCATGAAGTTCAAAAAACATACACATAACAGGTTGCATTAAGCTGATAACAAATTTTACTTAGAAAAAAGAAAACTCCACACTTTTAAGAGTGACACACTTTTACACAAATCACATCATTTCATTTACCTGTGGTAATCCCATTTTGATTTCCACTGCATTTTATATTTTTCAAAAAAAGAGTAAGTTGGAATATCTTACTGGATATCGAGAATATATTAGCAGAAATTTATCACTCTACTTCTATCTTGTACTGTCTTCTTAGTTTCCCATATCTTAGTTATATTGATGTTTTTATTCCTTTGTAGAAAGTTTTCTCAATTTTCTGTCCTGAAGATTCACTTTCTGGAAGATTTCTTTGACATTGTCATGTTTATTTTTTTATTGAAATAGAAATATATTGATATTTTCGTGTGAAACTTTCTATATGTGTAAAGTATACCAGTCTCAGTATGTCATGTTCAAATATGTGTTTTCACAATTTCTATTTTGTTTTTCTATCAATTACATAAATGCGTGTGATGAACTAATAAACATTTAGATATTTTCTATGATATTCTGTTAGATATTACACTTTAAAATTTTACTATTGAATGCATTCAAATTAGAGATATCTTTGTAAGTGTTATATCTTTCTTGTGAATTAAAGCTTTACCGGAGCTGGGAATTTAGCTCAGCGGCACAGCGCCTACCTGGCAAGCGCAGCGTCCTGAGTTTGATTCCCAGTACCGGGAAAAAAAACAACAAAAACCAAAACCAACCAGAAAACATGAATTAAGGCTTTACCTTTTATTATTTTAAAAATTCTATATCTAACCCATTTGTTTATTTCACCACACAGTTTATATGTTCTTTTTGCAGTTTAAAATGTATAATTGAGTAGTTTGGGGATATTTACAGAGCTATGCAACCATCATTGCATCAATTTTAGAACATTTCTATCATCCGCACGAGAACCCCCATACTCTTTGCATTTGCCCTCTACTTCTTTATTACGCCCTTATTGTAAAAGCTTTCAAACTCGTTCCTTCTAACTTTTTGAACTATGGTATATTATCTGTTGAAAGTCACCTTGCTTGTCAAACACCTGAGACTTCTTAAATTCTATTACTTAGAACTGAGCAACAATTAATCACTACACTCCATCCCTCTCAGACTCTTGGAATCACCATGACGTAGTCAACTGCTCTGAATGAATTTCTTCAGATTTCTATTATGATGAAGACCATAGACTACTTTTCTTTCTGTGTTTGGCTTATTTCACTTAACATAATGATCTCCAATTACATCTATGTTGTTACCTGACAGTATTGCCTTGTTGTATGGCTGGATAATGTGCCATTTGCATACAAGTACTATATTTCCTTTATAAGCTTCTTAGCCAAGGGACTGTTGGTATTCTTCCAGCTCTTGTGTATGGTAAATAGTGTTGTCATGAACAGATGAGAGCAGGTGTCTGTTGCATATACTGCCATACTGTTTTCATTTCTTTGGTTGTATAGCCAATAGGAGGATTTATAGGTCATATGTTACTTCTATTTTAAATTCCTGGAGAAGTCTCTATATTCTAGTTCCTTCAAGTGCAGTGTTAACTTGTTTATTTAAAATCTTTTCTTTAATGTAGGCATGTGTTGCCTGAACTTTCTTGTTAGAAGTGTTTATTTTCCCTTCCATCCCCCAAATTACTCTTTACCTTTGAATAACTACTTCCTAATTCACAATATCTATTATGTATTTTGGTTCTTATTTACACTTTCAGTTTCTCACAGAAGAAAGACAATGCAACATGTACACATAAGTGTCTCATTTATTTCACTTAGGAGTATGTTCTCAAGGGGTTGAAGAGAGAAGAGGGGAAAAGAAAAGAACGAAGATATATCTTGTACAAGTACAAATTTCCTATGATGAATGTGATTTTTATGTATATCCAACTTGTACCAGTTAACTTAATTATAAAAAAGAAGTGTTTCTGCTGACATACATAAAATCTTGTTTAAAAAAGTTAGTCTATATTTTTATTTTTATTCTGATTTTTCTTTACTTGCTCAATTGCCTGTTCCTCTGATGTTTAATTTTGAAATATACTATTAATTGTACTTACGATTCAAGAAGGCTGTTTTTCCAAGATTTCTTCAGAATGGACTGGGGTGAGGTGGCATACCTTAGCCTCTCTCCTGAATTGCTGGCTCTCTGTTCAAACCCCCATACAGCCTCCCTTACCAAAACCTGGTTTATGAGAAGGCTACACATAAATTATTTGCAAAATATGAAATTGAATGTCACTGATCAAATTTTTAGTATTTACTAAAGATTTAAGACATAGCTAAAGGAACTTCTTCTAGGAATAATCACAGGGGAGAGCAGTATGTCCCTAGTATATTTTCTTATTTACTTACTAATACTATAAACACCACTGCATATCTCCACCGAAAAAGAGATAGCAATTAAGCTTCTTATTGATAAAAATGAGATGCATAATAATAATTGTTCTTTTCATTATTGTGTATCATTGCACAACAAAGATTTTAATAATACTAAGATTCATCTGTACAGTTTGCTTCCATTCCTATTCTTCAATGAAAGCGAAAACTGTCACCATTTCATTCAACAGTTTAAGTGGGTTAAACATTCAGATCTTGTATCTGGTGCACAAATATTTATATGACATTGCAATGTGACGATGAGCACAAAAATACTTAATATATTTTTGAAATAAAACAATACGCTCAAAGTTCTTTTGAACTTAATTATAAATGAATTTAATTTAAACTCTAATAGTCTTCAGTAAATGATTTATTATAGCATCTAATGCGCAGTCTTTTCAATGGTATAATAATTTTCCAGTTCATTGCCATCATTTGAAAATGACATAAAAGCTTGGCTCATTTAAAATATCTTCTTGTTTCTAAAAATTCATTGTCATTTTTGTTAGGTATCCCAAATACTTAATGAATATTTTTTATTTATCACTATAGTTTAAAAATTATTTATTCAGATTACTGCATGAACATTTTGTAAAAAATCTTTTCAATTCTCTATATTTTGCAGTATCAAGATGAAATGTTAAGCATACAGACAGATGAGAATGAAATATCTATTATATACTAGAATATAATGCCAGACATATAATACATATTTTGAAAATGTGTGTGAACCAAACAAACCTTTTATGGACCTTTGTTCTATCTGATTGAAAGTCAAGGTAACTTAGTAGCTCCTGTACCCTAAAATCTTCCTACTTTAATGACAGTGAATTACTCCTTGTGTTATATATGCAGTTAGAGTTTTACTTTCCTTTGCTAACTTTTTAAAATATGTTATATCAATATTAAAATGTAATGATCATTAGGACTGTGCTTGTTTTCTCAATAGCAACTCAAACTCTTATGTCTTATAAAACAATTGTACAAAACAATATGAATGTTTGCTATTAAATCCAGTCTATATGGATCTCACAGAATTCTTTCCATGGTCAATGTTTCTGACACTTGTCTTAATGATATCCTTGGCAAGCGTGTGTTTTGAATATATGAGTAGAAACACTGCATGTGCAAAATCCAAGCAATATTTCTACATACCTGAATAGAGTAAGTGCAGGTATCTAGTCTTTTAAAAATTGTTTTAATTTGTGTGAGAGGATATTCACTTTTCCAGTAATGTTGAAGAATTACAACAAAAAGCTATTATAATCCAATATTTCTTAGGTGATTGCTTAAGACATTTCATGCTTGAAAGAGTTGACCTGTTGAACATGTTAAGTATTCGTTTATCTTTTTTCTCTTAAATTTGTTCCAGAATATTATTTCAATATTAGAAAGTAATAAATCTAAATCTTAATTCAGCTTCCTGCAGAAAATCATTTACTAAATTCCAATGAATTCCTAGGCTTTTGGCTTTAATAGAAAATCAGTATGAATATTTTAGATTGAAAAAAAAGTATTTCCAAGCTTGCTGCACATCTGTAGTTGAAGACATTAGCATTTAGATAAGAATGTGCATAACAGATTTCACTTCCAATTGTGACTGAAAGAAGTTTGTCGATTCAGATAAACATATTTACTTTCTTCCTTCAGAGAGAGAAGACTTATAATGAAATATGCTTCCACTTAAGCCTTAGTTACCTGGAGTGTAGCACTAACACTTTGTTTAATAATCAGGGCCACAATAATTCAGAAAAGAATGCACCTGTGTGTTATTCCTTGTAGTGTTTCACAAGGTGTAATCAAAAGATAGAATAAATGTTTCAATTTTTAAGAAAAATATTTGTCTTCTGTGTTTGCTCTTGCACAGTGACCCGCACTCATGCTGGAAGTTGTACTTTTCCTCCTTTTACTTGGCCCAAAAGCACTGTCCAAAGCCTGTTCCTTTTCCCACTTTAAAGAAAACTTTGCTATCAGTAAAACATATTGTATTAAAAGATACAACGACCTTAACCCACAGGAAAAGACTCTCGCTTGATTTGAACACATTTATATCAACATTCCTGCCCCTTTCCATGGTAGTTCTGGAAGTTTTATGTCTTTGTTGCCTGGATGTCCCAAATTCATTCCAGTATGAAGCTTGGAACCCTGGTAATTTCTGACAAATAAAAGCATTATGGTTGCCTCTTTGTCCGCTATATTCACGCACCTAGCGCTGTGAAAATTCTACCTCTTGTTCAGTCAAAATGAGCATGAAAGCTCATCGTTTTGAATCTGGTTAGGACATTGAAGCCGTCACGACTACCTAATTGAAGAGATTCATGAAAGACCACATCCCGAACAACTTCAGAAAGTGGCAAAAATAGTGGGATATATGTGTGCCAAGCAACAGGGTGTATTTCAAGAGGAAATAATAGCAATTATTTTTATTATAATAATTTTAATACCTTGTATTTTAATGTTCTGAAAAGTGTTTTAATGAAATATACAGTATTTAACCTACAGTGAACTAGATAGGGAGGATCTGTACAGCATGATGAATTATGTTACATGGGTATGTGGATTAAAGCATCACGTGATAGAGAAAAGGAACATTTCCACCACTCTCGAAGTTTCCTTAAGCCTATTTCATCATCTACCTCCTTCTCCCACCACTTGGCAAGTAATGTTCTATTTTATCCTTGTGATCCTTAATCCTGACCAGTCGAATTCATTTGATTAAGAAAAACCTAACAGATTCTGAAAGAACGTTACTGCATGTACTTGACTTGCGCAATGCGTATGGTCTCTCGCCCTTCCTCGCTGGCTGTGTTTACCTGTTTCCTAGCCGCCCTGAACTAAGCAGCTTTGCTTCACCACGCGCTTATTCCATGAGCCTAAGTAAACATTTTCCTTCTTAAATTGTGATTCAAAGTTATTGTGTCTCCGTTACAGGAAAGTTGACTAACCCAACCCTTATATAGATTAGTGTACTTTTTAGGAACATACTGAGACTTGAACTCAGGATCTTGTGCTTGCCAGGCAGGCTCTGAGCTACCGAACTATACCCAAGGTGCTAGTGTACATTTTTTAGAAATGAATATTAATGGAATCATACAATATTTTGTCCGATTTTTTACTTCAAAACTATGACTTTTACTTTCATTTATATTGTAGTATATCAATAATTTACCTTTTTGCTAAGTATATAACTACCACAATTTTTTTTCCATTAACATGATGAATAGACTGTATAGGTTGTTTGTATTTGATCATATGACGAATAAAATTTGTGTAAGCATGCCTATGAAAACTTTTTTTATATATATGCTGTTATTTCTCATAGACTTATAGCTAACAGAGATATAGATGTATCCTACAGAACTTGTGCTTAACTTTTTCAGGTGTGCCGCACAGAATTTTAATTTTGATTTTAGTTGTAGCACCTAACAGTCTCTTCAGATGTTTAGAGAATTCAAATTGCACAGTAGCCTCATCATACTTTTTATGGTTGGTCTTTAATTTTAACCATCCTAATGAGTATGTCAGTGATTTACCTTGCTATTTCTCTTTTTAATTTCATTAGTGGAAAGGAACATTGAAAAATTTTCAGCATATATATGATATATCTTCTATTTTTCATTTTGACTCATCTATATGTTGTGAAAGAATTATTCTAGTGGGCATTATTTGAAGATATATTGTGTCATATAAGTTCTGTTTTCAATCTCTCAATAGTACAGCTCAAAGAGTAGAATTATTAAAATACACTGAGGTCTGATTTTTCAATTCACTATTATACTGATTATAAATTTGGGTCATAATTAAGAAATGCTAGCTTAGAATAAGAATATAAAGATTTTATCTTATGTTTTGCTGACATGTTTTATCATTGTAGATTTCTCACTTAGGCCTGTGATCTAATTTTATTTAATTTTTGTAGATGGAGTGACCTATAGTTCACAGTTCATTTGTTTACAATTGTATATCTAATTTTTCAAAACCATTTGAAAGATTGCCAGGAAATTGCCTTTGCACCTTGACTGAAAATCAGCTGTGTGTGTGTGTGTGTTTGTGCATCTATGTGTGTTCCTCTGTGTGCATGGACTGCTGTGCACTCTCTGGTTCTATTAGAAAATTTATCTACCTATATGCTAATCTTACACGCCCTAATTACGGAAATTTTAAAATAATTTATGATAGGCAGTTTTTGTCTTCCAAATTTGTTGCTGTTGCTACAAAGATCCTTGGAAAATTCTATATTTTTTTATTTACCAAAGAATCTTCCAATTGCTTTGTCAAAAAATTCGCTGGGGATTTGATTACAATAGTATTGAACTTATAAATCATTTAGGTTAAAACAGATACCATAAATATAGTACCTTCTGACTGATGAAATTGATGTGGCTATCCTGTATTATAAGATCATTCTTTAATTTTGCTCAGTAGGTTTTGTTGATTTTAGTGTTCATATGTTCACACTTCTGCTTGATTTATTTGTACATACTCAGATTTTTTTTTTTTATTTTTTTGGTTTTGGTTTTTCTCTGGTACCGGGAACCGAACTCACGACCTTGCGCTTGCAAGGCAGGCGCTTTGCCGCTGAGCTAAATCCCCAGCCCCTCAGATTTTTATCTATAAACACACATATATTGTTACTTTTACTTAATTTTAATTTGAATAATTTTATGTAATGGATTTAGCTTGATTAATTTATCTTAAAATTCTTCCTCATATATAGAAATACCATTAACTTCAAAATATTAATGTTATATTCTGAAAACAGACAAACTTAAGGTTTATCTGCTTTGCATAGTAGTTTACTTGTGTGATTTAGTGAGTTTTTTCATTAAATTTATCTTTCATTATCAGTAGGGATAAAGTTTAAAGTTTTTCTTGTCATTTGGAATACCTTTATCTGACAGGGATGCTAGTTCCCTGGTACAAAGGTGATTACAAAAGGTGAAAAGATACTTTTAATTTTTAGTGGAAGTGGAAATTATTCAGTCTTTCATCACTGTTTTATTTTATCTACAAGTTTTACATAAATTTCTTTTATCTACTTGAAGAAGTTGTTTTCCAGTTCTATTTCAATGAGAGGTTTTCTCAGAATTGAATGGATATTAAATTATGCCCAAATATTTTCTACCTCTATTAAGATGATAGTATCATTTTTAATTTTTCTTAATATGAAGTGTTGTAATGATTATTTTAATAATAAAACAAAGATATATTCTTGAAATAAAACCTGCTTGGTGATTGTATATAGTCTTTAAATATATTGATTTTTGAATTTAATTTCAAAAATTAATTCAACTTTAATTATTCAATTAGATTATAAGCTTTAAATCTGTGTACTTCAGGGCCTTTTATACTTTTGCCTATATTGGTATGAAGTAATTTGGTATCCTGTAAAAAATATAATGATAGTATGTTGTCTTCTTCATATTGGAATAGGGATTGTTTCTTCCTTAAATATTAGGTAGAAATATCTATTGAAGCCATTTGTGCTTGAATTTATTTTTTGTAAAAGAAAATTAATAATAAATTAAGTGGAAATGTTATTTTAAATTATCTATCTTTCTAAGTGTTAGCAAGTTGAGTCTTTCAAAGATATCTCCATCTCAAAAAAATTGTTAAATGGGGGCTGGGGATTTAGCTCGGCGGCAAACGCGCCTGCCTGGCAAGCGCAAGGTCGTGAGTTCGGTTCCCGGTACCGGAGAAAAATTGTTAAATGTACTGGCAAGCAGTTAAAATCATCCCATATTATGCTCTTAATATCTTTGGAGCCTGATTAAATTTTTATCATTCCTGACATTCATAACCTCTGCCATCTCTTTGTGTCAGGATCAGTCTAGCTAGAGATTTGCCAATTTTATTGATGATCCCAAAAATTATCTTTTAAAAACTCGATTTCTGCATGTCTTTTCTGTTTTCTAGTTTACTATTATTTTCTCAGTCTATTATTTCCTTTCTTCTACTTATTATTTTCTAGCTTATGAAAATGGATGAAAGTTTATATACTTAGTTTTTTGTTCTTACAATATTCGATTTCATTAATTTACCTTTAAATACTACTTTATCATATGTTGCTATGCTGTTTTTTCATTGCATTCAATATGCTTCCATATTTTCTTTTTTGATTTGTTTTCTTAGACCTGTCAGTTATTTAGAACTGGTATGATTAATCAATTAATGACAGTTCTTTAAATCCTTACCTCCTTATCCTTGATTTAATTCTATTACTGTCTAAGAATATACACTTTGTAGATTAAATCTTTTCATCTTATTGGAAATTGTTCTATGCCTACTATGCGGTTGTCTTGTTAAATATTTTATGTGACCTTGAAAGAAGAATGTATTTTTCTAAAACTCATTGTAATGTTTTATAAAAGCAAATTAGACAGTGTTGATTAATGGTGAGGTTTGAATCTTCCATAATCCTGTTTTTTATCTAATTCTTCTTCCAACTTTTGAGATGTACTTTAAAATCTCTGACTAAAAGTAATGTTTCTATTTCTTCTTACGTCTTGTAAGTCTTTGCTTCAGTGTTAGGCACTCTATGTATATGTATATAAATACTACATATTTTACATATTTACGTAATTACTGTATAGTTTATAAACATTCTCATCATAGATGCAGAAATATTGATTATCTTTATGGCCTCTTAACATATTGCCAAGTTTATCCTCTGGAAATGACCATGTTACCCCTTACCACTTTAACCACAGCTTGAACTTCATTTTTTATATGTTTATAGATGTTCAAAAGCCTTGTTTAATTTTTATATTAAATGACAGGCATTGTTTTCTTAACTATTATGCAAATGACTAATGTTTCTATGAGAAGCCTTTCCTACACCTAAGTTATCTGTGCAGTCAACATATATTTTTCTCCTGGTAGGAAATCTAATCCTATAACTCTAGAGGAAATAAGCCTCATAAAACACATAATACATATGACTGCTTTAAGCAGTGGTTTATAGTATAGTATAATGCAACTCTCATAAAAACACAGAACTAGTAGCAATGTGTTCTTAACCTATCTAGATAGTCAGTTACATGGCACAAATGTCAGGGACATGGCTAGACAAATGCGTTGGGCTGGTACTGGGTCAAAAAAATCTTCTACTCACAAGTTTTCAGCAATGAAGTTGAACTTACCTCCTGTATGTAGCAGGTAGTCAGTGAGTAATTCTAAAAAGGATCCAAAATTATTGCCTTGGCTGAATAGTGATTTCTGCAAAATGACAAAATGAGTGTTTTTCTCCATCCAACTCTTTGACCAAGAATAGTTAACTCACACACATCATTTTACTATATCTTTTTTTAATATTAAGTGCCTGTTAATGTCATTTACACATGAATGTAATTCATGCTATTAATATCCATTATTTTTAAATAGAAGTAATTATTGTTTCTCATAAAAACACTTCTCTAAGTAGAGAAATATTTAACAAAATTTCACAGTAAGAAGACTTGAGTGCCCTTCCCCTTCTAGAAATACAAATTCAGCAATAGACACATTAATTCATGTTTAGAGTAAGCCTAAAACTAACTGACAAGTTTCTATGCTCTGAACAAACAAAACCATACACATGAAAGTTTGTATACAAAATGGAGAAGCCATGTCAGCACAACCCACAGCCTGGGTATCACATGACATAGTTGAGCAGATCTTCTGCCCCAGCTTCTGATTGAGGGGAGGTAAAGAATAGATCGCATATCTAATGTTCCAGTGCTGGGCGGGGACCATTGTCCAAGGCGCTGACCTCTATGTCACTTACCTAGAAGCAATGACAGAAATTGACATGTCCAGATGCTTTAGAGCATTGAGGCAGATGTCTGACTAGGACTTTAGCACTCACCACAACATCCCCCATATGCAGACTCGGTTCAGAGTGAATGGACAAAGAATAAAGAAAGAGAAAACAAAGAAAATATCTCAGTTCTTTGATTTTGTCCATTGTGGAGTACCAATGGAAACTGACTGACTCTAGATAACTGAAGACCAATAAGAACAGGACAGTAAAGACAGTTGACTGAGTTAGCATACTGGCTTGCTAAGGGTCAGTAAAAATACAAGTAAGGGTATTTTTCTGTATGGTGACAGTCTGTAAAAATAAGAATTCCATACTTTATTGTGTTGTCTAATACACAGAAACTCCCACAGAGAAAAGGGAAAATAAACAGAGAATTTTATAACAAAGCTCAAGATAAATCACCAGAAATGAACCATGATAAAACATAGATAAGATAGGAAGGTCAAGACAACTGTGCACAGATGTTCGAAAGAGTTTAAGAGAATAAAGTACAAAAAATGTAATATCAATAGAAACAGAAAGAAAAAAAAGCATCAGAGAGAAATAACAGATGTGAAGATACAATCACTGAATAATAAATTAATGAGAAGTATTCAAAATCAAAATTGCATCAAGCAAAAAAACACAAATATAGATCACTGGAAATTAACCATGAGAGAAGGAAGAAGAAGAGAATGAGAAGTAGCAAAGAAAGAAACTTATACCAACCATCAATTGGTCTATGGAAATAATAATATGTGACAGGTTAGGATTTTCAGATGTGACCCTTATGTCTTATATCTAATAATAAACAAGGGAAAAATTAGCCATGTTAGCATTAAAGGGAAACATCAACATTTTATGTGCTGTTAAACTTTCTAAAAATTTAGTTACAAAACTTTTGTATGCAAAATGTCGTAGCAAATTGTTTTATCTTCCAAAGCCATATGCCAAGTGTTACTGAAATATAATAAAATGACTCTGAAAGTAAAGGTGCTATATCTTGGTTAATGAGGACATTTTACCTAAGAAAAGTTCTAATGTAAATATTCACTAAATTTTCAACATGATTTCTGAGATATTTTTTTGCAATTTTAGTACCTAGATGGAAATGCTGTTGCAAAGTGAATTACTTTTACTTTTATACCTTGAAATATATAACTGGCTTCCTTTAATCAAAAGGGAATCATGAACATAGAAAAATTCCAACAAAATATTTAAGAAGACAAGTCTTAAAACACTAATTGTTGAAATGGATTTTCAAGTGGAATGTGTGAAATTTGTAAACAAGTGACTGTTATGTTAAAAAAATTCTAATGGAATCTCAAAAATAAATAATGTCACTAACAAGATGGAAAAACCTGCCACATTTTTAAATTTGAACACTATTAAAATATTCAATATAAACACAAAGTGGAAAATCAATAAGCACAATGTATTTAGATGTTAAAGGAAAGCACTCTATTGAAAACCTATAAACTAAAATTTAATATTATACAGCTATGAAAAATGAGTAATATCAAAAATAGGTGCCATTTATTAAAATCTTCTGATTTGTCAGGAATACAATTATATGTAAGCAATTTTAGAAGATGGTGAATTACTGCTTAAACTTCTCCTTATTAAATCATAATAATTCTGCATATAAGTGATCATATAATATTCACTAACCTCTGTGTTTAGTAATTTTTTAAGCTAAGGATTCTCTCAACAAGTCCTTTCTAAATAATACAAAGAAACTACAGGATTCCTATTTTTAACTCTTGATGAAATCTAAGTAGATCAATATTTTTTTATCATTGTAATTTGCTCAAAACCCATAAAAGGAATATTGAAGTTTGATGGACTTATTTATTGCCTAGGATATTTTATAATGAATACTTTCTTTATATCTTTGACAGACTAGTCAAATAAATATGAATTTTGAATATATATTATGTTTTTATCTCTATAATATTTTCCAGGGAAAACAGTTGAATGGGTAGCAACAGAGCTAAAACCAAAAGTAAAAGAGAATATGTATTAGAGTTTTCTTAAAGAAAGAAAACAAAACAAAGAAAAGCAATAGCAGCTTATGGGATATCATTTAAGAATTGAAGAATTGAGTTAAATGATCCTCTGATTTTAGTCTTAAAATTTCTTTCTGTTCTATATGAATTTAAAGCCAGCTTTTAGTTTTAATAATCAAATATACCATATGTTCATAATATCCCATTTCATTTCTGGCTTTAAGAAAACAATGAAATTCATTCTCAGCAGATTATACAAATAAACAGAACTAGGTATATGAAAAACAAACAAATTTAATGACCTTCTTAAATCTGAATAATATCAAACTATGTTCATCTATTCCACTAAATATAGTACGATAGTCTTACAAGAAGGTAAGGAAATTACAGGCACTAAAAATGACATATTAAACAACCATATTTCCCTGAAAGAACTTACATTGAAGTAGAGGAGACAGTGAATATACCAATAAACAGATAGCGTCAGGAAGTGATACCTCTGATTAAAACCATAAAGAACTTTAAGAATAAACAAAGACAGGCAGCCCTGCTCTGCTATAAAGCCACTGAGTGAAGTCTGATCTCTGGTATGACACTATTTAAGCAAGACTTGAAAGAATGAGTAATTCCAGTGGCAACTGAGAGAAAAGAGGGAGTATTAGGTACAAATACCTTAGGATGAGAGTTTCTGTAGCAATCTGAGACATATTTGATGCTCATAAAGTGGCCATTTTTCATGTACACAAAGAGCTACTTTACATGGTTCAATTTAAAGCTCCAAGGAACTGTGAAGAAGACAATGGATGTGAATGCAACACTCGTGGAAGACAAAGAGGTTTCTTCCTCGGTTTCAGAGGGACTTAGCATCTGGCGTTCTGCAGGCCTACAAAACCAGCACCAGGCAGATGACAGCAAGACCTGCTTCCACACTGAGTTGTCACCAGCCTCCCTTGAACCATGACTGCAGAGGCTTCTGAGTGCCTACATGGCTAAGCACTGTTAAATACATCCCAAATTCTAAATCCTGATTCTCAAGTAATCAATTCTTTAGGTAGCTTTACTCTAGCAAGAGACACACAAACTCTCTTCTCAAATTAAACCTTTCCA
Source organism: Chinchilla lanigera (assembly GCF_000276665.1). Classification (NCBI taxonomy): domain Eukaryota; kingdom Metazoa; phylum Chordata; class Mammalia; order Rodentia; family Chinchillidae; genus Chinchilla; species Chinchilla lanigera. The sequence goes on from NW_004955417.1 coordinate 18,565,144, forward strand.
GTTTTGCATCCTTGGGGTCTTGGAGATTCCTAGCAGGCCCTCAGGCATCTTTCAGATTGTCCTGATACAAAATGCTTAGCTTTGTTTTACGTTTTCCTGTTTAACAAAAGCACTCTCCATTGTCCTAACTTGGAGGGTTTTTTTGGTTTTTTGGTTGAATTTGCTGATGAAACTGAACATGTTTCAAATCAGCTTTTCACTCCTGAGTTTTACAATACATCTAGTCAAAATCACTAGTGGTACCTATGCCACACCTTGAATACTGGGCTGCTTTAAAATTTCTTCTGGCAGGATAATTAGTGCACAAATTTCAATATCTGTCTCCTATCGAATATTATGACATGGGCAAAATTAAGATAACTTTTTTTTATCTGTGTAACACTTATGGCCTTTAGACCAACTTCTAGTGGATTCCATTTTCCCAACTAAAACTACTACAGCCTAGCCCTTACTCTCCATATTCCAATCATCATTCTGGTCTTTTAAGCTCTGACTAGACTCCACAGTCCACCTCTGTTTACTGCATTCTAAAGCTTCCTTTACCCACATGGCCAAAGCTTTCCAATCTCCTCTCCCAAATGAATTCCGAAGTTTCTCAGGCCACATGGTCAAGTGTAGTCAACCAGTTCCAAGGCATAAATAGCATGGTAAAAGGATATAATAGAGGAAAGCTGCTCACACTATGGGACACTTGAAGCAAAGAGATAAGGAGGGAGCAGAGAGAGATGTACCATTCCAGGTCACATCCCTAGTGGCTCAGTCTCATTAAGGCCTCATCTCTTAACAGCAAGTAAATTATAGTATTCCTATGACACAATCACTTGCTAAAACCCCTGCCACTGAACATATTTTGAGGATATTCTGTACCTAAACTAAAATTTTCCAACTTTGATCACCAAAGATTCATTTCGATCTTATTGGGGAAAATGCAATTAGTCCACAGTTCTAGTGTTGCTCAAACGTCTAATCTCCTCCAAGGGTTATGAAAAACTCTTAACTCTGAGCCTTTATAAAAATCCAAATGAGAGTAAAGCACCTACAGCATACAATGGTACAGTGTGAACATTCCTACTCCAGTAGGTCCTCCAAAGGCTTCTGAAAATTGAGTGGAAACCTCTTTTACCCCAGAAGTCTTTCATTCTGCACACTTCTAAATTGCATCAAATGGATGATGCCCGGATTTTCATTCAAACCAAACAGTAGGGCTGGGGATGTGGCTCAGTGGTAGATCTCTTCCCTCGAATGCGCAAGGCCCTGGGTTCGATCCCCAGAATCACATAAAAAAACCAAACAGTATCTGAGTCCCATTGGATTATGGCTGCAGAGACTCCTGTGTGCCTGGATGGTTAAATTCCAGGAAATCCTTCCTCAGTTGGTTTAGAAAGAGCTAAGCTTCTAAAGTAAAATCTTTAACTTTCGCACCTTTGAGTCTGGGAAGGGTGGGAGACTTTTGGATTCCCAAAATGTCCCTAAGATGTCTTTCCTATTGTTCTGATGCAAGGTACCTTGGTTTCTTTTTATGCTAATCTTCTTACCAACAAAGCTTCTTGATCCACCACTTTGGAAAACCCCACTTTGCAGATGGTTTCTTTCTGGCCATGAGCAAAATTTTTAAAATAAAAAAGCTTTCCTTTTTGGTACTTATGCTTGTGACAGATATGGCTAAAAGCACCCAGTAGCAGCCATGCTGCACTCTGCTAGTTCAGTCTGAACCTGCTGTCTTCAATCTGCAGCCCAAATTCACAGGACAAGGGCAAAATTAAGCAAATTTTCTACCAAAGTACAACACACATGGTTCCTAGTGCAACTGCCAACAGGACCCTTGTTCTAAATTAAATCTCCTCAGACCTCCCTGTACCATTTGGATTTTTTATCACAGTTTTGTCTTCTGAACTTAAATTAGTATCACACATTCACCACTGCTCACGACATTATAGGGCTTCGCTGGTCAGTTTCTCCAATCTTTTCCAAACTCCTCCTGCAACGAAGTTCCAAGGCTTCTAAAATATGTGTTCAAATGTAATTAGAGGAATGACTCCCCTTCTCTGGTGTCAGTGTCTCATATAGCTTCTTTCCTCATACTTGGGGGAGTACCAGAGACCCACAATTTCAAGGAGAAGAGGTTTATTTTACATCATGGTCTTTAGAAGATTCAATCCATACTCACCTGGTTCCAAGGCAAAAACAGGATCATGTAGGGACATACCCTGTGGAAGAAGAAAGGAGGCTCACATCATGGTAGCCTGGATGCAGAGAGAGAGACAGGGGGTAGGGGCAGAGACAGAGACAGAGAGACCCAGAGAGACAGAGAGAGACAGAAAGACAGACAGCGAGAAAAGGCTGTAGCTCGCCTTTCTTTTTATTCATATTCCTATGAAGGAAATTTCTTGATGCTGTCTGCATAGAGTAGTTCAATCAAATTTTAATATTTTGACTATTCCTGAAAACTGATGCACAGGATCTAGCTTTTGGATCATTAAATATATCTTTAGTTTTCTTCTGATTAATGACACATAAAAATGTGTATTTATGTATTCAACATGAGTTTTGAAATATGTATAAACTGTGGAATGACTAAATCAAGCTATTTAACATAAGTATTATCTTACATACTAATTATTTTGTTTATATGTGGTGAGACTTATTCAAATCAACTCTCAGTAGTTTTCAAAACCAAAATATACCATTAGTCATACTCATGGAAACAGAGAGCAAAATGTTGTTTATCAGAGCTTGAGCGTGGGAAGGGAGAGGGGAGGGAGTTGTTGATCAAAGGATACACATTTCAATTACATACGGAGAAATAAATTCAATGTCTCTTGTCTGTTATACTGACTACCACTTATAAATACGTTTTTAATGAATAAATTAGTAATATTTCCTGGCCTACTTAGAATGGCCAAAAGTTCTTATCCATTTTTCCCCTCGCATCCAGGCCAACCTTTCATTGGCCATTCATTTATCACAGTCAAGTTGCCTGCAATGTGAGTGAGAGATTTGCATAAAAACTTTGGAGCTAAAGGATAATTTTGTCTATTGCTGCAACAAACAGAGCAAAACAAAAAATCCTACTCATTGTCATATATCTCTTGGGAAAATATGCTAACATACTTTACTTTTCCACATAATTATTTTGGTAGCAGTTTAACTGCTTCATCTATTCTATCTAAATCTAGAGTATTTTTTTTCTACTTTCTAAAAATAGAAGTTTTCATTTTTGTCTGACTAGATTACTATATCTCAGTATGAAAGACTCTAACTTTCATTGTCTTATTCTTTTTCATCAAGCATAGACTATGTGTACTCTACCTTATACCATATTGTACCCTCACCTCAGCAGATAATTCTGTTATCTTCAGGGCTGTTATCTTCAGAGACTATACTCCTGAAATATTACAGGTCACAGCACAATCCTTCTTTACAGTTTCTCCCACAAGTATGCTTCACCTGTGTTATATAGCCTCATAGTTCACTGATAATCAATTAGGTGCTACACATATTTATCCAAGATCATCTCATATCCACAGGTTACTGTCAAGGCACAATACAGACTTTTAGTTTCTCTGTTTTACCATGTTGTGAAGGCAGTGTATATTTTGTAGACACGGTATTTCAAGTTTTCAGTTTGCTGTTTTCCTGGGTGATGTGTGATAAGGTACTTTTTCCATAATGGGCAGCTGCCACTGTGCATATATCCCAGTCTTACACATGATCAAGGAGGAAACTGGATGATGTTTTCAGTGTACTTTGTTGCTAAGATATGATGTTCAGTAGGTCAGGTATCTGAAATGCATTTTGACACAACACTTTCTGATGGGTTCATCAGGATGAAACCTCACTCTAAGTTGAGAAATTTCTGCATTTTATCATTCTTTCACACCTGCTGCCTCTATAAAAAAGAGCTGATCAATGATCTAAATAGAAACACTATTAAAACAGAAACACTAAACTACTGGAAGAGAAAGTAGGTAGAAATCTTGAAGATGTAGGTGTAGGCAGAGAGTTCGTGAACAAAACACTAACTACACAGGAAATACTTTAAAGAATCAACAACTGGGATCTCATCTTATTAAAAACTTTTGTACATCAAAAGAAATCAACAACAGAGTAAAAAAGCAGTGCACAGATTGTAAAAAAGCTTAGCCAATTGTCCTTCAGACAAAGGACTGCTAGCTAGAACATATAAAGAATTGAAAAAAACTAGAGTTCCCCAAATTCAAAGAACCAATTAAAAATAGGCATCTGAGATGAATACACACTTCTTAGATGCAGAAATACAAATGGAATGGAGGCAAATAAATATATGAAAAATGTTCAATATTACTGATCATTCGAGAGACACAAATTAAAACAGCACTGAGATTCCATCTCTCTCTAGAAAGAATGGCTGTCATCAAGAAATCAACGAACAACAAATGCTGGAGGGGCAAAGGAACCCTTCTCTATTGGTTGGGAGTGCAGACTGGTACAACCACTGTGGAAATCAGTGTGGAGAGTCCTCAAAAACAGCGTTAGAGGTCTCATTCAACCTAGCTATTCCCTTCTGGGTTTCTTCCCAGAAGAATGAAAAGCATCTTAGCACAGCGATATATGTGCACCCATGTTTAAAGCAGCACAATTTGTAATAGCTAAATTCTGGATACAACTCAAATGCTGATCAACTGAGGGATGGATAAAAAAAATGTGATATTTTATACAATGGGGTAGTACTCAGCCATAAAAAGGATAAACTAGATAGTCTTATAAGTAAATATACGCAACTGGAGAACATACTCATTAAGGAAATAAATCAAACCCACATGTATGAACACTGCATTGTCTGCCTGGTGAGAGAAACTGACAGTAAATACAGTCTAAAATGTACAATAGATAGTTTGAAATGGGAAGAGATTGCTAAAAAGGAAAAAAGAAACAACGATGGGGGAAAGGGGGAAAGAAAGTGGAGAAAAAATAAAGTTAGTTATACTATTAGTGTATCTTAGTTCATAGAAAAGGAAGATTTGCACTAATATCATTTGGAGAATTTTCATGCCTGAATCTTGTGCTCTAAGTAATTACTTTCAAGATAATAATATGCAATGTGTTAACTATTGTAATTCTCCTATCATCTTGCTTTACCTTTGAAATTTTGTTTTACCTTTTTTGCATAAAATAGAAAAAGAAAAAATAATAATAAATAGAGTTGAACCAATCATATGGTCCAGGTATGTTAGTTCAACCTGAAATTCATTTCTTCCCACTGCATTTTTTTTATTCAGGGCTCACTATCTTTTCCCCAGGAAAGTTCATAAATATCTATCATGCAGTTGCTGTACAATGTTATCCTGATCTTGATGAGAAAAACTCTTTGTTTAATATTTAAATTAATTTTTAGAATTCTCCTTTCTTTACCTCTTAGTTAATAAAGTCCTACTATTTGCAGAGTCAGAACACCTAGTTTGAATGTTTTGTAGTTGCATAATTCTGAGATTTGAGACAAATTATTTGTTTTTTACTTTAGTTTTATCATTACTGAATCAACAATAAAGATACCTGTCTTAATATGTAGTTATAAATAACAAACGATGTAATACATATAGCAAAATTAGAATGTCTTAGCATAAAGTTACCATACAGCAAAGTGACCTTTATTTTCACTTTGTACCATTATTCATTGATAAAATCTTCACAGATAAATTTGATGATTCCAGTAATGATTTACTCTCCAGTGATCTCTAGATTTAACAGTTAAACTGAAATATATGTTATGCATGCAATGCGTAAGTTTTAAAAGGCCAGCAAATATAGATTTGGCTAGGGTTGTTTTCAATGAAGCATTGGTAGGATGCACCTGTGATTTGAGGATATGTGCAGTTTACAGAAATTCGGATTTTCTTTCACTTCCACTTCAAATGAGACAAACTAATTGATATATTTCCCTTTGTGTTCACAAAAGACAGTCTCTCAGATACTTAGTGAACACACTTATTGTGATTTTAAAATTAAAGTAGAAAAACTAAACATTGTGCCTGTAAGACAGATATCCCCAGTATTTATCCAACAAAGGAAGCCTGAAGAAATTAGATATTTTCTCATCTTGGCAGTCAGTTTTCACAAACCCTTTAAATTCTGCTAAGATAAACTCTCTCCAGTTGTGTTAAGATTGCATTTGGCCTGATACTTCCTTATTCCTACAAATTATAATTAGTACTCTAAACCTATTTGAATATGATCAAATTCATGTTAATTATTCAAATACCAAAAATAGAAAGTGCTGTTATGTATTTATACATAAGTTTATATTTCAAATATTATGAAAAACTTAAAGAAAAATAAGAGTACACTTATATATGTTACATATATATGTGTTGCACATACACATTATACACACACAAACACATATACATAAGTTGCATATATGTGTAACTTTCTAGTGTAAGGAAGGCAAAAGAACTGTATTTATTTTAATTTAATTGATTTCTATGTGTGGTGAAATAATTTATTGTATTAAATCATATAAAAGTCAGATATATAATAAATAATTGGTAGCATAAAACTGGAAAATGTGACTTTACTTCATACTATAATAAAAATTTGTGGTAATAAGTACCTTATTCCATCTTGTACATAAAAATTGATCATTCCTCTATTTTAAAAGGCTAGTAAGTAGTGGAAGATGAACTGGAATCCAGGTGATAAAATGTACTGTTAAAGTGCATTTTGTTGAAGACTTGGTTGCCAGCTTATGAATGCTTGGGAGGTGTGACTCACAAAGGCTCTAACTGCTTTTGTGGATTAATCCACTGACACAATCATAATTTAGTGCCACGATGGGAATGGATAGAATTGCTACACAGGGCCCAGCCGAAGGGAGTGGGTGATGGGGTGATTTAGGAACTGTACCTTGTCCCTCTTCTCTTCCTCTCAGGCTCCTTATTTTTTCCAGGTCTTCCTCACTCATATGAGCTAAGCAGTGTTTCTTCACCACACATTTATGTCATAAAGACTCTCCCTCACCACAGAGCTCTAAGAAATGGAGCCAGCTGACTGGGGACTGAGACTTCTAAATGCATGACTCAAAGTCAAATTTTCCACCATTAAGTTGTAATTGTCAGGTATTTAGTCACAGTGACAAAGAGCTCACTAGCCAGTCTGTAGGAGTCAAGTTCAAATGTCCCTTCAGGCTGGCATGATCCACCCACCACCACGACATAGCTTAAGTAAAGCAAATGGAATTTAATTATTTTCGTTTACAGCACAAACTCAGATAATGCCCTGTATGATCGAAAATGTGACCACAGAATAATTTAAGTGTTTTATAAATCTCAACAACCTATTCCAGTAAGCACAATTCATAAAATTAAAGGTTTTAAGTCCTCAACAGGACACCAATCCATCGCTTTTGGTCATTTGGTGGTATCTATACAATGATTTCGCCAGGCCTGGGGTATAAATTTCAAATGGGAGCATATGAAGAGTCTGAGTTTCTGGTTGAATTACCTCCATTTTTCAGTGTAATATGAGGTATTTTGGAATGAGTAGAGATAGACGAGAAAATGACAAGCAGCGTATCTTTTTCTAGCTTTCAAGAGTTTTCAGGATAAAAATTCAAGACAGACAAATATATGGCAACAGTTAAATAACATGAAAAAGAGAATGAGAAAATCAGAGAGACTTATGACTGAGCTATCTTATTTAGAATTGTAAACACTATTTTAGTTTTTCATAATCACAGAAGTTATTTTTAAATTGTCTAGGTTTATTAATATTGTTTCTGAACACCTTCGTAAGAAAAATAACTCATGTCATACTAATCCAAGTTTTGGGTAGATTCACTCACTGTTTTGGAGAATGTCATAATCACCACAGATGCTAAAATAGTTTGGAATACATAATGCAAAAGTAGCCAAAATTAAATGGAGAAATACATAACTCCTAAAACACAACGCCATATTTTAGCATGTTATTCTCAAAATTTTATAAAATAAAGTAAGGAAAATGTAACATTTATATACCCTTGAACAATGTGGTGAATTATCAGCTGACACACGTAGAGCACATTGTTTTTTAAATGTATGCAGAAATTATATAAAATAATTTCAAATTCTGGGACCCAAGTTAAATTCTGTAAATTTCAAATATCTAGTATTGTGCTCTCATACCCCATTATAATTATGCAATTGAGAAATTTAACTTCCCATAATTTAGAAAAAAACATCATAATGAATTTTAATTTCATTTAAATACTTGACTAATATTTTTAGAGATGGGGATAATCAATTTAATGGTAGAATAAAAGCAAATGTAAGATGGCTTTCAAACTGAACAATTGTATACAAAGACACATATGGAGAATTTACTTACTAATAAATTCAAGTCACATTTTAAGCTACTCTATGACTTTCTGCCATTTGTTATCATCTAGTTAATAAAAAATTTTCATAAACTAAGTGTTTTTTTAGGAAAAGAGAACATGGCCTCTATTATTCCTGTCTCTTGGATTTTTTTATTAAGATTCTCATTGTGTATTTCAGTAGTAAGTTAAATTATGGTAAATATAAAAAATAAGCATAAAATAATTCTAAGTGAATAATATGTTCTGTGTTTAAAATAGTTGATAGTTTTAATGATTTCTTAAATTTTTAGATTTAACCAAAATCTCTACCTCCCTTCTCTCACTTTCAGTAAAATTAATACAATTGATTTGTCAAACACTGAACCTCTGAAAGCACTGAAAATAACATGAGCATAGCAACAGTACCGAGATTTAAAGAAATATTGGAAAACACAGAGAAGTCCTTGCATAGGTTGACATTTAAGAATAGAGAGGCCTACAAGCAAAATGCCAGAGGAAGGAGAAATCTTTCCAGTAGAAGGTATAGGAAAACCTATCTGGAAATAAAATGTATAAAGCAACAGGCAGAGGTGCCATAGAAAAGCAGAAATGGGGTTGGGGATATAGCTCAGTGGCATAAGCGCTTGCCTGGCAAGGACAAGGTTGTGAGTTTGATCCCCGGTACCACAAAAAAAAAAAAGAAAAGAAAAGAAAAAGAAAAGCAGTAATGTCCTTTAAATCCATTAAGAACAACAGAGAAGTCAAATTCTTTCCTTGTCCACTTAATCTACTTTATGTATTCAGATCAGAAGCTGGCTAAAGTTTTACAATGTGTTTTTGAAGAAAATGAGATACATATTAGACAGTTCTCCACTATCAGAAATACAGAGGGGCCCTTGGGATAACAGTGTGTCTTTGCAGTAGGCTGTGAGCCAGTAAGAAATACACGCCAGTGTCCCAGCGTCGCTTATTATAAATGGCTTTCTTCCCCTCCATCAAGAAATGACCTATTTTGTCAGTTCTCCAGCAGACAGAAATATGCATCAAGAAGCTTAAAGTTGGCTCAACTCTATAAATTATAGAGTCCACTAACAGGAGGAATCAGCTGCAAGATAAAAAGGAAAAATATGTTCAGGATTTATATTTGAAGGTAATCATTGCAAGAATGGCCAGGAAAGGAAACCAATACTTTAATAATGAATTATTATGCAATTATGAAAAACAGTATTTGTGGAGAACGTTCCAGACACACTGGAAAGGACCTTAATTCACACCCGTATGTTAGTAGTATTATCTGCCCAATGCAATTGTAATATTCTTATTTAGGATTCTATGCTTCTCTTAAATTTTAAGTATAAATGATATATTGCAAATAAGAATTTTTATAATAAAATACACGATAATTAGTCAAGAGCAACAGATGATGTGAGCAGGGTTGCCTCAGAGGGGTCAAGTGTGGTGTTCTTCCAGGAGATTTCTGTAAGCAAGAAGCTCAGAGTACTGTATTTGTAACAAATTTGCAGAAAAAACGGTCAAAGCAAAGTGACATAACTATCATTAGTGGTAAGAAATAAACAGTGATGCAATAACACTAGATAGTAAGAATCATTTTAAAAATAAGATGTTATGGTTTTGTGTCTGGATGTCCCCCCAAAGCCTCACGCAGTCATGTGGCAGGCTTCTAGAGTTTATGGTTGACTCATGGTCCAATGTTGGGATTATGGATGTGAATGCTACACCCACCCTGGGGAGGATTGCAATGTAAGGGAGGGAGAGAGGCTGCCTGCCACCCCTCCTCTGGTTTGCTCTTGTTGCTTTTGCTGCTTTCTGTCACCATGAACGTATGCCCTTGCCATGTGCCACTCTGCGTTGGAGCGAGCGGAGTATGGACTGAAAGCTCTGCAAACTGTGAGCTAAATAAACCTCTCCTTCCTTAATTTTAGGCATTGGGTATTTTGTCTCAGCAATGAGAGAAAAGTAAGCAAGACATAAGGCTATTGAAATGAATTGTATTTTATATATTCTAGCAATTTTAGAAGTTCAGTTTTTTAAAAAAATATTAATGTTGATCTTTCTTCCCTAAAATCCTTTTCATTATACATTTTGATCCATAAATAGTTAAGAAGGACAGGGAACCTAGTTCCTTACCTGGAATGCAAATATCCTCACCTGCAAAGACAAACTTAGTCCAAAACCGGCATCTTCTCCCAGCTCCTAAGAGGAAGCTTGGCCTTCCCAATGAACTCAGTTCAGTTGTTCCATTCTGCAAGCCCGCCCAGCCTGGCCAGAGAAAGGAACGGTCCCTGTCGGACAAGGCGCCAAGGATGGGGACCAGACCCAGCGGTGCAGACAGGAAGTACTCTCAGGGGAGGCCAGCACTTCCCATATGGGACAGGAAGCTGTGTTTGCTTTAAATGGCTGTAGTTTTTCCTTTTTTACAATCAAATTAAACTCTGAAATTGGTAAAAATTCTCTGAGAAGGGTCCTCTGAGGAGTAGTATCCTGAGGAGGATTTCCTGAGGAGACTCCCCTGAGGCATGTCCTCTGAGGAGGATTCTCTGAAGAGCAGCAGTGATGATCAGGGCTCCATGGTCACCAGGGACTGTTCCTGACAGAGGTCATTTCCAGCCCTCACCTCCAATCCTGCCAGAGATAAGAGTAGCTGCAAGATCACGGCAAGTACAAGAGACCTAGAGCATTCTCAGAAGTCCAGCACCTTTGGTCTCCAAGACTTACAATTAGCTCTGTACCGGGTCACTCCCTCCACATCCCTCTGCATGGCCTTTGTAACCCTGACTATAAACCAGACCTGGTTGGAGTCGTTTATTTTTCTAAAAATTATTTCATTGACATGAGTCTTGTCTAACATATTAGTACTTTGCCATTGCTGTAATAAGATATCAGTTTCCTAGGTATCTTCACTAGCCAAAAGCATGGGGGTGTCAATCTTGTCCTAGTTTTACATACAAAACACAAAACTAAATGATATATATGTGTGATTAAAAATTTAGTGAATATTTACATTTTTAAAATTTTCTTACCGTGAAAGACCCATTGCCATTAATCACTCTCAAAATCCTCCCTCCCATCAACCATGTGCTGTTGCTTTTGCCCCTTTGTGAAGCACATGTGCAAGTCCTCCTTTGTATCTTCCAGTGGCTGCCTCTATGTCCTAACCCATTCAAAGTATTTAAGGTAACTTCTGTTCAAAAAATAAACAAATAAATAAAACATATGCTGTGTCTTCACCTGCATTATTCACGGGATCTGGCACCAAGCGACTTCTGATACTCTCCCCAAAGTGAAAAAGACATTAAAGGTAAATGGCCACCTTGATATGGGACATCCGGGCAGCCATAGCAGCTCAACAATACACTCATGAAATTGGACCTTCAGAACCATTTCAGAAAGTGGCAAGAATGATATAATAACTGTATTTGAAGTAGGTGAGTGCATTTTGAGGCAGATTCATAATAATGAGTATTTTAATGTTGTTAAAATTTAAAAATTAAATATTCCCTGCTTATTTTGCTGATACCTTGCACAACAGTGAATCTTATAATTGTCTTGGGCATAGATCATCAAAAATATATATTTAGTTTGGGGTATATCTGCAATGTAGTTATAAAATATTTAGATTTAATAAAGTTAACTGGAAAACTTCAACTTGTTAGGATTTATGGGATTTCTTCAATATGTGTAATGAATATTTTATTGATAACTGGACTATGTCTACATAGTAAAATAATGCCAAATTTATGGCAATATTTGAAAAATATGAAATATAACTGACTATTGTGGCCTTTCACACAATAAATTATAATACAGCAATAAGCAAAAGTGTAAATATCAGAGTTAAATATAAATACATTTTAATATAAAATGAGTAGGCTTTTTTTGCCTTTTGAGTGTATTTAAATTAGTTCAAGCCACTATTCCTGGTACCTCAAATATTTTAAAGCAGTATCAAAAGATATAAATCTAGAGTAAATTTTCCTGTGCACTAATCAGTTTCTACTTAAACTCTCATAAATTTCTACCTTTAAAATAGCAATTTTACTAAAATTATCATTGTCAGTATTTTTGTGATCTGACAGCCTAATTATTACTTCACAAAACACATGGTGTCAACACCTAGCAGTCAGCTAACTAAATATTTAAGGCAGTAAATTCACAGCAATAAAAATTAAAAGAAGTTAACAATGGAATTAAAGGACTCTATAAAAATAGGGGAGTAAATATGTTTTCTGCATCAAAAGTAGAGTTGTAATTTGAAATTGACAATTTAATCAAAATAAAGTTATATATACAATTATATATATATTTTGATATATATTATATATATATTTGATATATATTATATATATTTCTGCTATTTCCAAGGGAAAACCATTTAAATATTTCAGTTATTTTAACATTTGAAGTACAGGTGTGTGGGGCTGCTTTTTGTGCTTTGTTTGCTTTAAATGGCTTTATTTTTTTCCTTTTTACCAATTTCAGAGTTTAATTTGATTGTAACTCAAAATTTTCAGTTTCAACTTCATTTCTGATTTGGCATCCAAAGAAAGCTTCATAAAGAGCACAGGGCCTTCTAGAAGTCTATCAAACAAACACATCCTAACCCTTGAAAGGTTTCAGAGGGGCCAGTTAGGGTTTAAAGTATTATTTATTCAATTCTAGTTAAAATATCATTCATCAGAGAATAGCTCCTTTTCCAGTAAAGTAAGTTAAATATTATTCAAATGCAGCAATTAATTTGTTTAAAAAATTACCTAGTATGATTTTAAATTTTCAATTTTTTCAATTTTAGACAGTTATGTACAATGTTGGAAAAAGTACAGAAACATTCACTCTCTCTTTATTCTTTTAACTATGGCAAAGTAATGTCCACTTTTTCATATACTCTCCAGGATAACTAAAAACACAAAAAATAAACTTACCTTAACAAAATGAGCACTTCTATGGGGCAGATGGAATATGTAATAATCACTGAACATTTTTCTGTGCCAAGAACTATTATATCTAATTATAATTGATTGCCTAATTATATCTTGTTTACTTCCCATGAAAAACCTTTAACATTAAAAACATGAGAAGTCTGAGACACTGAGAAATTTTATCTAATCCACAACTTCCCACTAATAGTGTCAAAAACACAACCATTGTTAATTTCCTATCCCCTTGTCTGAGATTCTGTATTACTTGCATTGCTTATGTGTTATTTTCTAAATGTATGTGTGTTCTTTGAGATGTTTTCATTCTTTTGTCTTTAAAATTAAAAAAATATCGAAATTGCTTGAATCTTTTAAACTAATAATATTATTTGTGTATATAATTCTTCACTAGCTCCATCCTCTATTGCCAAATGCACAGGAAAGACTTGCACAAGATGAAGTTCAATGCATTCTTAGTGAGCATAACAGGGACGTGAAGCTAAGGAGTGTTCCATGACCTGTGCTAAATCTGGACCTAATAGAATAACCACTATGGAAATTAGTTTGAGGGCTTTAAATAATTTAAAAATAAAACCATCACATGACCCACAAATCTCTATTCTGGGCACATACCAAATGAAACTGATGTATCACCCCATGAATGCACCTGCACCCCCATGTTCACTTCTATCTTTCTCACAAAGGTCAAGATATGGGGAAGACCTAAATGTTTAGCAATGGACAAAGATAAAGAAATAGTGCTACCAAGTTACATAGAACATTATTTAGGCCTAAAAAGGAATGAAATGTTGCCCTCTGACACAATATGGATAAGCCTGGAGATCATTATATGAAGCAGAATAAGGCACAGAAAGAAAATGATTGTACGACTTCACTTGTAATGTACATAGAATCTTAAACAAAATCGAAAATGCTGAGGTAGGGAGTACAACAGTCGTTACCAGGTGCAGCGGGAAAGGAAAGCAAAGGAGAGATGTCGGTCAGAGGACAGCATGTCAGCTGGGAGTGAAGGAACGAGTTTGTAGCTAATGCACAGCATAAGGTCTACGGGTGATAACACTGCACTAATGTAATATGATTCATTCTGAAACAGAAATTTTTTTTTCTATCTTGACGCAAAAGTAAAAAAACAAGCAAACAGGTGACGATACGAAACAATGAATATATTAATTTCCTTCATTATGGTAAACGTTTTTGCTGTCCATGCATATATACCCCGTACAGTGTTAAATACTTTATCTATTTAAATAAATACAATTTTCCACGATTTAGCTATTACACATTGTGCTGCTATGAACATGGGTGCACGTGTATTTCTGTGGTATGATGTTTTCAATTCTTCCAGGAGGATACACAGAAGAGGAACAGCTCGGTCGAATGGAATCTCTAATCCTAATATTTTTCAGGAATCTGCACGCTTATTTCCACAGTAGTTGTTCACAAGGGAAGAGAAACTGTGATGGGGAGAAAGGAAGGAAGGGAAAAGGGAAAAATATATGAATATGATAGATAGTTATACATCTACTTTCTCTTAGTTCATCGAAAAGAAATGTTTGTGCTAATGTTGTTTGAACAATATTTCATGCCTGTATCTGAGTAACTGATACCTAATTAGTTACTCTAATATCCCAGTGGTCACACTGAAACATTTTTATAAGGCTGATCAAGTTATATCTTGAACTATTTAATAACTACTTTGACAATAACAATACACAATGTATTAATTATGATTTCTCTCCTATTTTGTTTTGAAATTCTGTTTTATGGTTTCTTCTATTTAAAGTAAAAATAAAGAAATAAAAAATGTTTTCAAAATACATACAATAATTACTTTGTTAAATTGATATTTGCTAAAATTGATTAATTATGTGTTACATAAAGTTACATGAATTTTGGTTTTAAAATATATTGAAAAAAGAGTACACTCACAAAGCACTGTGGTAGTACTAGTATCACTAGCACATATACTAAAATGTACTGTGTCCTTTTTAATTAGATTTATATCTTAATGCTAGCCTTTCAAATCTGACTACAACAGAAGAAAATTATAAAGAAAGATACTTTATCACCAGACAGATATTTTAAAAATTGGGAAGATAATTTGAGGACAATTTTATAGTAAATACACACACTTATTTTTACATCAGCTAGTATAAACTTTCTAGAAAATATTTAATCAGCATCTCAACTATTAAAAATGAAAAGTTATTTTCAATTGTAAAGAACTAATAGGATATTGCATCACTTTGAAATGTATTTGACAAAAGACTGGCTTGTGAAATGTGAACTTTTTTGGTCTAGAAAAATGAATGTAAGTTATTTTCCAAGATAGTGTATAGGTAACATCTATAATGTATATTGAGCTAAGAAAATTGGAAGTACATTGCATCCATTCCACCAAGAGTCACCTTAATGATTGGAAGCACTTTCCATCCATCTTGGTAATCTTAGCAGGAAGATGAAAAACCAAAGAAGTAGGATGACTGAAGTCTGCTATTGCCTGTCTCAGTAATCCCCTGAAAATGACCCAGGGTAGTATTAATGGGCACACTCACTTTTGACTCTAGTATCCCAGTGGTCACACTGAAGCACTTTCATAAGGCTAATCAAGTTATATCTTGAAAAATAAGCTTTTAGAGGAGGCAATTATAGACCATATACTTTGCCTCTACTTTTAAAATTAGCTGACCTCTTTCTTAACTAATGTCTGTAGCTTTCCCCCTTACTGAGCTATGATATATATCTTATAGGTCAGATCTCAGTTTCACAAGAAGAAAGGAGAAAGTTTTTAACTCTAATACTGCATAACACGAATATGTATCTCACAAAAATATTAGCTGTCTTAATATAAATAGTTGCATTAAGAAGGGCATATCTGTAAGTCAGTGAATTAAATTAACATGGTTTTTTCATTTACATGGTTTTTTGTAATATTTTATATTCCCAGTGATGTGTCATGCTTCATTTTAGTGTTTACAGTATATCTTCCAAACCCAAACAAGGAAGAAATATAGTTATTTCTCCACAAAAACAAAGAAAGACTTTCATGAACTTTCTCAAAATGTTACAGAATTTGACTGAATAGCAATTCTACATTGTGTGTATCCATCAGGGTTTATTCATGAGACCATTTCTACCAGTTATTCTTTAGAAGACTATTTAAATTTTTTAGAAGAGTATTTAAATATTCTTTAGAAGACTATTTGAAAATGATTAATGAACACTAAATTACTGCTAATTATTCAACTGAGAAGACAAAGAGCAGTATGATGCCCTAAAGTTGGCAAGCATCAAGTACTATTAAGTAGTATTTGATTATATTTCCATATTATTATCAAAATATAGTTGAATTCCAACTAGCCTATTTTGGTTCACAGTTTCAGAGGGTTCTGTCCGTGGCAATTTGGCCCTGGACCTGTGGGGAGACAGAGTAGAATAGGGGAAGGGAGGAGCAGATCAAAGATGCTCCCCTCTCGGGAAAGCCAGAATAATTTCTGAAGTAGGAGTTTGGCTTCACTCCAGAAAAGATAGCTCCTGACTTCTGAAAACCAGGTAGGGCTTAACGTGAATTGACTTGGTTTTTTTTTGTTGCTGTTTTCTTTTTTTTTTTTTTTGTACCAGGAATTGAACTCAGAACCTTGTGCTTGCCAGGTAGGTTCTTGTGCCACTGAGCTACATCCCTGGCCCCGAATTGACTTGTTTTGATAAGGTAAATTGTTTTATTTTATAAGGTGAATAATTTTTTTTAAAGGATGGAAAGAATCACGGAAGAGGGCTAGGCAAGGGAGAGTGGATTACTGTGATCTGAAAAATGCTTTCCAGCCCCCAAATACATATTGCTTAAGAAAGAACCCACAAATATTCTGATCTATTTTTTCCTTTTTCTTTCATACTTTATCTGTGCTTCACACTGGGTTTCTTGTAATGAGTAATTGCTCTTGAGTCGATAGTCTCTTATTTGATTGGAGGACCAACCTTTTTCCTACTTGGAAGCAGAGAAAATAATCTCTTTTGTTTTAAACCCCTTCAAATTTGAAAAAAAAAAAAAGCAGTACATTACTGATTCTATATGAAACAATCAACTATGCCCTTTGTGGGCAGTCAACTGTCCTCTGATAAAATTTTATGCTTATGTCAAGAAGGCCAGGGGCTGGGGATTTAGCTCAGTGGCACAGGACCTGCCTGGCAAGCTCAAGGTTGTGAGTTCGATTCCCGGTACCAGAAAAAAACTGAAACAAACAAACAAAAAAAAATAATAAAAAGAAGGCCATAATGGTACTGTAGATTAGACACGATATTGATACTAATTGTTATTAAAAGATATCCAGTTGTTTTAATTAGTACAATTTACCTAAATGCAAAAGCATATACTCATGATGATAGTTGAAGTACCTAGGACTCAATGATGATTATTTTTCAATGTTTCTGATGTGGAGAGATTGCCTACATCTGTGAAGAATTTCAAATTTAGATAATTTTCCTGCTAAATTTTCATTCTTATAGAAATCTAAATGAAATACAGAGGTAAACACTGATTCTTCTATCCCCTAGGTTGACTTAAGGTTGAATCTTCTTACACTGTCTAACAAACTTCTATTGCATGCTGGATATTAGGGGTTTTATTGGACCCCAGGGAAGGATAATGGTGACTGATACTCATGTGTAAGAGCTAACATTTATTGAGTCTTTACTAGGTGCCGGTCACTATTCTAAATGCTTTGCTTGCATTAATTGATAAAACCCTTGGAAAGAAGAGGAAATTTCTTTTTGCTTACTTCCTCTTAGAAATTCACAGTTACCTATCTCAAACAATGATATTATTCACCACCCAATTTATGATCCTGATGCATCAGAAAACACATAATACACACACACACACACATACACACACGTGCACATACACACAGCAACCCACACTTATCAGGAATGATTATCTTAATGATCTGGAAGTTATTCAAATTTGAAAATATCTCTAAAGAGTCTTAATGGCTATTATTAGTGTCCTGGCTAATGAAGCTAGGTGATGAAACCAAGACCCAAAGAGGAAGATTAGAATAGCAGCAACACCTATGTTATATGTCCTAAGCTCTGCTACAGCGCTTCCTGCTTTATAGAAAGTAATTCAGTTTTCACTGAGTAACTCATTTGATTCTCTAAGAAACTGTATGAGATGACACTGTCATTCCCATTCCAATTTTGGAAATAATGCAGCTCAGACTGCTAAACTGTCTATGGTCATACAGCAGAGCAGACTGTTACAGCCAAACACTCTGCTCAAGGAGAATTGCCTCAGTGTACACCGACAGCAAGAAGGCAGAATATCAAGTGGCGGGAGAGATTCTGTTACTGTGCATACTTTGGTCTGAATGTCACTGAGGCACTTTCAAGCTGTGAAGTACCCAGCAGTCAAATAAGCAAGAAAAGTGTCACAGTTGTCATATGGAATGGAGGGATAGATCGGGTTTGTGGTGAAAATTAGAAAATCATATCTGATGTTCAATATCTGATGTTCAAAGAGGCATAAATCAGGGTGGTATCCAGGATTCAGAACTATTTCTACTAGAAACTTGGCTCTTGTGTGCCTAAGGTATTTGGTATTTCCATCTTGTTGATCATGTCATTTTATTTCTTCTCTCAGGTTTAGCTTCTAATGAAGATCTTTTCACTCTAAAAGTGAAGGCAAACTTGACTTTCTGTGCAAGTTTCCCAGGTGGGTAAATAATATCAGTATTATATTCATATTTTTCTCTAGCTTTTTTCTTTCTACCCAGGGAACAAGATCACATGTTTATATTCTTTAATAATAGTCTGGAGAATCATATTTTTCCATGTAGGTAACAACTGTGGAAAGATTATAAGCCAAGCTTGGTGGCACATGCCTGTAATACCAGCACTAGGGAGACTCAGGCAGGAGGATCATTGCAAGTTCGAGGCTAGGCTGGGATACAAAGTGAACTCAAGGCCAGCCTGTCCTGCATGGTGAGACTCTGTCTCCAAAAAAAGATGAAAAAAAAAGAAAGATATTTATTAGAATATATTGTGTAATTTTTATTCAATAAAATATAATAAATATGATTTTATTGTCACTTTTTTTGTCTGATTTTTCTTTTATTGAGTGGGGATTGTTTTAATACCAAAAAACTGAGATTTTCTTCCTGACATATTTAGCTAGTCTTAAAAATATAAAAGAAACCACAACTTTTTATTTTTAAGAATAAAACACCAATATAATATATTACTAACTAACTTTAATAAACACTTTAAATCATTGAAAAATCTCAAGTGATTACTTCAAATTTTGCACTAACTGTTGCTTGGAGAGATTCATCCTCCTTTTTCATTACACGTTTTCTTATATTTTTCTCTCAGTTTTTCTGCACTTGTCAAATATTGATTCTTTGTGAAGTAGACTTTATATGACATAACTGTTAATCTGCTCTTTAACTTTGTATACATTTTTGGTAAGATATTTTAATATGAGTTCTATCACAAGCCCAGAAATCACCACAGATTTCCACCAAACTTTTCGAAAGTTGATCACTCAATCTCATATTTTCTCAGCAACAGTGTTGCAAAACATCATGAAAGAGAGCTTTTATCACACTGAATACCATAAGAAATAGTGAAAGAATACATACACTGGAAAATATATATATATATATATATATATATATATATATATATATATATATATATATATATTTCTTTGAAACTTTAAAGATTAACCAAATCTAAAAATTCAATATGAAACATTTTCAAGAACTAAAGTTAACCTTGGGATTTATAAAGTCAGGAAAAATCTGGCATAGTTATTTTAATTAAATTTTATACTAAGATTTTCAACCATGAAATTCAACTAAGATGAAAACAGCAAAGATAGCTGGTTTAAAACTTCCAGTCAGAAATCTGGCTTGGTGGCATACACATGACTATGATCCCAGCACTCGGGTGCTTGAAGCAGGAGGATCCTTAAGAGTTTGAAACCAGCCTGGGCTACAAAGTCCAGCCTGAGTTCAAGTCCAGCCTGCACTGCATAGTGAGACCTTATCTTAAAAAGACAAAAAAAAAAAAAAAAAAAAAAAAAAAATTCCACTCAGGATTTCCAATTAGTTCAAATATAGAATGTGACTTTCTTTTGTTGGCACATTGCTGAATATAAACTCAAAGTCATAATTTTTAAATATTTTAAATGAAGGATGAAGTTTCAATCCCAATAAAAAGTGTATTAGCAGTTAGCTGGATTCTGAGCAGGAACTGTGCTGATGTTTTCATCCCTGAGACATAGACAGAGGCCCTGCCTAAAAATGAGGTTCAATGGGAATATCTCCCTGCCCTGTTCCTTCACTCCTACTAGACTAAGTGTTGGATAAATATAGCAGTGATGACTTTTTTCTTTTTTGATTGGAAATTAAAAGAGCTGCAATCAATGTCTCTGCTACCACAAAAGGCTAGAAAAACCGCTGACAGAGAAACATTGCATCGAGCAACTTAAACATGACAGCAAAAACCTTTGTCCACAACCATTTGCATAGGAGAGAGACACTGAATACAATTTTACTAACACAAAAGGTGGAGGGATTTTTAGCACTGGAGAGAGCTAGAAGGAAAATACTAGAGGAAATGAAATGGAAAGTTGCTGTCTTGGTCTGATCAGATTGCTATATAACCAAGTGTAGCCTGGAGGTCCAAAGCAAAAGATATTTATTTCTCACAATTTTAGAGTCTGAGAAGCCCAGAATCAAATTTCCAGGAGCATATGTACTTTTATAGTATATGTATCAGCTTAAAATAAATGTAACAGACAATAATTTAAAGTAAATTTGATAAAAAGAGAGGAAAGTATATTACTTGACTTCAAACTTTTAAAATACCCCAAGCAAGTAGGAGTTTGCAACATCAGCTTAACATTACAATAGATTCACATTTATATTACGTTTTGTGGTCTATTTCCCAAGCAGCCTCCTCTAATCTATATTTGGAGAAGCAGCTGGCCAATATTTTATGTCAGAGCCTCATGAAGACTCTATGTCACTCCTGAAAAATACAATAAATTTTTAAAAACTTGTCTTTTACTTTGCTTACCAGGTGGCAGATGAGCTGTTTAATAAATCAAAATTGTGAGATTAAAAAAAAAAATGAATTAAGATTTGGGGGTGGACAGTTTTCCAGGAACTAATGATGGCAGTCTCATAAGAATTTAGATGTATTCAGATTTAATATGCTGTTTGTAGCCATCATCTATAAAAGTCCACGTGCTGGGAAATCATGAGTCTCATGCTAGAACATGCAAATTTGCTAAGATTATGGCAAAGCCCTGGACTGTGTCTAATTCATCACTCTACCATCTGTTTAACATGGATTTATCACCAGTTACTGGCTTGGACTAAGCAATCTTTAAATTCTCTATTCAGTCTGAACAGTGATCTGTAAAGTTCCATCCGTGGAGCCTCCACAGGACCTCCATGACTCAGCCAGCACCATGCTTAATACAATTTCAAAGCAAACAACAAAAAAGCAAAAAAAAAAAAAAAGATTTATATCCAGCTGTGGCCAAATTGTAGCTCAATGCTGAAACCTGGCTTTCGATGAATCTAGTACCACAAAGAGAACAGCTGCATGGCAGTGTTACACTTTCCTTATTAACCATGCTCAGAAAAAAAAGCTTCCAGGGAATAGATATTTTTCCTGAAATGATGCTTGACTACAGCACTGAGGTTAATTTATGTAAATCATGAAGCATGGTTACAGTGTCAGATGCCTAGTATTCTGATAATAAGATCTAAATTATTGTTGATACTCCCAAGTTGTGTTATCCCTAATGATCCAAACAGCTATGAAGTTCTAGGATGTGGTAATTAAATCACATTTATCATACTTTCCTATTTTATGTTTTATCCTTGATGTGCCTGCATAAAACAACCGACTTTTCACTTCTCATAGAGCCCGTTTTGTAGGCCTGTGAGTTTATCAACCTTGTGTCATTGGGAAAAAATACATGAGAAAATCAACTTATGAAGGACAAGAATTTATTTGAGACACGTAGTTTAAGAGTTTTCAGTCCATGGTAAGCTGGTTCTGTTGCTTTTGAGGCTGTGGCGACATTGAACATTGTGGTGGGGAGTACATGGGAGAGAAAAGCTACTCACCTACTGGTGACCAGGAAGCAAATGGTCATGGTCCCAATTTCCCCTTCCGGGTCACACCTCTAATGATGTAACTTCCTTCCAACAAGCCCAGTGCTCTAAAGGGCCCATCTCCTTATACCATCACAGGTTAGTGACTAATCATTTAGCATGTGAGCCTTTGGGGGATATTTAAAATCCAATCCATATCAGTCTTTAAGGATTATCCTGTTTGCACTGTGTTATTTTTGTTTTTTTTTTTTAATATTTAGAGGCCTACATGGTCTCTGAGGATGTGTTCTCAGCTATATCTCTAGACAAGACAGTACTGAAACCCAAAGCAAAATTATCAACAGTAACACAGTTATGAGTGTATCTGATGGTAGATGTTTAGTGAGACAGATGGACCTGTGAAAATCAAAAATACTCAAAAGGGTGGCCAAAAAAGCATGGAGGAGTTTTTGATTAAGAAGAGGCATCATAAAAGTGAACTTGAATGAAGAAAGGAAAAAGCTGAAGAAGTTTTAAACTTAGAAACAAAAGAAGGAGGAGGTATATACTACTTAAGCAACTTCTGATAAGGTATAAGAATGGTAGGACTTGGACCTTTACAAGGATAATGAAGAAAGAGCAATTGTAATGATTCTTCTTTTTTATACAATGTAAAATATAATAAGATTCTAGAAGAGCTTTGGCTTACTCACGTATTAGAAATATATCTTGGAGCTGGGTGTGGTGGTGCAGGCCTGTAATTCCAGCACTTGGAAAGCTGATAGGAGGACTGCCATGAGTTCAAGCCTAGCCTGCACTACATAGCAAGACCCTGTCTCCAAAAGTTTCTTAATGTTAAATAACTAAAATAAAAAAGAAAGAAATATATCCTTCAATTTACAAAATACAGTATTGCTCTTAGGAAGTTAAAACTTTTTGAGTTTATCTCAGAAAAAAACCTTTAAATCATTATAAGTCCCCTACTCCATTGTTTGATTCATCAGTTTGTCAGCCAAGCTATGCAGGTGAATTTGGTGTGCCGTGTATTGTGTAAGAGAGGTATTTATATGATGGTGTTGTTGAAGTCAGAAACAGACTGAATAAATCAGGGAAATTCTTAGAAGGTTGCAGGATTTTCTCAAAGCCCTGTTTTTGAAGGACAGGCCAACCGGTTTGCCAGACTTTGAGGAGGTCAGAGACCAGAGGTTTAAAAATCCTCAGGGCTGGGCTGGGGATATAGCTCAGCCGCACAAGCACCTGCCAGGCAATTAGAAGGTCCTGAGTTTGATTCCCATTACCAAAATGTAAAAAAATAAAATAAAAATCCTCAGGGCATTTTCTACTGTCTTCTCTGATTTTCAGTGTAATTCACATATGTCTACCCAGTTAAAACCTCTGGCATTTCAGAGCTTCAGTTATTAATGTACACCTAAATCAATTACTTGGAGAAAATTTTTAAAAAATTTATAATCTCAGGAATGAGCTCTGGAATCCAAAGTAGTGCTCCTGATTTCCACAGTAGAAAACAGCATTGCCAAGTCCCGTTTATCTGGTCATAAACAGATGCCATTCCCCCTTCTCTCACCACTGTCTCTTTATAAAGTTTGATTCTTTCTACCTCCAGAGTGTATTTTGACTCTAAACATATCTACTGATCCCTACTTATAAAATTTTAACCCAAACCATCACTAACTACATTTAAATTTATCTTTCTTTTGTAAGTTCTCTTAAAATTCTCCAATACATTTGATTGGAGTAATCTAGTAAAGCAGAAACAACAAAATCAAAAACAGTGTGAACATGTGCCAAACAGAGTAGCTTTAACAAATGTATCAATTTTGTACAACTGATGAAATCCAAACTCTCTATCCTAGTTCATAAGATCTTCTTTGACATGGTTTTATTCTTCTCTGTAGTCTAGTATGACATTACATTTTTCTCTCTGCCTACAGTACTCCTGAAACTGAGATACTTTCTCTTCTTTGAACAATCCAAGATCTTTTTTATCCAGGATATTTTCATACTATTTCCTGTAATGTTATTATTTTTCCTCCAGCTTATTTTTATTATTTGGTTATTATTGTTTATTATTTGGTTATTATTATTTATTATTTGGTTTATTATGTCACCTAATATATTTTCATCTGGATAAAAAAAATTTATTATTTGGTTATTATTATTTATTATTTGGTTTATTATGTCACCTAATATATTTTCATCTGGATAAAAAAAATTTTGTTTTTCAAAATCTTCAAAATGTATTAATCTATTAGCACATATATCAGAAGCCCAGAAGAAATTCAGATTTCTGGTTACTTCAGTACAGTGGCATAAGTTTGATTTTCTGTGGCTAACTGGAGGTTTCTTCCATGGGTTACCTTTCCTCTTAGTGTGTCCTACTGGCTACTACTACTCCAGGCTTTGTAGCTATATATCATATTACTTAATATGCCTAAGAGATATACTAGTGTCTGCTGCTTCTGTGTTGAGACTAAGGTAATTTTTAGAAATTTCCTCAGAGAAACATTATTTTCCATGTCTAGAGTTCACAGTCATTTCCCAATCAACACCTGTAGAACAGCTACTATCAGAAGTTTGCCGGTAGTGGCTGAGGATTTAGCTCAGTGGCACAGCACCTGCCTGGCAAGTGCAAGGTCGTGAGTTCGGTTCCCGATACCAGAAAACTGCCCCCCCACAAAAAAAAGATGTTTGTGGGGAGGCTGATGTTGGAGAATGATCACAGGTGAATAAGCTGCTCCAGCCCTGTGAACAAGAGGCACCTGAGGTGAACCCAGTAGACAAGCTGATAGGCAGAGGGGTGTCAGGTGACATCAATCTGCCAAGTGTATAAATAGATGCTCTGCAGTCCTTGGACAGTTCTTTTTTCCCATCTGGAGAAAAGGCTCCCCCTGACCTCAGCTTTCTGAATTCTGACTCTTGTTTTTCTTTCTTCATCCTCCACCATGTGCTCCCTGGGAAGTTCGAAAACTGCACTGGGTGCGGCGGAAGCTGTTTTAATTAGTCCTGTATCACCTGTCTCATTTCCTAGTGCTGTTAGCCTTCCTCAAACTGATGAAGTGTGGTGATGCAAATAAACACCATGATAGTTTCCAAATGAAAGGGAGAGGCAGTTAACTGCCATGTAGTCTATAAGGATTCATTTTAACAGTGTGACAATGTGAAGATATCATACAACATCATCCTATCTAGAACAGCTTCCTCTAGAAGATGTCTGCAGATCACAATTCATTTCTCTGTGCTTATCACCATCTGGATTACATCTCCCATAATATTGTACTTGTTTGTTGCTTATATTCTCCTCTGCTCTAAAACTTGCCTGAAAGTAAAGACTTTATGATTGTCTTGGTTACTTTTCTCTCGTTGCTGGGACAAAATACTTGACGCCCAAAATTAAGGAAGGAAAGGTTTATTTCATTTACAGTTTGTGGAGGTTTCAGTCCATACTTGGCAGATTACAAGGCAGACTGGCACATGGCAGAGAGCTACAGCTCAGGGCGTCAGATAACAGCTAAGCAACCAGCATACACCAGGGCGGAATGGGAGAGGAATGGCCTCAAGCACTCTTTTTCTCTCCCTTACATATGCAAACTCTCCACCCCTGGGGTGGGTGTAGCTCTCACACCTCAGTCAACTCTAAAAGCCTGCCCCATGGCCGCATGAGGCTTTGGGGGGACACACAGACACACCATAACAATGATGTCACTGCATCCATAATTAGTTCAATGCTTCATATATATTAGAAGCTAAATTAGTTTACTGTTGGTGCTGTAATAAATTATGGCAATGACTTAAAACAATATAAATTTACAGTATTTTGCTTCTGGTAGGAAGAAATACAAAATGTGGCTTACTAGGATAAAATCAAACTGTCAGCACCGTGTAGAGCTACACCATTGATTCTCCTCTGGCAGACCTAGGGAAGAATCTTAAAATTTCACCATCAGAATATATGTAGGGGAAAGAATTTTTGGTGGATATAATATAAATAACAGGATGACAGTGGGCTATATTTGCTAAGAAAGAGAAAATATCATAAGACATTCTAAAGGTGTCTATAGAAAGGTCACCAAAGTTTGTGACCTATAAAGCACAAGAAAAAGAAATGATGAAAAGTAACTCAGTTTCATTTCTCTATTACTTTTCCAAAACCCCACTGCAATCATCCTTCACAATGTTGTGGTTCACTTATTATAACTTCACTGCATTGTGGATTTTTAAAAACTGTATATCTAATTCTGTATCACTTAGTTTCCACTATATTGTGGGATTTTGCAGTATATAGGTACTTACATAACACTTATGATTTTAATTATTTTTGCATAAAAAATTGAGTATTAAAATATAAAAATGCTAACTCAAACATATTAAAAGAATATTAAATTGAAATAAAATATAGTATGTAATTCATCAGCAGATGAATACCTTTCTATACACAATGGAAATGCCATTCATCACTACTACTTGTGCAAATTTGCCAAAATGAGATTATACACAGTGCACTATTGGCTGATGGAATGGAAGGAAACCAACCATAGCACACTATTCTGTATCCTGGGCACTGATTGACTCAGCACTAAACGAAGGTGCTCAAAATCAAGGAAAATGTGGAACTTTTGAACATGTTAAAGGAAAGCAAAAGCTACCTGGCTGTAGTCACCATTACTGGCTCAGTGCCTGATGAAATGGTGCCTTCAGAAGAGCTGTAATGCTCTTCTTGGCTGTGAAATACATTCATCTCATCAGCATCACCTTCATCACCATCAGTACTGCACAGCTACATAAGTCCTTATCTTCATCATTCAAGTTGTGGTATACCTCACTGGTGAGTACCCATCCAGAATTTTACATGTTGTTTCAATTATGTAAGTTTAAGTGTGTAGAAACTGTTTAAGAGTATATGAAATATTTATAAGAGTGTGGAAAAGGTTAATAAGAGAGTGGGAATGGTTTATAGGAGTGTGGGAAACATTTGTAAAGCTTTAAAATATATATAAATAATAGAAAAATATAATGCCACTATTTCGTGGATTTTCACCTATCGCTGGGGTCTCTGGAGTGTACCTTCCATGATAGGTGAGGGATCACTGTACCTCAATCTGTCCTGTGTCTCCAGTGTTAAAGACCACCTCTTTCCCCACTGTTTCAGTTGGGGTTTACTAGAGAAAGAGCTATGACACAGGATATATAAATGTATAACTAATTACAAGATTGGGTTACAATGGTCAGCTACAGACTTGGAGGAAGTGTGCAGAGGGTGTCTGCACGCTGGAGACTGAAGAGTTCAGTCCAAGATCTGGAGCTCACTGCAGTGTCCATGCAAGTCCCTATCAGGAGGCTGATGGGTCTGCGACAGAATGTTGAAAAGTCTATAGTGGAGGCCAAGAAGTCGACACCAGAAGACTGAAGAGTCCCAGGTAGAAGCTGAACAGTCTGCACCAGAAGCCAGGAGATGACCACCAAGCTGAAGGCCAAGACTGGAGCTCTCTGAAGAGCCAGGAATCAGTCCTTCCTCATTTCCCTTTTATTGTACCCAGCCTACACCCCTGGGGGGTCCTCTGCACTCACATCATCTCCTGCCTTCCTCTTACACAGGTTCAGGATCAATACAAAGTAAACACCCTGGCCCCTTGCTTAGTCACATAGTTAACCTTCTAAATTTCTCAAGTTGACACAATGAACAACACCCCAGAGCAGGAAGGGCATGTCCTTTACACCCAAGGATGCATAACTGCTGAGTTATTTAGTTAAATTTCTAGACTCCTCAAGTTGACACAATGTATCAACCGTAACACCCACCATAAGTGCAAGATGTTTAACCATTTAATTCTCTAACTCAGGATCACAGCTCCATAGTTTTTCTTTTGGTCATATATTAAATTGTTTTACCTCACATTATGCTTTTTCCAATAAGACAATGCACTGTACAAAGGTTATTTTCTTTCATTGTAAGAGGAAAATTAAACAAAACCCTGTTCTAAACACCATGCTTTGATGTAAGATTCTTCACACTTCTTGACATTTCTCTACCCGTCTGGGCATTTTATAACTATTATACATATTTTTTTTTCCTTTGGAAAAATATAGCTACACCATTTCCCAAGTTTTCATATACCATATACTTTACAGACATTTACAGTCTTTTTCTCTGTCTAAAATAAAACTTATCAAATTAACTGTTCATCTGTATTAGACGCTTTGCTCTGTGTTACCATAAAAGTCCTTGCACATCTCCCAATGAGTTTGTTAGGGAATTGCCATCATCAACGTACTTGTTTCTCTTCCAAAAAGTAAGCATATTAAGTGCAAGAATGTATTTAAATCCTTTCTTAATCAGCATACTGTTTAACATGTTGGGTGGGTTAAATAAAGTTTTGCTCATGCAGTTGTTTAAATATTGGATATAGAAGTAACTACAAGTGTAATGATATTATTTGTTGAAAATTTTATTTTAAAAATTTTACTTTGTGTTTCTTGCACACTTATTGAAAATCAGAATGGTCCACATGCTCTACTAGAAAAATTGAGCACTACTGATACAGAGGAAAGTAAAAAAAAAAATTATCTTTGTTATGCTTGATTAAGAAATACTACAATATTCTCATCAATCAGGGAATCATTGTTTTATGCATCCTTACTTTGAGGAAAAATCTTTAATTTCGATAACTTCCACAAGTAGTTGTTACATAATATGATAGAAGCTATAATATGATATGATAATTCAAATGAGCTAGAAGCACAATTATATTGTTCATTACAGGATTTCTTTACATAAAGAATTTTCTTTAATATGTTTAATTCAATGAAATGATGTGCTTACTTGATTGCTAAAGTGTACATATTTTCTGAATCAATCTAGTGATAATTAAGCTAGGCTGATACAGACCAAATATACCAAAAATCCCTGCTTGATATAATATGAAGAGTGCTCAAAAGCAATAAGCAGCAAAAATTAACAAAAATAAATCATACATATCTAATGAACACATCAAACTAGGAATATTCACATCTAGAAATGAGTTTTGCTTACTTGGAATGAGAAGACGGAAAACTTGGGAGATATTGAAAGATGTGTAGTGAAAGAAAGGAAAGAGACCAGGGTGTAATCAGCAAGTTTGCAAGATAACTTCCACAAGTAGTTGCTACACATTATGTATATGATAGAAGCTGTAATATGACATGATAATTCAAAGTAGCACATTGTGCAATAGTTGCAATGATATGAGAGCTGAAAGAGTGACAACTTTAAATGTTCCAATAATGTGGAAAAACTACTACTTCAGTACTGGAAGGAATATCATATATTTAGGAATGATTTGGCATTAATCAGTAAAGCTGAAAATATTCATAAATTCTGAAAACGGTTTTCCAACATAAGCATACTAAAAAAAGAATGCATATTTGAATATAATCAAAATATCAAAGGGAGAATAATATGATAGTATATATAGAGATTTATGTAAAATTAATATAATTTAAAATAATTATGAGTATATATCACAAAATTTAATATTCTCCAGAAAAATTATACTATTTATCCTTTATAAGAAATAAAAGTATTAAATATGCTACTATCTATAATAATTATTCATTGTAAAGTATTAAAATTAGAACTGATACTGGAAATTTAGATATACCCTCTGTGGCACGGCAGAGGCCTGCAAGCAGAGTGAGTCTGTGCCCGTTGCTTCATCCATTGCCTCTCTGGGACACCGGGGCCTGCGAGCACAGTGTGAATCCACACTCTGCGCTTCCTCCATTGTCTCAGGGACTGTGGGGTCTTTGAGAGGAGTGTAAGGACACATGCCCTTGTCCAATGGACTGAGAGGAACCCCAAGACCTGAGACCCAGACAACAGCTGGGTCCCAGGCACACAGGCACACACATGCCCTTGGAGGGCAGAGTAATTGGCAAGACCAAGAGCATCGAAGTGTCTGACTCAGCAGCAAGGAGCCAGCTTTTGAATACAGGAGAACTCCACCAGCAGAAGTCTGGTCTCAGGCTCCACATACAGAGGCCAACATCAGCTCCATACCCAACACATTTCAGGGATTAAATACGGACACCATCACAGAACTGTAAGCACCAGAGGTATTTTACTACTTTCATTCTCCCTTGTTGTCTGATTGGATATCCTTCTCCTGTCTAATTGGATATCATCTTGTTTTCTTCTGTATTTGGTAGTTATTTTTATATTTGGGGTTTTTTTTATTTTTCTACTTTTCTCTCCTTTCTGTCATCTCTTTTTCCTTTTTTTCCTTTGGTTCCCTTTCTTTCTCATTTTCCCTTCTTTTTCTCAATATTTAGGTTTTTTACCTTTTTTTCATTCTCTTTTATAGATTCACTTCCTCTCTTTCCTCAACTACTTCTTGAATTTAAATTTAAAAGTGAGTAAACATTGTCTCTGCCCTTTCTGACTACTCTTTTGAATTCTATTTTATTCTTTCCCATCTGTGTCCTCCAGTTTTACAAAACTTGGGTGGTCATTCTTTAATTTCCAGCCCTGACTCTACTATAGTAGACCTCACACATCACTTTAGCCTATACCCTAATCATCTTAATCACCCCGATCCTGACAGAAAGGTAAAATCACTTGACTAAGGGGAAAATCACTGCATAAAATTGCAGAGCATATGTTTGATTTTGTTACATAGATTTAAAGTTTATTTCCACGGTCAGAGGTAACAGGTTAATGGTTAACAGAGTTTATCAGTAGTTAAAATTCATTTTAAAATATTGTTATTACTAACTGTACTACTTTAGCAAGGATGTCACACACGTTATAAACAATTTTTCTCCCCTGTAGGATAACACTATAACTGTATGCAGTCATAATCACAACCACAATGCAGTATCAAAGGATTAGGAGCTGAGCCAAATGGTAATCTTGCATCCTTTACAAATTGGGAAGCTAGGGCCTTGACATAGTTATAAGGAACCACCTACATCTAGAAGACATCCATGTAGAACAGACACCCTCTCAGGAAACCTAAATACTAGTGATAAAGCTATATATCATAAGAAACTGGCAAGTATCAACATAGAAAACAAAATACAAAAGAGAAAATAGGAAGTGACCAGACACAGAAGCAAAATGCAACCCCAGACTCCCAGCCCACCCAGGACAAGCCCATAATGCAAAGAGAGAGATGAAATTGGAAATCAAATATTGGAACTTTCTAATGATATCAGAAGAAGCGAAAAAACAAGTGGATGAGGTGATGGAGAAAACAATCTCTCAGGTACAGGAAGAAATGATGCTCAAAATCAAAGATATTAGAGAAGACACAGATAAAAGAATAGATGAGCTTAGAAAAATGATGGAGATAAGTAATGCCCAGAGTAGAAAAGAAATGGAATCCATGAAAGAGATACAAATAGAAATCCAAAAGATTAAAATCTTTGTTGAAAGTATAGGCGGGGGCTGGGGATTTAGCTCAGTGGCACAG